>NW_017731442.1:695852-746936 GCF_001890085.2 Hipposideros armiger
GAGCCAGGCAGGCAGCCTTTCTGCTCCCTCCCCCCTCAGAAAAAGAAGGCAGGGGGAAAAAATGTGTTTTTATAAATAGCTCCAGCCCCAGCTGATTTGTAAATTCAGTGGGGTTTTTTTTGTGTGTCAATGACATCACCCTCCTCCCCATGGCAACCCTCGACGATATCAAAATTGCCAAGCAACGTTGGAGCAGGTCGCTGCCGGAGGATTTAATGGAGAAATCCCAAAGTAAGCCGGGGTGCGCTGTGGAGGAGGGGTGTGCCGCGGCCAGGAAGGAGGCCGGAGCCTGCCGGTGCCGCCTGTCAGGCAGCCCCGGGCCAGCTGGGGCTCTTGGGCCACGCTCCCTTTGACAGCTCTGCTGAGGACAGCAGGTGGGGGAAGGGCACTGCTCCCTCCCTGATGTGCCAGAAGCCAGGAGCAGCCATCCAGGTGACTAAGCCGGCCCGCTGGCACTGAGTCACCCCCTGGCCTGAAGGTTTCTTCCTTCCGTTTTGCATCTGATTATTTTGGGAGCTGGAAACTTGGAGCTCCACCTGAGCCCCGCCCCTTCTAGCTCTCCCCTCCCTACCTTGGGATCCGAAGAAGATGGGACCTGCTGACAATCTGCTGCTACCCCCTAAGGATATGGAAGCCGCTGTGGGCGCCGGAGATGCCCAGGGAGAAACGCCAGGCAACAAAGTGCAATAGCAGATATGGTGATCGGGCTGCTGTGTCCTCTGGAGGTGTTGGGAGAGAAGAGGAATCTGGTCTGCACTGACTGGAGTCCTCCCGGGCTGGCTTTGAACTCACCTCCCACAAGCTATTTCTGTAAATGAGTGGCTTCTAGGGTCAGAGTGGCATTTGGAGAGCAAAGCTGGATTGGCTTAGGCTGGCCTGGGCAGGTAGGTGGCTCTGTGCTGGGTGTGGCCCCACGTGTGTGTGTGTGTGTGTGTGTGTGTGTGTGTGTGTGTGTGTGTGTGTGTGTGTGAGAGAGAGAGAGAGAGAGAGAGAGAGAGAGAGAGAGTTGTCCCCCTGCTGAAAACAGCAGGGTGGTCCGGCAGAGAGATGGGGATGGGGGATTTGGCATCAGTTCATCCTAATGCTGGGCCAGCCCAGGCTGTGGGACAGGTGCTGTGGAAAAGGGACCCCAAGCACCTGGCCTGAGCACGCCGGTGAGGGGAAGCGCCAGCTCAGACAAGCCCAGGCCCTCTCTGAGTCCACAGGACTGAGACACAGCAGGATGCCAACATAGGGAGTGGTCCAAAGGGGCAGGCCAGGGGTGGAAGCCAACCAACCCTCCAGGGGCTGGACAGCACATGGGCTGCCCCTCTTCTGACAGCCCTGGGCCCTGAGGCGATAGCGTCCTACCAAGGAATTCTGTCACTCTTCCATGCAGTGCCAGGCAGCATCTATGTGTGCTCTCTGCCCTGCTCACAGGGGTGCATTTCCTGAGAAGGGTGCTGGCCAGGGCACGGCTTCACCATACTCAGGACCCAGCCAGGGGCCACCACTCGGCCTGGCACTCAGGTCAGGTCCTCGAACCCCTGGCCCCCACGTGGCATGCTCCAATGTGTCAGGCAGAGGGGCGTGGGCCCCCCACCTCCCCCACACGGCTGGCAGCGTCATGGGCACACCGGTGAGTAAGCTGGGAAGGGAGGAGGCTATGTGCCCACAGAGGCAGGAGGACACCAACCAGGAGCCTTAGGGAGAAGCGGCTCGGTGAGAAAAGCATTGAGGTTTTCTTTTCCTTTTTGCCTGAAGGGAGTGGTGCTTCCTGGGCTAGAGACAAGCACTGGCCTGCAGTGGGGAGCTCGAGGCTCAGCTGCCCGGAGGAGCAGCTACGGTAAGGTCCCTGCTACCACTGTGGGCTCTGGCTTCCCCGGGTGGCGGAGGTGGGGGGGGGAGGGGTGCTGAGGTGTCCAGGCCACATGCCATCTAGGACAAAGGCACAGCTGTGGGTTCCTGGGCTACGGTGCCCCATGCCCCGCCTGACCTGCCTGCCACTCCTTTTCTAAATCGATTTTGAAACAGCCCAGTCCAAGCTGGTCTCTGGCTACCCAGCCAGAGGGAGAAATGCTTATTTCTGCTGCTCCTGACCCTCCCCCCCGTCTCGTGCCCACCCTGCAAATATTCATGGAGCATCGCTGGGACCCAGGCTCCAAGTCATGCAGAGCTTAACCAGGCACAAGATTCTAACTCTGACACAGTGGCAAGCTAGGTTCAGGAGGTGCCTGGCTGAGCACTACCCCTCCTTACAGGCCTCGGGCTCCCCACTTCCGCAGGGTTAATGCCTGATCAGCTCCAGGGACATCAGGCCCAGCGAGCTCAGGGCTATAAAATGCTGGGGCCCCACCAAGAAGCAGCAAGACTACTACAACGTAGTTTAGTCTTTCCCTGGCATTACACACCAAGCTCGGAGGGTCCTGCTTGGGGTCTTTCCCTAAGCTGGTTCTGGTGGGAACTGAGTTCGAAGTGTTGAGGATGAGCTCTGGGCTGCCTGGTCCCCAGACCCCACAGAAGCTCATCTAGCTGGGAATAAGGCCTTGGGGCCAAGCGAGGAGTCCTCTAGGCAGCTCAGGAATGGCAGACCTGGGATCCCTCGTGACACGGTGGCTAGTCAGGAGGGCTTAGGCACCAGGAGCAAGGTTTCCGGAAGCACCTGATTTGGGTGGAAAGCTCTGTGCCCAATGAGTAGCCACAAGGTGGGAGTGTGGGGGCTGCACAAAACTTCCGGTCCCCCAGGGACAGACTGATTCATTGTGAGCTAAGTTCTCTGGGTCATGCCAGGCACAGGGAAGGTGCAGGCAGGTCTAGAGTCTCCCACTCTGTGCACAACTACCAAGGATGACCAGGAATGCCCCCTACCCTGGCACATGGGACCAGAGCTGGGATGAACCCCTCTCAGTTGTGTCTTCCACTCAATTAATTCCCATACCTGGCTTCAGGATGAGGAAAATGACCCAGCTGTGGGGGTATTTCCTGCCTCCTCGCAAAAGGTGACTCCAAGCCTGGGGGACCCCAGGGTGTGCAGAGCTGAGCAGTGTCTGCTGCCCAGCTGGGTTCAGAGTGGCAGAGGCTATGGAGCACCAGACAAACAGCAGGCCAGCAGGGTGGCAGCTGGCAAGGCCAGAAAGGAGCAGAGGGTAGAGGCCAGGACATAGGGGGCAGGAGATAAAAAGGCTATCTGGAGTTTTAAAAGGGTTCAAGGAGGGCCCTAGATGCTGGTTGTCTTATACGTGCCGGCCTCTGTGTGGAGGGCCAGGCAGGGAGGAGGTGAAGATGCTGAGAAACTGCATTCTTTACCCAAGCGGCCCCAGAGATGCCTCTAGCACATTCTGTCCTGGGCACAGAAGGCAGGACGGACTCATGGGAAGCTGTCCTGTGGCTTGAAACAGAGCCCTTCTCGTGGTTTCAGGAGTGGGCAAGTCCAGGATTCAGGAGCACTTTCTAAGACTTGGGCAGCAGGAAGGGTGCTCGCAAACCTCATCCACAGGCATTCTGCAGCCTGCCCTGTGAGGGCTCAAGAAGACAGTTCACTTCTGTGAACCTGCCTTGGCGGAAAGAAGTGGGCTACCCAACAGGCTGGAATAGAGCGTGGAAAATGGAAGCTTTGGGGGCAGAAAGAACTTTCAGCCTCCTGAAGCCAAGCTCGCCCTTCTGCAGTGTTAGCAGGCTGACTGGAAGCCCGCCACTTCTGAGCTCAGCCCTAGGGCCCACTAAGGGCTAAGACAAGACGTGCGAGGTGTGAGATAAAGGAGATCTTGTGGTTTTTTTGGCAAGATGGGGGCTCCAGGCAGCACTTGGAGATGGCAATTGACACCCTGTTCAGGTAGGGAACAGCAATTGCCTGACTTCTAAATACAAAACCCTGGTCACAGGAACATGGGGTGAGGGAAAGTGCCTAGAAATGAAGCGGACAGAGCCATTGCCCTGGGAGCTCAAAGCCCTTCAACAGAGGAGTAGAAAGGAAAGCTGAGCGTGGGGCAACCCCGACAGAAGCCAGCTGAGCTGCCGAGCCATGATCAGCAATAGGGGGTGTTGTCCCTTTGCCTGCTCTGAGCCCCCAATTCATAACTGAAATTGTCAGCCATGACCCATTCGGTCCAGATAATTTATAAACTTAGACTAATACCAGGAGTGGTTCTTAACATAGAACTTTATAAAGATGGATGAGAAAAAGATTAGTTGAGATGAAAAACAAAGGAAGAAACAGCTTCTACAGTTATGGGCAAAAGATGAGTGCTCAGGAAGATGTACAAGTACAGGAAGAGGCAGGATGGTGGGTGGTTAATAGCAGGAGTCAGCCAGGTGAGTGTCAGGCCCAGGGCTGTCTCTTCTTGACTGGGTGACCTCAGATAAGTTACCTCATCTCTCTAGGTCTCCATTTTCTCTCCTGTCCAACGGAGATAATTATAGTACCTACGAGGCAGGGTTGTTGAGAGGATTCAATAAGCCCATGCGTGAGCACTCGTAGCAGCATGGCCGGCACATAAGTGCTCAGCAAAGGACACATTATGATTGTGATGATTATTCGTGCTAGAGAAACAAAGTGCCAGAAGGGAGAGACCTCACGTGGGTCTTCAAGGGAATCAGAGAAGGCTTCATGGAGGAGGTGGCTTTGGAAGAACCCTGCCCTGAAGAAAAGCTAAAGCTTTCAGATCCATGCCCAATGACGCTGGGAAGAAATGCAATACCAGGTCCATTTTTTCCCCAAATAGCTTGTTTGTCCACTGAGGTACTTTAAGGAATGATCTGAGCCTATTAAGAGTTTCCTTTTCTTTCTGGGGTTCAGAGTTTGAGGTCTTGAGAGCTCAATATGGGCTGTACATAGTGAAGGAATCAAGAGGCTGTCTGGCCTTGATCCCACTCCTCTTTGGGCCTGGAATCTTCTCACATGGTAGCTCTGGTTCCTTGAAGAGCTGTGTACTAATGAGCCCCATCTGAAGCACACACTTGGAGGTGCTTCGTGCAGAGGGGCCAGACTGGAGACCATAGTGATGTTCTTGACCACTGTGACAGGTGACTTAGAAATGCCCAGGAAGCATAAGGCTCAGACTCGAGAGGTTTTGCTTTTCCTACCAAAGAGTTATCTGTTCTATGAATTTAGAAAAGGTCATCTCAGGTTCTGTTCACCCACCCAAAAGAACAAGGCAAACCCAGAACATGACAGACTTTCCTATGCTGGGGGAATTAGCATGCGAAAACCAGGTTCCCTCAGCCCCAGCAAAGGGACATCCTTTCTGCCCAGCATTTTCTATAAAGCCTCATTATGACACATCAGGTAGTGCAAACATCCAAGTCTTTACAGAGGGACAATGGCCTTTTTTGTACACCTGTGGCTCTCTGTGGCGACCTGTCTCCCTCATAGTGCTGCCTTGGTCAGCAAATGCTGGCATCTTACTACTGGACTCTGGTTTGCCAAAGCCTCAAAACCCTTGGGCCCCTGGGCTTCTGGCTAAGGGGGTGGGGGCATGGTTATCTTCTCCTGCACACTCAGGCTGCCTCGGACCTGGACAGGGGGCCTCTGGGTGCTCAGAGAAGCGGGTCCAAGAAAGCTCAGGTCAGTGGGTGTGTTGTTCTGGTCTCTGATCCCAGTAGAGCAGCTCACCCCAGGGCAAATAGCATCGAAGCGGTCACCTTGCTCCAGGCCCCTGCTGCCAGACTGTCTGCCCCAGCTTCTGAAGGCTGCAGCAGCAGCAGGGTTAAAACCGGGAGGACTGGTTCTCAGCTTCAGCTTCCTGGCCTAGAGCCTCCAGCCTCCATTTTCTTTCTTTCAGCTTCCAGTGAAGCTTCACATGGAATTGTGCAAGTAGGCACAGAGGGTGGAGGGAGCCAGGGGACCCGTTATGCCGCAGCCTCCTTAGATCACCCAGAGTACAGTCCTGGGTCGGTGAAGAGAAACGCAGAGGCGGAGAGGGCTGCCCCAGAAAGGAGCTGGCTGCCTTGGGTTGCTGTAGCACATTCAAGCCAAAGGGAGCCCCTAAGAATGTTTAATCTGGCTCCCATAATTGTATAGAGGGAAGAAGAGGCTCAAGGAAAGCAAGTGGGTCCTGAGATCACATAACTAACTGGTGGCAGAGCCAGTTTCTGGCCCGCCTCTCATTCCAGTACTCTTTCACTACCCAAGGCTGCCTTTCTAGCAGCAGCAGCAGCAGAGGCACCCCAAGCAGGGACAGATGTTAGCTGCCAGGTAACTTGATGGCTGGAGAGAGGTGGCCTAGCCTGACAAAGTAGGAGGCTGGACAGGCCCCAGCGTTCCTCTTTGCCTCCTGCCCTAACGAGGGCCTGGCACCCCAACCTCCCCACCTGCATCTTGCTCCCCATGGAGCCCCAGCTCGGCCCCTGCTCATTCAGCAGCGCCCCCCCCACCCCCCAAGAAGAGGCTATGCCCATCCAACCCAGGCCACTCTCTGAGTGTAAACAGAACCAGATAATTTGTAAATGGATTGACTCAAGTCCTAGTTGTCCCAGGAAGCATTTTATATTTTAACCAGGAGGCTGTCAATGTCTTAAGCCAAAGAAGGGAGTAATGATGAGAGTATCTAGG
Organism: Hipposideros armiger; assembly: GCF_001890085.2. Lineage (NCBI taxonomy): Eukaryota > Metazoa > Chordata > Mammalia > Chiroptera > Hipposideridae > Hipposideros > Hipposideros armiger. Next base: position 702,382 of record NW_017731442.1, read on the forward strand.
AATGAAAGAGATTCTGCAGCAGAAGTTAGGGGAGCACACAGGAAAACCTTTACCTCAGGTGGTCTTTTCACCAGTATATATTATGACCCCAGGCAGGAATCTAAATGTCGAATGGCCGCCATCAGAGGTCAGATCTCAGAAGCTGGAGGCCTGTCACCAGGCCCAAGCTGGACAAGAAGACGGTCATTTTCCACTATAGTGGGTCTTGCTGGAAGATGGTGTGACTAGGGTTAGGAAAGGCGCAGAAAGGTGAAGGTCTCAGACGCTGGGGAGGGATGGAGCCAAGTCCAGGGGCAAGAATGCAAGGCCAGGAGTAAGCGAGCGTGCAGGGCTCCTGTGGAGGACGGGAGGTCAAGACCGTAGGAGGAGCTGCCTCCAAATGGTCTATCATCCCAGCAAAGGCCATCATGCCATCCACTGGCAAGGGCATGGCAGCACACATTGGGTCTCTGCAATGTCAGTATTCACACGAAGATCTTGCAGGCTGCCACCCCTGGGGCTGTCAAGGTGTAGGCCAGAGACTAAGGAAGGAAAGGCCCTGAGAAAGGATGGCAGCAGCTGTGTGGGCCCCGCCAGGACCCTTGAAGCACAGCACAGCCCAGCCGAGTGACAGTTAGACAGGTCATGCCTTCTGACACTGACCCAGGGTAGACACAGAAGGCAGAGTTTCCTGAGCTCTATAGCCAGGTGGTCAGTGCTCCCAGGAGGCCACACAGCCCAGAGCCTGTAAACTTTGTGCATTTAGAGCTAAGGTATTCCAGCCAGAGCGTTGCGGATGGGGCTTGGGCAGCCAACCTCGAGCTTCCTTAGACTCTTTCCTTCCCTGGGCTCTGGCCTGAGCCTTCACCTGGTGACAAGCCTACTCCCCCCACTCACCTTCCCTTCCTTAAAGTCAGGCCCTGGGCACCAGAGCATGGGTGCCAGTTACAGCCCTGCCCCAGCCTCAGACTAGGGCAGCCGCTGGAAGCTCTGAAGAGAGAGGAAAAAACAATGAAGGGTTCGCATTCAAGGAGGCTTCCAGCTGTTAGTTCTGCCAGCAAAAGTGCCTGCCAGAGAGCTAAACTGCCAGCAACAGACATTTGGGTGGAACTTTGGAGCCCATTAACATCATAGTGAGAAGATATTAAATGAATTCATCATGTCTCTAAAATGAGTGTCCTCAGCACGAAGGTGACTCTTTCCATTCCCAGCCCTCCCCAAGCTAGCCCATAGCCCCTGGGAAGGGTGCCACAGCCTGCCCTGCCCCTGCTTCAGCCCCTTGATCTGAGTGGCTCATCCAGGTCACCAGGCCCCTTTGGGACTGTCAGGCAAGTTTGGCCCCCAGTGTCCATTTGCGTTTGGGGAAGACTGGCCTATATATTCCCGTTGGCATAGGGAGCCTCGTATAGATGCAGAACTTGAGGAAAAGGTAGAGAGAGACTGGAGGCTTCTGGGAGTGGTAGTTTCCCTCTGCTGAAGTTCAGGACAGCAAAAGGACACATCTGTCCAGCAGCCAGGCAGGGGAGCCCCGTGGACTTTTCCCAAACACCTAACTGGGTCCAGACAGTGCTGCCTCCTGGGCTGGGGTTCTCTCTCCAAGACCTGGAGGGGATAGACCTGTAGGGCTAATTTCATAGCGAGTTCTCCTGGAAGAACCCTGAGATTCTGCCCCTGTGGCCCACCCAGGGGGCTCCATTGCTCCCTTTGGCAGCTGTGAGGGCGGCCCAGTCAAGAACCTCTCACTCTCTTTGGGGATGCTGATCCTCAGGGCCCCTGTACCCCAATGCTCTAGACCTCATCATTTCACCACCTTCCCAAGGGAGGGGGCACTCCCTCCCCCATCATACACTTCAAAAAACTGAGACATTCCGGGAGTCTATAGAGGCAGAAGGGCTCCAATGCTGCAAAACCTCATGCTCTCTGCAGCTCGACTCCGTCTACCTTCCTCCTGCCTAAGGAGTCCAAGGGCTTGGCAATGTCAGCTCCCTCAACTCACACTCCCAGACTCTCAGAAGTGGGTACCTGCCTCTCAGCCCCATCATCAAAGAGAGATAGGTGGTCCCATGAGGATGAGGGACACTGGCCCAGGCCACCCCAAGAGCAGGAAGGGACAGGTGTTGGACAGCCTGGAAGAGAGAAGGAAGAAGGGATCTTCTCCAAAGAGTTCCTCTCTCCCAGGGCTGGGGGCTGCAGAGTGGGTGAGTAGCTTCCTCCAGCCAGTCAGCAAGTAGGCGTGTGTGACAGGCCCCGCCTCTCCAGCAGTGCTGCATGTGGGCCTCATGGTGCTGGGCCCGGTCCAGGTCTGTGAAGGACAGATGGCTTGATGCAGGGACTTCAGTCAGGGTGCTGGCTCATGACTGGGTAAATCTAGCACCTGGTTCCTAGCGGGGGACTCAGTAACAGGTGTAGGAAACTGAGGCCCCCCTGTGCCCTTCATACCCAGTGCTGTGTGGGGGTCTCATGCCCTTCAGAAATGGGAGCAGGATATTCCACCACCTCTCTGTGTCACATGACTTACCTATCCAGGGTGGCCGAGTTGGCACAAGGAGGGAACAGGCAGCGCCTCCGCCACTAACTGTTCCCAGGGACTTGACCCCACACAGTCAAGTCATATCATGCAGTCCTTGGAACCAGGGACTTTTGAGCAGTACAGAGTTCAGAAAACAGGCTGAGGGCACAGAGACTTGGCTTGAAATTCTGGCTCCACTGCTCAGTAACTATAGGACTTGGAGCTAGTTCCTTAACCACTCTGAGCCTCAGTTTCCTCATCTGTAAAATGAGAATAATAATAGCATTGTTTTTCTGTGCCAAGGTTGTGGTGAAGACTTGATTGAGATAATATGTGGAAATAGCTTAGCATGAGGCCTGGCCCATCGGAAGCATTCAATAATTGGCAGCCATTATTATTACTATTATTAGAGGAGGGCAGAGTCATCCAGAGAAGGGAGCCCTAGAAGGAGCCGGGTGAGTTTGTCAGCAGCGTTCCTGATCCCCAGGCAGTGTTTCAAGTCACGAAGCAGAAAGGTAAAGGGAAAGGATAATGTGTTTGTGTTTCTAAACCACAAATCGATCCATATCTTTCCTCTTTGGCCCTAACTGGTGCTTAGATGTTGTAACAGGCCCCAACAGCCACAGGCTGAGAAAGCTGGGAAGAGCCTGCCTTACCCAATGTGCCCGCCCTGATGTCCTCCTAGACAGTTCTGGTTGCCTAATACTCCAGAGCTGGCAGGGCTCCAAGTGTCATTGCTCTTGGTGAAATGTCAATTTTCAGTGTCCCTATCCGGAGCTCCTGCCCAGTTTGTAGCATGGCAGTGCATGGACAACTCCCTCAACCAGAAGGCCTCTGCCAGCTGCCAGGGCTCTTCAGAGGGAGGTGTGCCTGATCCCTCTCCCTGTGCCTGGCACAGCAACCTGGGAACAGGGCCAGAGGGAGGCACATGGACGCTGGAGAAGACACCGTCCCCCAGACTTCCTGCCACCTCATGCATTGCTGTTTTGCCCTGTCCTCCTGCACAGGGCTGAGTTGAATCAGAGGAGGATAGAGAAGGTGGGGGGCGGGGGGAGTCACACATAAGAATTAATCACTCAGGACCCATTCTGCACATCCCAGCCATTCCAATTTGCAGAGGGTCATCCTACATGGTAGAGCTGACCCATCTGTAGATGTGACTGGAAGTACAGAAACTTGGAGTTGTGATGGGCCCAAGAGGTCCCCTGGTCTAGCCCAGTATCCAGTATGGGAACCTTTTCACTAGCATATCTGACTGATAGTTACCTGGGGTCTTGAATACCTCCAGTGATGGGGGATGCATGACCTCTTTGGTCAGTTTTATCAGGGAGTCTTTGCCTCTCTGCAAACCCCACTGCAGTTCCCAAAGGTGGGAGGACGCCAGGGTTCCCTAGACTCACTCTCTGCAGGGTGAGAATGGGACTTGGCTAGGAGCCTTTGTGGGATACCCAAGCCTGGGTTCAAACCAAATTAAATACCAGTTCATTTCTGATAATATTCTAATGTTCTCATTGTATCATAGTTCAACAGTTCAAAAATACTGTTTGAAGCTGCGGTTTTGGTATGTAAGGTATTTGTATGAAAAGAAAAGAATTTATGTGTGAATTTGTGAGTCAGTAAAAAATAATTTAAGATGTTGATTTTAGGTTCAACAATATTATGCATTTCATTCTAGCTTTGGTTCATGGTTCATTTCAAACCCTCTGCAACCAATTCCCCCCACGTACCCCTGCCTCTACACCCACCTAGCATAACCCACTTCCCACAGCCAGCATTCAGCCAGTGCTCCTTTGTCCCTGGGTAATCCCTGGGGAAAGTCACTTGTATCACCTGCCCCCTCCCCACTACATGGCCCCTCATCCTAGGCTCAGCAGGCAGCTTCCTGGGGGACCAACAGAAGGTCAGGGGTTGGCTGAAGGTCAGGCCTACAGTGTTGTCTTGTCAGAGGGATCAGCTTGGGAAAGACACAGAGAGGAGGAGGGAAGATAGAGGGTGAGGAGGGGAACAGAGACCTGTCTGCAGCTGCCCCAGCTTCCACATCACTCTCTGGGGGCTTCCAGGGCAAGCACTGGGCACCACCATACTTGCCCCAGGAAGGCTGAGGACATGGGGCTTGTGGTGCAGCCAGACAGGGTTCAGGCTTGTTTGGGGCTGGGTAATTGCCACTTGGCACCTTAGCTCTGTTTGGTTGGAGCCTCGAGTAAAATGTGCATAAGCAACAGAGGCCATATGCAAATGCTGTATCTATAAATTGCATTCATCTATCTAAAGAATCAGTGAACAAAAATGACACATGGTAATAGAGACCTCAGTTAATACCTAAATTTGAGGTGACCAACAATGACAAACATCCCTGCACTGTCCTTGGTGCCTGCTCTGCGACACTGATAGTCACCCAACCACTGCTTGGGGGCAGCCATTTGGGGTCCAGGTGCACTGAATTTCCAAGCCAGAATCCCCTCAGCGCTCAGTTTGACATGTCCATCTCCAGGGGCCCAAGTCTAGGACAACAGGGTCTTCTCACTTCCTTGTTTAGGGAGGAGACAGACAGGTGGCCCCGCCTCTTCTCCATGATGTATATACACAGGACAAACCAGCCTTCAATCCAGAAAAAAGCAGGGCAAAGGGCAGTCAGGATTGAGCCACTCTGAACAGCCATTCTGCTTCTAGGCCAGGGCACTGCTGGGGACAACCAGGAGATGCCATTTCTGGAGCTGGGCCCCATTCTGTTTGAGGGTGCAGGGTCCTGGAAGCTTTCTTTTCCCTAGAGGTCTTCTACCCCAAAATCCTGAGGCCAGAGGGTTCTCAGAACTGAGCAAGATTTGACAAGGAAATTGGAATCTCTTTAAATCCTGCTTTCTTGCCTGCACCAGGGGGCTACCCCAAAAGAACAGGCTGGGGGCACATAAGCTTGGGTTGAAATTCTGGCCCCACCACCCAGTAACTATAAGACTTGGGCTAGTTCCTTAACCACTTTCGGAGCCTTGTCCAGATGGGACAGACAGGCTGAGGTGGCATGTGGCAGGACTCTAGCTGGGGCTCTCCAGGGTGTGCGGGTGGGCGCCCCCACCCCTGGAGCAGCACCTCTAGGATCCGGAAGGAGGCAGCCCCTGGCCTCCAAAGTGAGCATCTGCAAATGCAAATTAAGGAGTTAATTACACCGAGAGGCGCTCAGAGGATAGTCCAGGTCAGGCCCCTGCAAGGCAGCCCAGGGACCTTGGGGACACCGGCAGGTCACAGCGGGCTGGACCAGGATCAGGGCCCCAAGGCGATGGGCCGGAGGAAGCTGGAGCCGACAGGTTAGATGGAAAGGGTTGAGCAGGGAGGCGCCCCCCCGTGCAGAGAGGCTCCTGGCCCCCTGCGCCCCTCGGCGACTTTTCCCGCGACTTTTCGCGGTGCCCTACCTGAGGCCACACCCTGAAATCAAACTCGCGGCCAGGTGAAGCCGGCGCTGCACAAACTTGTAAGCGCGGCCTCTCCTTGCCGTTCCCCGCGCCCAGGTCCCTCCCGCGGAGGGCGGATCCAGCTCCCGCGGCCTCTTGGAGTACTCCGGGATCTTTCTGCTCACAGGTGGGTGCCCCGGCCACTGCTGCAGGCTGGCTAACCTCCTCGGACTGTGGCCGGGACGAGGCAAAAGGCGCGGGTTTTCATTCCCCGAAGTTCGGGGCCACCCGCTCCAGGCCGAGAGGCCTGAGAGCAGGGACGGAGAGCTTCGGCTGTTTCCAGAACAGGACCTACCTCCGCGTGTGCGCCTGGCGCTAGCGTCTCAACGGGCTGGGGGATTCCCACCCCACTCGAGCTTGTGAGGTGGGGCCCCTTGGCCGCTGTAACTCGGAGCGCGGCGGGCAGAAGGGCCGGAAGCGCTGTGCCCACTGCGCGCTCCTCCCCATGCGCCCCGCGGGGAGCCCTCCACCTCCCCTTGCACCTGAGAAGGTGGCTAAGTCAGGTGGCGGTGGGCGTGGGGCGGGCGTGGGGCGGTTCCAGATTTTCTGGATTCGGTCCATTCGCAAAATCCGCGGGACACTTATCTATCGCATTTGTCACAGTGAATTTCTGATCTGTTTCCACCCAGGCCTTGGAGGACTGGCCGGGAAGGTCTTTAGTCTTCCTTCTTCTGGTGCCTGAAAGCTCTGCCCACTGACGAGTGAGGAGTTGGGAGGAAGAGGAGGCGAGGAAGGCAGGCCTGAGGTGAGTGAGGGACCTCCAACCCTGGGAGGATGCCCATGAGCCTTCTAGAGACCAGCTTGAGGAACAGGCTCGAAGGGACAGTGGGCAGGCCAGTGGCCCCCCTGGGCTGGCTCATTCTTGGTACTGTTGGGCAGTGCAGTGGTCCCTTCTAAGTGCCATTTCTCAATCCTTAGCAGATGTACATTGTTACGTCCACAACCGTGGCCCATAGCAGGCAGCAGGGCTTCAAATACTCCTCCCTGCCTACTGGCCCAGCCTCTGCTTGTCATCAAGTCTGATGCCTGTCTGGGGGTAAGGCAGTGTCACCAAAGCTGTGCACTGATTTCTTGCTGGGGAAAGTGGCTCCCCAACAGGAAAGGCAGTAGCACATCCCGCACCTATGCTGAGCAGGCCAGGAAGCAGCCCCAGGCAGAGGTGCTGCTCAGCACACCCCAGCCTGCCAACTCATTTCCCAGATCTCCAACCTACTAAAATCCCTCCAGCTTTTCCGGCTCCCAATGTGCGGCATCCAACCTGGGGTGTAGATGTTGCTAGGAACACACTAAGAGCTAAGACATGAAGAGTTCCCAGGGTGTAGGCTGTGTTTTTTGTATCTTGCCCATTTCTGGTGTTCTTTTCGGTACCTTTGACTTGTTTTTCTAGGTGGGAGAGGGGAAGGGGCTCCGGTTTGTCTGTGGTCAGGTCTTTTGTGGCTTGTGCCACATATATTGCAATGCTGTGAGTTCTCAGGCCATGTGTAGGACAGTGGCTGAGAATACAGCACTTGGAACCAGAAGGAGCTGGGTTTGGATCCTGACTTTGATTCCTTAGGCAAGTTTGCTTTACTTCTCTCCAAACTTTAATGTCCTCATCTATAAAATGGGGAGAAGGATCATTCCTTCCTCACAGGATAGTTGTGAGGCCTCACAGTGATAAATGAGAAAATGAGAACAGCCCAGCAGTGGGCCACCGCCCCCCACCCCCCCCACCCCCCGCCTTCATTTGCTAGTATTGGAAAAGGTGAAGCTACCTGAGCCCCCCTGTCTTGGAGAACTTTGAGAATGATCTGACTATGTGGCAGGAGATTATGGAAGTTGCTAGAGCAAAGCAATGGGAATACAGTAAAGGCAGAGGGTCCATTAGGGGCAGGTAGTGAGGTGACCCCAGGGAAGGGGCCATTTCTGGAAGGAGATCCAACTTCCAAGGCAGAAACTGTAGCACGTTCTGTACATTTCATACGTGGTCACATGTTCATGGGTGACCCTGGACATAGCCATTTTTGGGGTAGAGGGAGCCTTTGGCTGGAAGCTTCCAGTCCTGTCTCTCAGTAGTGGTGTAATCTGGGACAGGTCATTTAACTTCTCTGGACATGATAAAGGAGCTTGGAGCTTGGAGTTGGAGAGATCTGGATTTCAATCCCAGCTCCGCACGTCACGTCTCCAACAATTACTTCTCTCTCAGTCTCGTTTTCTTCACCTGGAAAACAGAGCTCATACTATCTACCTCATAGAGTTGTGACCATTAAATGCACCAATTGAAAGCACCAAACGCAGTGCCTGACATGTGCTGGGTACTTTATACATGTATATGTGTATATTCCCTGTCTCGTCTCCTCCTTCCTCTCCCCAGCTGTCTGCCTTCTTTAAAATGCACCCAGTAAAGCAGATTTGGCCCAAGTCACAGTGGTATTATGAGCATAAAGTGAGGAGGTAAAAAAAATAAATATAGAAAGCTAAAGTCTGTAAAAAAAAAAAAAGATAGAGAAAGAGAGAGAGGGAGGTAGGGAGGGAGAGAGAGGAGAGATTGGGGACCTAATCTTGTGAGTAGGGGACTCCAGAGGTTCTTTCTGACTAGGCATTGAGGGTTCTGTGATAAGGACTCAGGCCTCTGCATTCAGAGGCTGTTGAAAATCTGGCCTGGTGAAGAGGTGCCTGGTCTGCAGACCTCCCAGGAAGGCCATTTTTCTCTCTTCCCTTGGAGATAACCCCATGCCCAGGAAGGCCCAGTGCTGTAGACCAACCAGGGATGGGTTTAAGATGCTAAGTAGCGTGAACAGAGGTCAGATGACTGGTCTGGCTTGAGCCACTGCTGGACTGCAGCGCTGAGTGTACAGGCTGGAGTTGGGCCGAGAGGTGGGCCTGAGTCAATATTGACCTTCTCTGGCTGGCCAGCCTGACTCTTTGGCCTCTCATTCAACTGGAGTGTTGACACAAGTGATTGAATGAGCTTTATTATCATATTCTTTTCAACAACAGCCCTATTATCTCTCCCCTGAGGATTCCCTGGGACCTATAGTGTGGGAGTGATGACAAGGGCGGGGAGCCCAGACATGTTGGCCTATTATGTGCACAGTGCCCCCTGCCCTGCACACTTAGCTTCTCTCTCTAGGCCAGTGTAGTAGGACAGCAGGACCTCAGACTGCTGCTCAGCATCCTGGGGATGCGCCACACTTCAGCACAGTGACCCTGGGCAGATGTTACAGTCCTCAGGCAAAGGGCCACAGCCTGGGTCTAGGACCTACCCACACTGCAGGTGACAAATGGGCAAAAAAGCGAATCCTCTTCAGGCCCTTCCCCCAGTGTATTTTGGGGGGCCAGGAAAGGGTGCTGGAGTACCATCTTTCCTGCCTCTCATGTCATGCAAAGAGGGGCAGATGGCAGGCCTGGTCCCCTGGTGGAGGCTGAGGGAGGACAGAGCTCAGCTCTACACAAAGGATGAGCAGCAAGGGGACAGAGGACAGGGGTCGTGGGAAAGGGAAAGAACTCCCCATAACTGAACTCATTTGAGCAGGTCACAGACAGGGGACAGGCTTCTGTTGGGAATGCCACTGAGGGACTGCAGTTTGGGCAGGGACAGAGGGGAGTCCCATGAGTGAGTGCCCCATGATGTGTGTCACCATCTCTTCTGGCGGGCAGTGAGGTCAGCGAGCCATCTAGCAACATCTATTTGGAAAACGTCAGCTAAACTACATGAGAGCAAGGATCTTGTTTTGTTCACCACGGTTCACAGAGCCCAGAGCAGAGCAAATGCACAATAAATACTTTTGAATAAGTGACTGAATAATATAATTTTATAGTTAAATTCCAGAAAGTTAAGTTTGAGAAAAATCTTTCCGGCTGATGAGAATACTCTGATGAGAGGCTGGCTTCTGTCCACGCTATTCTCATCCAGGAGCCAAGAAGCACATGGTTCTACAGGAAGGGTGTGTGGGCTGCCAGTTCCCAAGGGGGTATTAAGAGGTCAGGCAGCCCTGCTGCAGATGTGTAGGTGGGAGGGCCCAGCTCTGAAGGTGACGGGGTCCTCTGTGGGCCACTCTGTGACTGATGGTGACAGTACTAGGGGTACCTGTCTAAATGATATAGAGCTCAGGGGCGTACCTCTGCCTCAATGTCATGATTCTAGGATAGATCCTTCCCCAAAGTGCCTTGGGTGGGCCTGAGAACAGTGAAATGTGGGTGGTGGGAGGTGACAGCCAACTGCAGCCATGTTCACATCAGGGTCTCGGTCAGATAGACATGGGTCTACCCCTTCTTTGATGCTTGACTTGGTTTCCTCATCTGCATAATGGGACAATAACAGTGTTACCTTGCAGGTTTGTGGCGAAGAGATCTTGTATGTGAAATGCTCAGCCCATAGCCTGGTGCTTACATTAGGCACTCCATGAATAATGAGTGGCTCCTTAGCTAGAACAGATGCTGTTTCTCTCCTCACTGTACCTGGAGACGCTGGCAGAGGTGAAGGAGTCCATTCCCTTGTTACCACCTGAAATGCTGAGGCCTAGGAAGGAGAGTAGGCCAAGATCACCAGCTGGAACTTAGGAACGCTGCGCCCTGGGGCCACAGTGAGCCAGAGCTGATAAGGCCCTGAGTCCCCAGCAGAGGAAGCCTGGGTGTGCCCCCCCACTCTTGCTCACAGGCACTCTGAACAAAGTCCAAGGTGCAGCTCCTCTCTTCCAGTTACCCAGAAATGGAGGAGGATCACACCAGCCTCATTCCTAACAACATCCCAGAACTGAACCAACCAAGCCCCGCCCTCTGCAAAGTAGCTACAAACTCCTTTAGGCTTGCTCTCTGGAAGCCACCTTCCCAGCCTGCAGCACATTCTTGTGAATCCCTTCTGTGAACTAAGTGTCCTTTCCTTGAAAGGAATTCGATGTGTGGAAATAGCCCAAACCCACTCAAAGCCAGGCATGGAGGGTAAGGTGGGTCACCACGTTGGACACCACCACTTCCAGTGAAAAGTAGAGGCTACAGGTTAGGAGAACAGTCGATATTGGCTCAAGATGGGCCCCAAAGGTGATTTCCAAAGAGGAATTCTGGAAGTACTGGAGCATGGTTGGAACAGACTCCCAAGGGTCTGCCTCAAATGGCAGCACTCATTTGAATGTCTGAACTCTAGCCTGAGGTTTCAATGCAGACTTATTTCTATATAGCTCTGCCTTGGGTTTGTGGAGCCCAATAGCTTGGTGGCCCTGGCATCCCAGGCCCTGGCAGATGGATGTCTCCTCCTAGAGGAAAAGCAGTTTGAGAGGGTGACCCGTCCTCTGTAGCTGCTCTGCTTACCCCTGTTATGGACTCTAGACCAGCCAAGCCACAGTGCCCTGCTCTGAGGGCCACCACCCAAACCATATATTGCTGTGGAATTAATAGTAGCATCAACTACAAAGCTATACCCACCACTCCTTGAGCCAAGCCCATGGATTGCCTGACTTCAGGCTGAGACCCTGTAGAGGGGACCTGACCTGTTCTGGAGAGAATACATTCCTGCTGCTTCTGCAGCTTCTTTCCTATACGTCAGGCCCTGACATCACAGCCACCAACATGAGCTCTTTGGAACATTTGTACCCACCCCTTGCAGGGCAAAAAGAAACCTGGTTCCAAACAAAGTAAGGGTCAGCCTACAAGTCAAGGCAGCGCCAGCTCCCTTGGCCTCTGGCTCACAGACCAGCCCAGGAGAGAACCTAGCAATTTGGGGGGAGGGAGCTGGCTCTGGCCCACCCCCTTCTACACACTCCTGTGAGTTTACTCAGGCTGCTCAGCCCTGTTCCTGTTCATAGAGACCCTGGGAAGATTAACAATAGCCCAGGGCCCTCAGAGTGGGGCGTGGTGGAGGGAGCAGGGACTTCGGAACCAGATCAGGGGTCCAGCCCCAACTCAGTCATTTCCTGGTTCTGTGACCTTGGATGAGTTATTTAACCTCTCTGAGCCTCATCTGGATTTGTGGATAGTAATAATTCCTACCTCCCAGAGTTGTTGTGAGGATTAAATGAGTTGATCCTCGGAAAGGGCCTAGCACACAGTAGGTACTCGAGAATAGTTACTTCCCTTTCTGTCTTGAATCTCCTGTGACATGACAGTCCCATCTCTTGGTGACCCCAGTCTGTGGCTCCCTGAACTCTCCCATCAGCTCTGCCCTTGGGTTTCCTGGATGTGGTAGCATTTTCTCCAGAAAAATCTTTGCCAGGAACTGACCTGCACCCCATCTGCCAGGCCCAGACTGGAGGAAGCAGCCTCAGCTGGAGCTGTGCCCGGGGAGCTTCCTTTCCAAACTGGTTTGGGCTGGGCAATTCCCTCCCCACACTGGCATTCCCCCTCTGGTCCAGCCACAGGCCAGCCAGCCAGAAAGTAATGTCTGCAGGCATTCCGAAGAAAAAGTTCAGAACATCCCTGTCACAGCAATGGATCCAGCCTGGAAAAGAATCCTCAGCACCTCTCTGCCCTGTGCTGGGGTGAGGTGTCACCCACCGGGAGGTCACCCTGAGCCTGAGCTGGCACCCTGCCTCCGCCCATTTGTACTGCAGAGTCTCAGTAGACGTCAGAGTCTCACTTCCATCAGGCTAGACAGAAGGAAAGGCAGGGACTTGCTCTCTGATCCAAAATCATCTCCTTGCCTCCTTCCTCCTTCCTCCTTCCTCCTTCCTCCTTCCTCTTTCTTCTTTCCTCTTTCCTCTTTCTTCCCTCCTTCTCCTTCCTCTTTCTTCCCTCCTCCTTCCTCCTTCCTCCTTCCTCCTCAGGGATATGTATCTCCTTTAAGGAAAGCTCCCCCCTTAGATGAATTGAGTGTGGATGCAAAGAGGTGAGATACTAGGGACAGCAACTTAAAGGCTGGCGTTGCCTGATTTGCTTTAATACTACCTGAGGTGGGGGGGGGGCAGGCTGGGACCTTCAGCTTGGGTCTGAAGGTAGGAAACTGGGGTGGAAGGTGGAGACCTAGGAATGGCAAAGTGAGGGCCCCTGTCTGGGCAGGGTCTATGCTCCAAGGTCACTGGCTCCGATGCTAGAGAGAGGCAGGATGTTTGTGGTTCAGGTATTTCACACGTAACGACTTGGCAACATGAAATATTTGAGTGGTGGAATGTCTCTTAGGAACTCAGCCTTTCTTTAAAAATATTGTGTTTTCTTTAGAAAAGGTTCCAGCACCTTTAAGGAACCTTTAGAAGAGTAGAAAGATAGGGTAGGAAGAAATCATCTGTAGCCCCACGGGTCAAACACCACAATGAATGTTTTGCTGTATTTCCCTCAACTATTCATTGCATTCCTGCTGCATTTACAAACTAATCTAGGTGAAATCTTTAGAAAGAAGCCCTGCTCCTGTGCCATTAAGAACTCTGCTTTGGTGTGGAATAAAAAGGGGTTCTGTGGAAAGTAACCTCACAGGGTGATCTGATCATAAATTCCTAAATGGGTAGGTCATAGAAGGCAATCACGTCTCAGGCGTAATAAGTTCTTTAGTAAAAGGCTTATCTTTGCCTTAAACAGCCCTATCCATTGTTTCTGTGCATCTAGGTTAACACACTTTTGAAATGCCCCCTTTCAGACCCCTCCTTCTGAAGTGTGAGAGCACATAATCTTAACTATTATAGTTTGTAATCCAATCCTGGAATCTTCCTTAATTTCAAATGCATAAAAGAAACTGCAAAACTGTTATTCTCGGGAGCATTTGAGATCTTGCTCTGTGGCATATGTTGTCAGTTTGGCTCAAATTCTCATAAAAATTAAAAAAAAATTTGCTTTGGATAAAGAAAACCTGGTAGTTTAATGTGTCTCTGGGACCCCTGAGTGTGGACAGGTTTTCGCCCTAGCAGGTCAGGGGCCCCAGGAGAGCCCACCAAATTTGAGCCCCACAGACTTACTCACACTGGACCTGGGGCAGGGGATGGCCAGACATTGGGTTTCACCCTCCTGCCCCCCACCACCACTGCCACCAGCTTTATTATTTTACCTTTAACATTTAGATCCATGTCATTGGGGGATATGAATTCATTTTTCAAGATTCTTCCTTTTTTCATGTGGATATCTAATTGCTTCAGCTATATTTATGGAGAAGGTCTTCTGTTCCTACCATATTACAGTGTCACCTTTGTCATAAATTAAGTGACCTTATATGACTGGGTCTATTTCTGGATTCTCTCTTCTGTTCCATTGGCCTAGTCATCAATCTTTGTGCCAATTCCACACTATATTAATTATTGTAGCTTTATAATAAACCTTGATATATAGTAGTGTAATCCTCCAGCTTTGTTCTTCAAGATTGTCTTGGCTATTCCTGGTTCTTTATGTTTCTCTGTACATTTTAGAATCAATTTGTCAATTTCCACCAAAAGAAATATGCTAGGATTTTGACTGGGATTGAAATAAATTTGTAGGTTAATTGGAAAGAATTCACATCTTTACAACATTGACTCTTCCAGCTTAGGAACATTCTTTAATACCTTTAATTATTTTATACTTCTCATGGTAGAAAACTTACACATCTTTGATTAGATTTATTCCTAAGTATTTGACATTTTAAATGTAAAATGGTATCTTAGGGTGTCCCCCCCCCCAATAACACTTCTGACATCAAATGAGAGGTTTTTTTTCCCCTTCTGAGACCATTTCTCCACCTCGGACACCCACTGGGCATTCAATAATGCAATTCAATTCTGACACTGACTGCCTGGAGTTAGCACAGACCCCACAAGCCCAGTTCCACAAGCCACCCCCACTTCAGACCCCAATTGCAAGTCCTGGGCCACCTGTATTTCTGACCAACTGGCTATAAATCAAGGGTTCCTATGACCCCCCTCCTCAGGTTCGATAATTGGTTAGAATGGCTCATGGAACTCAGGCAAGCACTTTACTTATTATTACCGGCTCATTGTAAAAGATGGAACTCAGGAACAGCCAGGTGGAAGAGACGCACAGGGCAAGGCATATGGTCAGGAGCATGGAGCTTCCGTGTCCTCTCCAGACTCCTCACCCTCCCAGCACCTTGGTGTGTTCACCAACTCAGAATCTCCCTGAATACTGTCATTTAGGGGTTTTATGGAGGCTTCGTTAAATAGACATGACTAAATCATTGGCCTTTGGCAATTAATTCAATCTCCAGCCGTTCTCCCCTTCCCAGAGGTGGGGGCAGGGGGGCCTGAAAGTTCCACCATTCATGTCACTCTGGGGATCTCAAGGGTGTTAGGAGCAGTGTGCCAGGAGTAGCAGACAAAGACCAAACTTCTGTTTCCCATTGTACCCCATAATCTTTTTTAAAATTTCACTTTGCATTTGTTGCTGGTATGTAGAAATAAAATTGATTTTTTTATATTGACCTTGAATTAGAGACCTTCTAAATTCACTTATATAATCCCAATAGTTTATATGTAGATTTTTCTGGATTTTCTATGTATGCAATGATATTGTCCAGTGAGTGTTGGCTTCGCCACATTTTGGAGGTGTCCTGGCAGCCTGACTGGCTCTGACTTCTAAATCTCTGCTTGTCCCGCCCTCAAGCCCTAGCTCACTTACTGCTTCAGCCAGCTCCCGCCCTCACCCCCACAGCCCAGAACCCATGATTCTGCGGCATCCGTCCCTCTTCCTCCTCAGGTCTTCCCTGCTGCCTCTGGAAAGAACTGGTTCTGGAATGGCTGTTGGGGCAGGCTCAGGAAGACAATCCTAGAGTCACTTGGACAATTTGCTAACGATGCTGTCTCCACGCATTCTTGCAGCAAAAGCTGGGCCCTCGGGCAGGGCAGGGGAATTGGGGAAAGGGATGTTCTGGGAGGAAGACATATTAGCTACCTCTTCTTTAACTTTAGGGTATGCCCCTGTGCCTCGAGAGGAGTTCACAGAACAGGGGAGCAGGGTGAGACTATCAGCTAAGCCCTGGATAAAGGGTCTGTCTCAGAGGCTGTGAAAACAGACTGTGGGATGAACACTCTTCTGTAGCCAGAGGCTGAAGGAGGAGGTCAAGTGTTACCATCAAGAGTTGACATAGGGCCGGCCGAGTGGCGCGATGGTTAAGAACTGGCTTGGGACGCCAGAGGGCCCCGGTTCGGATCCCACATATGAGGGCCAGTGACACTGCCCTCCACAGCTAAGATGCTGAGCAGCAGCTCGACCTGGAGCTGGGCTGCCGTGAGTCACCGGCAATGGCGTAGGCTGCAGCCCCTCCTGCAGTGGGTTGCCATGGGCTACCGTGTGTAGCTAGCAGCCAGTGTGGGCAACCAGCAGCCGCAGTGAGCGGCTGTCCAGAAGCCAGCGACTGATCAGCCTCGCCCGGGAAGAGCGCAATGATGGTGCCAACTTGGGCCAGTGAAGCAACGTCCTCCATAACTAGACTGAAGAACAAAAACGACAGCAACTTGTCTGTTTCCCTTCCCCCAATTCCCCAGCACTGTTCCCATCCCCCCAATTCCCCAATAAAAATCTTTAAAAAAAAAGAGTTGACATAGTGGAGAGGTGGCAAGGGCCTGAGGTCCCAGAAGTCAGGCCTGGCCCCTTGACAGGTGAATCTGAGAGGTTGGAGTTCGGCATCACTCCTAGGCTAGTATCTGCTCACATTGCCACATCTATAGAATCCTGATCTTAGAGACTGGGATATAGTGAGGTAACACAGCAAGAGAAACAGCCCCCATTTAATGGGAATCTGCTCACGTGATACTCCCCAAACCCTGTGAGATAATTTTATTAACCCCATCTTATAGATAATGAACACCGAGGATCAAATCATTTGGGTAACTTGCTCAAAGTCTCCCCAAATTAGTGGGAGACTCCCTACAATTCACCTGTAACTCAAGCAGGTGTATGTCATTCCAAAGTGCTTGGTCCTTGTGGGTCCTATGAACGGGGCTTTGCCCAGAGTGGGTGTTTGGTGGACTCCTGAATCTCAAGGTCCTGAAAAGTGGCTGACAATTCAAGAGGTGTGACATGGAATCAGGCTGATTCATGCTTGGTTAATTCTAGTGGGCAAGCTGGTTGTTGGAGCCTGCTGCCTTTCTGAGTGGGTACCAGCTGCCTTCCAGATCTGTGACCTACTCTAGAACCTGCTAAAGTGACCAGGAAATGCTGTTTCCAGAACAGGAGTCAAAAGAGAATGCCCCCAGCATCCAAAGATACCTCAGATCTGTGGATAGGTGAATGACCCAAGTATTCAAGAAACAAACATGTTTATTTTTTGAAATTTGTTTCTTGAAACCTGGAAGTGACCTTTCCAGGTGACATACTAGTAAGAACCCATTGAATGTATTTTACTACAGTAAAGAAAATGGGGGGGGGAACCCCATTGAGCTGTTTTGTGCCACTTCAGACACAAAAGCATTCAAGTGGGCACCCATGACCTTGACTTCCATCACATGTGGTCCCAGCCAGGTACTCCTTGAAGGCCAGACTAGAGCAACATTTGGGAATAGTCACTTTACCTCCTGGGTTTCCAGTCTCCCTCTCTCAAATCCACACGCCACATCACTCTGAGACGTTGAAGGAGCTCACCAGAGCCTTGGACAAACCCCAAATCAGCAAGGTGAGGGACGGAGGTTTGACTGCAAGTGACGTTTTGTACAGGCAGAGTTCTGAAACCTGAGAGAAAGGAGCCTAAGAGGAGGTAGGCCCTCTATTCCCTGGAGAGCTGTACCCCTGAGATAGCTGCCCCTCAGGGCTTTCCAAAATTAGGGCTAAGCAACTGGTGACCATGAGGGCTCTTTTGCGTTTCCTAGTCCCATGATAAATGGCCCCAACTGGGCAACATATCTGTGACTTGGCGGGTTGGCTTTTTATGAATGTTTTATGTCACATTAACAGGTTTTCTGTTGTTGAACCATCCTGGGACAAACCCGAGTTGATTGTGATAAAACAAAAAACTTTAACATACTACTGGATTCAACTTGCTAGTTTTATTTAAGATTTTCATTTATGTTTCTAAGTGAGATTGGCTCAAATTTCCCTTTTCTTATCTGGTTGAAGAATCAAGGTCATACTCGCTTCATAAAATGTGTTTGCTGGCTTTCCTCCCTCTTTCCCCTGTATTTAATTCTTTGACAGCGGGATGATATTTGTAATAGGCTTTGGATCTTACAAGCACACACCCCCAGAGTCTGCCTGCTCAGCAAGGGACTTGGCACTGACAAGAAGACAGACAGACACCTCTTCCTTGTGTATAGTCTGTGTTGGCTTATATACGGTGCTTTTGTTGTTTCTGAGACCGCTCTGCTGGGAGCTAGCCATTTCCCTGAGGCAGGAGGGATAGGGGAGGGGAAGCCCTGGGCCCAGATGGGAGCTGTGCTGGGGGGAGGGAGTCCAGAGCCTGGTGCCTCAGCTGCCACCACAGCCACCTGTGCTGCCTGGGTCAGGCTCCTGTGAAGCCCCCTGGAGCTCAGCCTGACCCTCCCCACGCAGACACCATGTTCCGCAAGAAAAAGAAGAAACGTCCTGAGATCTCGGCCCCACAGAACTTCCAGCACCGCGTCCACACCTCCTTTGACCCCAAAGAAGGCAAGTTCGTGGGCCTTCCCCCACAATGGCAGAACATCCTGGACACACTTCGGCGGCCCAAACCGGTGGTGGACCCTTCACGCATCACGCGGGTGCAGCTCCAGCCCATGAAGGTAAGATGGGTGGCAGGAATGACGGGGCCAAGTTCAGCCTCTTTCGCTCCGTAGATGTAGATGCCCGTGTTTGGCCAAACCACAAAGGCACCTGGAGGAACCACCTAATTACCAGCTGTCAATTAGCCACTGTTTTCATTCCCTGCTAATCAGCCTCTCATTCTCTCCCTGGGTGACCCGCAGAGGAGGAGCCTGGGGGGGTCCCTCTCTGCAGGGTGGTAGGGTTGCCAGATTTAGCAAATAAAAATACAGAATGCCCAATAATATTTGCATTTCAGATAGCAACAAATTATCTTTTAGTGTTAAGTGTGTCCATGCAACATTTGGACCTGCAGCCCCTCTGGGGCAGGGGTATTGAGTTGTGTGTGTCAAGAAGGATAGATCCAAGAGGCTGGCAGCGGTGGGGGTCAGGGCCCTGTCAGGATTTGGAGGCCACAAAGCCAGTGTGTGTGGAGGAGAGCCCTGGACTGGTTCCTGCCTCCTCCGAGAGCTCTGCATGTCCCAGACGGCTACAGACAGAGCCGGAGAATGGCAGCGGGCCCCAGGTGGGGTCTGGAGGCCCCCAGTACTCCCTCATCTCCCCAAGCCTAGCTGCCTACACCATGTGGCATGCTGGACTGTAAACTCATGGTTACTCACCTGTGTGCCCTGCTGGGCTGCAAGCCCCATAAAAATGGGCCTTCTCCCTGAATTCCTGCACCAGCACGGGCCTGACCTTCCATGGGCCCTGGTAAATGACTAAAAAATTACGGAATGGATGGATGACACAGCAGGCCATGTCTTTAGATGTTCCTCCCCAAGGCCCCCAGGGAGACTGATCTGGTCCCAGGCCGTCCTTCCCTCCCACAAACAGGCCACTCAGCCGTGCTCTTCTCCCCTCCCCTGCAGACAGTGGTGCGTGGCAGCTCCGTGCCCATGGACGGCTACATCTCTGGGCTGCTCAACGACATCCAGAAGTTGTCAGTCATCAGCTCCAACACCCTGCGTGGCCGCAGCCCCGCCAGCCGCCGGCGGGCACAGTCCCTGGGGCTGCTGGGGGAGGAACACTGGGCCACCAACTCCGACATGTACCTGCAGAGCCCCCAGTCTGAGTGCACCGACCCCCATGGCCTCTACCTCAGCTGCGACGGGGGCGCAGCAGCAGGCCGCAGACAGCAGGAGCCACAGAGCCCACGGGTCCTGCCCAATGGGCTGGCCACCAAGGCGCAGTCCCTGGGCCCCGCCGAGTTCCAGGGTGCCACGCAGCACTGCCTGCAACTGGGGGCCTGCCTGCAGAGCTCCCCACCCATCCCTGCAAACACAGGGAAGCGTGGGACCAAGGCTGCCAGGCATGGCGCCGAGGAGGCCCGGCCACAGTCTTGCCTGGTGGGCTCAGCTGCGGGCAGGCCCGGTGTGGAGGGCAGCCCTAGCCCTAAGACCCAGGAGAGCAGCCTTAAGCGCAGGCTATTCCGAAGCATGTTCCTGTCAACTCCTGCTACGGCCCCTCCAAGCAGCAGCAAGCTAGGCCCTCCGCCACAAAGCAAGGTAGGTTGGGGAGTCAGGGGTGGGGGCTGCCCTCTGGGGCCACTCTCAGCAGGGCTGGGAGCTGGTCTGGCCGGTGTACACCAAGGAGTGCATGTCAGGGACACAGGCCCTGCCTGGCCTTCCCCACTTACAGGGTCGGGTTGGGGACTGCGTGAAGGAACAAAATAATCAAGAAGCCAGCTCAGCCTCATCTGAGGATTCTATCTTGAATCAACTGAGCCCTTGTCCTCCAAAGGCTTAGATTAGCATGTGTGTGTCAGAAGTTGCAATCAGGTCATCTTCTGGGGGTGCTGCAGAGGGGCTTATTGTACACCCTCCTGACATTCCTGCCCTCTGGGGTGTGTCTAGGTGGACCACAGTGGTCAGCACCCCCTGAAAAAGCAGCAACTTTAATCTCAAGCCCAGACCTTCCCCTGTCCCTGGTGCCCACCCAGGCTCCAACAGAGACAGGTGCTCCAGCACTGGACAGGGCAGGGGCTCTGCCTGCCTCCCTCTCCTCAGACCTTCTCTCTGCCTCCACCCCTTGCTTGCCTCCGTGCTCCCCTGAACTTGTGCAGAGGCTCCGCGCACGGCTTCTCCCTGAGGCATTCAGCAATGTTCCCTCCTCTAGTGAGGATGCCTGCCTGCCTGTCTTCCCTTTTTTTAGTGGTGGTGGCTTTGTTTAACATTTCTGGAATGATTTATTCTCGAGTTTGTGTGCCGTATGAAAATCTAAAGGATTGAATTTGCCTGGGTCCAGGATCCACAGGAGAGCTGACGTTGGGCCTGTGGTGACAGTCTCAAGTGCACATATTTTTCTTATAAAAAAGGAAACAGTGAAAGGAGTCCTAATTGTGACGTTTCTTGGCAGGCAGAGGAGAACAATTTTGCTTCTTACATGCCCCGTGACATCCTGTCCGTGGTGACAATAATGTTCTTTCCCATTTGGCAAATGAAAAGACTGATTCAGAGAGGGTGAGACAGCCTCTAGGTGTTTCAAATGAGTCAGGGAAGGAAGGCATGAGAGGGCCTCTCGGCTCTCACCTCTTACTCAGGAAGGCATTGCTATCTTGGCAGCCACTTTTCTCTAGCTCCTTCCTGAGGGTCAGGCAGAAATGAGCTTAGGCAGCAGCATGAGGGTTGTAAGTCAGACCCAAGAAACAACAGTTGAGAGTGATGGAGCCCCCCTTCCCTGGAGGGGGACAAGCCTGGGCCCTCCCCTGACAGTGATGGAGTGAGTCTGGTCCAGCCTGAACATGGTAGGGAGTTCGGGGAGTGACCTGGACCCTCAACATTTCTAAGTCACTGCTAGCCTGAGGCATCCAGGGAAGGCTGGCTCTGGACACTCGCAGTAGCTCCCACAGCAGCAGCCGTGCACTGGTGCCCTGGGAGGTCAGGCCGCCAGTGGCCATGATGTGCCAGACGTGGCTGCGGGAGGGTCTGTGGCCCTAGGGCTCTTGTACTCAGCCCCGGCAGTTGGTCTGTGGTCACTCACTTTGGCTAAAAAGCAAAAGAAGACCTCGAGTCGGGGCAGGGAGGCCAAAGACAGTTACAAGTTTGGGGAATTTAGAAGTGGTTCCACTTGGAGGCAGAAAGGCCAAGTCAGAAGACCTCAATAATCAGCACACATTGGTTAAGTCCTTACTGTGTACCATGTACTCCATCATATGACAAGGATACTCAACACCAATAGGACTAGGGGTCAGGGGTCAGACTGACCGGGGCTTAAGTCTGGTCTTCCTCTTTACTACTTAGTGACTCTGGGAGTTGCTTAACCTCTCTGAGCCTGTTTCCTCGTCTACAAATGTGATAATAATAGTGCCCATGGGAATAATAAAATAACCCACAGGTTTATGAGAGTTAAATGAGATAATGCATTTAAGGCCCTTGTCAAAGTGGTAAGCCCTCAATAAATGACTTTATTATTTTTTTAATATTATGACACGGCCTCTGCCTTTGGGGCACTTAGGGTACAGCGCCCCAAGGCTACAGCTGGAGAGCCCAGCCCTATCACCATGGCTCAGGAAGGGAAAATGAGGCATCATTGTAACTCCACGCATGACTCTTCTAGTGGCTTCCTGTCGAAGAAGAGGTCTCAGTCGCACAAGTAACTCCAGAATTAATCCAGAGCCCATAACAATTCAATAATTCCATCTTTTGTTCCCCCCTTTCCCTTTCTTGGGGTGGTTTAGCAAGTTTCATCTGGTCCTTTCCTGTGGCTACATTAAGTAAAAGTTCCCTCCTTGGGGGGTGACCGGTTAGCTCAGTTGGTTAGAACGTGGTGCTGATAACACCAAGGTTGCCGGTTCGATCCCCGCATGGGCCACTGTGAGCTGTGCCCTCCCTGAAAGAGTCAACTATGCCATTGTAGCATGAAAGCAATATGTAACCAATGACTATGGCCGTTCACCAATAAAATTTAGGAAAAAAAAAAAAGTTCCCTCCTTGTGGAGATAAGCAGCAGAGCCAATGAAGGGACACTTGGGACCCAGACCAAACCTGGCCCCACCACTCCTATGTCCCACGTCCCAGGCCATGTCAGTACTGAGCTCTCAGCTCTCTGCCTGCAGGCGTACCCACGCACATGCGTGAGCCTAGACAAGGCCAGAAACTGTGTGTGTGTGTGTGTGGGGAACCCTGAATCCTGGGGGTGAGATGTGCTAAAGAGGTGGGAAGAGCTCTTGCTGAGTCAGGTGGGCCCAAGGCCCAGACTTGGGGTCCCTGAGCAAGCAGCCCAGCCCAAGCTGACTCCTTGAGATTTCCTTGATGAGGCTCTGGGAATCAGGACCAGGGGCCACTGGGCCTCTAGATAACTACTTGGTGATGAAGTTCTGAGAAGGCATCTCTGCAGCCCCTAAAGTGTCCCCTCTTAGATTATGTAGGGCCCTCTCCAGGTGTACACCCTCCTGACATTAAAAACACATTTCCTGGCAAGGCTGGCAGGAGGGCTTGGGCCTGAAAAGACAAGGAGTCTCAAAGGCTTCCAGGGCCGGCCCTGCGCAGGGCTCACTGGGGCCCAGTCTGCCACTTAGCTCCATGTCATCAGGTTAGGTCCTGCCTTCCCTTCCGTGTGGGGTGTCATCAGTCAGGAGTTTTATGCTTGGGAACAAGTGGAGGGGCCCCTCTGGGGAGCCCTTAGAAAACCTCTCTGGGATCCCTGACCCCAAGGCTTGGGTTTGGCTGGACCCACCCTCCTGATCCCAGATCTCTCCAGCACCCGATCCCCAGCTCAAGGGGAATCTGAGAACCCCCAGATGGAAACATGGCTCTGTGGTCCTCTGTGGGGGACACAACAGGGCTTCTTCTACCCGTGTGGGCCCTTGGATGGGGAAGCCATGGGAATGACTACCTCTGACCTAGATTCCCCATGCAGCGGAGGGCGGGCTGCTCCCAGTGGCCTCCCTGGGGTCTGGCTGTCAATTACCCACGAAGAAATACCCAGCACAAGGACACCCCGGGGACTCTGCTTTCTCTGTCTTCCCAGGAGCAGGCAGAGTGGATGCAAAGAGCTCTTGTTTGGTCTGCTCTCCTGGGAACAGTGAAGGCTGGTTTCCCAAGCAGGGCTATGGTTTGGCTTCAGTTCCATTAGAAAATCTTTGCTTATGGCCTCCTCAGTTTGGTCTGATGCCCTGACCCTGCCCATGTCCAGAGGTCACAGCTGTCAGCCCCTGCCTCTGGGAAGGTTGCTCCAAACACTGCCACTGCCAAACTGCCAAACCCCTTTCTGTTTCTTTCTCCCTGCAGCCCAACTCCTCGTTCCGACCGCAGCAAAGAGCCTCCCCCGCAAGCCTGGTGGCCAAGGCCCAGTCCTTGCCCTCAGACCAGCCCACGGGGACCTTCAGCCCTCTGACCACCTCAGATACCAGCAGCCCTCAGAAGCCCCTCCGCATAGCCCCGGCCTCCGGCCCTCCTCCAGGCCGGTCTTCACCAGCGGGTTCCCCCCGCACCCGGCATGCCCAGATCAGCACCAGCAACCTGTACCTGCCCCAGGACCCTGCAGTGGCCAAGGGTGCCCTAGCTGGCGAGGACACAGGCGTCGTGACACATGAGCAGTTCAAGGCTGCACTCAGGATGGTGGTGGACCAGGGTGACCCCCGGCTGCTGCTGGACAGCTACGTGAAGATTGGCGAGGGCTCCACAGGCATTGTCTGCCTGGCACGGGAGAAGCACTCAGGCCGCCAGGTGGCTGTCAAGATGATGGACCTCAGGAAGCAGCAGCGCAGGGAGTTGCTCTTTAATGAGGTGGGAGGAGAGGGCAGACGGGGGAGGGCATTTGGGATGGGCCGTGGGCACAGAGCCAGGCTGGACAGGTGTGAGCAGGGGCAGTGGGGACTGCCCAGCGCTCAGGCATCCCTGCCTGCCCCCAGGTGGTGATAATGCGGGACTACCAGCACCTCAACGTGGTGGAGATGTACAAGAGCTACCTGGTGGGCGAGGAGCTGTGGGTGCTTATGGAGTTCCTGCAGGGAGGGGCCCTCACGGACATCATCTCCCAAGTCAGGTGGGCAGCTGGAAGGCTGGGCCCCTAATGCTGGTGGGAGGGCTGCCCCCACCATTGCCCTGGCTGGGGTATCAAGCAGCCTCAGGCCCAGCAGACTTGGGGGGGCCTATCAGATCATCCTGAGTGCCCCCTGTCTGTTTGGGTTAATAGGCCCAGGGGTCTCAAGGGAGTGGGAGGATGTGGTGATCTCCACCCTAAGCTCAGGCCCATTTCCGCCAGGGCTCTGTCCTGACTGGGCTCCCGCACCACATTGCCCAAGAGCTGTGGAGCCCGGTACCAGGGGCACCTACTCTCCTAGCCCATCTGCAGCCCAGCCAAAGCTAACGTTCTCTTCCACCGGTGACCCTGCCTTCCCTGCCCAGGCTGAACGAGGAGCAGATCGCCACTGTGTGTGAGGCCGTGCTGCAGGCCCTGGCTTACCTGCATGCCCAAGGTGTCATCCACCGGGACATCAAGAGTGACTCTATCCTGCTGACCCTCGATGGCAGGGTAGGGCCCTCCCCACCCTGGCACACCTGTGCCCCCACTCCCCTGTTCCCAGCATGGCTCCTCCTCCTAGTTCACCACTCACTCCCCTTTTCCCCCCTCTCATCCCAACCCCAGGTGAAACTCTCAGACTTCGGATTCTGTGCTCAGATCAGCAAAGACGTCCCTAAGAGGAAGTCCCTGGTGGGAACTCCCTACTGGATGGCTCCTGAAGTGATCTCCAGATCTCTGTATGCGACCGAGGTGACCTTTCCCTCCATCCCCCAGTCCTCCCAGAAGAGGCTTGGGGACACAGGACTCTTCCACTTTTGCCCCCTCCAGAGGCCCCCTCCAACCAAAAATAGCCCTGGTTCTCAGGTCCCCACTTTGTTAACACCCTACCCAACAGCCCACTGTCCCCTTTTGGATGGGCCTACTCTTGTCTGTGACTTTGCTGCAACAAACCGGTCCCAAAAATGCTCCCCACCCCCACCAACTCAAGAACAGGGTGGGGTATGGCCAGGCTTCTCCGTATGTGATGGCCTATCTCAGAGAGTGGCTGACAGCTGTGTCCCTAGTCAATGGTAGCTTATGCAGGAAGTAACTGATCACAAGGTAGGTGGCCAGGAAGGAAGTCAGCTCACCAAGGACAACTGGGACCAGCTGCTCCCCTCCCTTTGCAGCATGCTGGTTACCAAGGGGCCAGACTGGCCAGTGGAGTCAGGGACATTCTCCTTCTACAGGTGGATATCTGGTCTCTGGGTATCATGGTGATAGAGATGGTGGACGGGGAGCCACCTTACTTCAGCGACTCCCCAGTGCAAGCCATGAAGAGGCTCCGGGACAGCCCCCCACCCAAGCTGAAAAACGCTCACAAGGTCAGTCGGTACACACGGTGTGACTCCACAGACCCCATTCTTCCTGAGGCTTGGAGGACCGAGCCTGGCCTCCCAGGCCCAACCTCTCCCTTCCACAGAAGCCACAGGGCCTAGGCTCCCGGAAAAGGCTCCTCTTTCTCCACACAAAAACTGCACCTGGGTGTGGAGCCACATCAAATGTACAAACACCCACGGTCACTCTGACAGGTTTCCACCTGCAAGCAATTGACAGGAGCCCAAGAGGCAGGAAAGCAAGATTGTCAGGAATCCCTGATGTCCTCGGGAGGCATCTAGAGAAGTTAACTGAGCAGGAACCCCTCCACCCCATCTGTCAGAGGAACCATACCATGGCCCGGTGTTCCCAGTCTATCGCAGTGAATCGGCTTGTCCTCCATCAGTGCACATCCTGACCACATCTGAGCCACAGCTTTTTCCTTAAAACGTGTGTGTGTGTGTGTGTGTGTGTGTGTGTGTGTGTGTGTGTGTGTGTAACCCTTTTCTGACAAATCCACCCCCAAACCAGCAGGCCTTACCTATGGATATCCCCTACGGGTGACCAGGTCAGCACAGGGCTGCAAAACGGCACTGCCATCTGGTGGCCATAGTGAGAAATGTCCCAGAGGTTTGAAGCCGTCCCTAAACGGCAAATAGTTCTGTGCCCAACACAGCTGGATGGGAGGACAGACAGGAAACACCTTCTGAGACAACTGGTGCTTGGAGACCACTGTTGACCCCAAGATTAGCATATGGGGGAGATTTCCAACTGACTAATTCCCCAGAGGATGTAGCCTTCTCTAAGAGCCCAAGAGTCAGCCTCATCCCAAGATATTGGTTCAAAATGAACCAAGATAAGCCCTTAACTTAGACTCTGAGGCTTAGGTCAATAAAGAAATCTTCCTTTTCAGGTCCCACCTTGTTCTTTTCTATTTTTAAAAACACTTCTTCATCCCTGATCTCTTTTTTATCTTCATTAAAGCCCTATGTGGCAGGCAGGGCAGGCACATTTTATCATTAGCCCATTTTGCAGATGAGAAAACTGAGGTCTAGAGAAAATTGCAGCTTTCCCGAAATCAAGGATAGACCCAGGACTGGATCAGTGATCCCTTTCCACAGAGCCACAGAGCCTGAACGCTGAGAGCTCAGAGAAGCAGAGCAGAATGGGCTGTATTTGGAGCCCAGCTCCCCAGTGCTCTGGGCATCCTAATTCTATTGCTCAGGAGCACCCCTACTTTTCCTGGACTAATGCTGACTTTCTTTACCTACCTGATAATCCAAAATGTGCTGAGCCTGGGAGGAACCAGGAAGTAAGAAATGAGAGAATTTGAGACTTTCAAATGATGGTGGGGCCAGGCAGATGGATCACCCCACAGCGACTGCAAACTGTGGCTGCTTCTCACTGCCCTGTCTCCACAGGTGTCCCCAGTGCTGCGAGACTTCCTGGAAAGGATGCTGGTGCGGGACCCCCAGGAGAGAGCCACAGCCCAAGAGCTCCTGGACCATCCCTTCCTGCTGCAGACGGGGCTACCAGAATGCCTGGTGCCCCTGATCCATCTCTACCGCAAGCAGACCTCTACTTGCTGAATCCACCCCCAGGGTGCACCTGCCACCTGTGCCCACAGGCAGGGGACACTGGGCAACTAGCTTGCCGACAGGGCCTGCCTGCCTCATTTTCTCAGTATTCTCTCCAAAGATTGAATGTGAAGCCCCACGCCCACCCACCCTCCTGCCCCTCAGCCCACTGGGCCAGGCCGGACCTGCCCCTCAGTCTCTCTCCCCTCCAAGAGAGTCCCCAGTTGCCTTTGGGATGATGGAGACCCCTTCTTCAGGATGACCCTTTGTTATTTGCACAGGGATATTTCTAAGAAACACCGAGACCAGCACTTCTGGCCGCTGCAGCCAACATAGCAGAAAAGGCTGCTGCGGTTTTTTTTAAAGGCAGTTGCACACTAGCATCCCAGGCCACCCAAGAGGGCGGAGTGCCAGTTTTCACCAGGATACTTGCTGTTCTCAGCTTCAATTCCAAACCCTGGGGCCTCGAGAGGGCCACAGGGAAGGTTTTCATTGCCTGAATCTGTCTTCTTCCCTTGTGTCTGACTTCTTGGAGACACAGTCCCACCTGCACCTGCTTCCACACCCACCTGCACTGACAACACACAACACTCTTATGCACAGCCTGCTGTGAACTGTGAACAGCCAGCTCATAGGCCACGGGAGGCCACAGGAAGGGGAGGGGCATTTTCTGGGTAAAAGAGAAACAATGGAGGTGGTAAAAGTGGTGTTACTTTACAGGATGCGTATGCTCACTCGTGCCTGTGTGTGTGTGTGTGTGTGTGTGTGTGTGTGTAAGCAGAGGAAGGTCACCCCAACAGCCTGGCCCCATCAGTAAGGCTTGCCCATTCTCTCTTCCACTAAGTTCTGCACTGAAGGGACCTGGTTTCTTGGTTTGGCTTCCCACCTCTTAAGTCCCGTGTCTCTACCTGACCAGTGAAGAGGTCTGTCTTGAGTCTAACTCATCCTGCAGTCTGGGCAGGTTTCTGAGTGTCTCCTGTACTATGGAGTCTGAAAGCCCAAGACCAGAAGAATGAGGAAACAAACTTTGTTTTACTTGTGAGCTCCATCTCAATAACCAGGTCATCAGGGACCCTCTTCAAAATCCTGGTCTGGGGAGATGGGCCAGCTCCCAGGGTTCCATGTTGTCAAGAGAATGGGCACCCCCATTTGTGCAAACCATCTGCCCCTAGCTGCCTCCTCAGATAACTTGTCTCCTTGTCCTCTTTCCCTCCCCACCTTTAGGGCTGTTGTGAGACAGGGAAGCCCAGGGAAGAACTCCAGGTGTCTGGATGTTATCTAGATCATATTTTTAGATTTCTCTGCTCCCTAGTGGCCTGCTCTGGGACAAAACAAACAGAAAAACTGCAAGGACTTTTTTTTTAAGGGTCAGAGTTTCAAAAACAAAAGCGTCTTCCCTAGAAACTTTTTTGTGAATTGTTTGCACTTGTGCCTGTTTTAAATTAAACTGAGTGTTCAAAACCTCTGGACTTCCTATTGTCTCTGGGAGTGGAGCCAAGCTGTTTTCGAGCTGGGCACCCTGTAGTGGGTGTCTGGTGTGGTCCCCCCCAACATGAGCTCTCCAGCGGCCGCTCGAGTCCACAGAAAACCCAGCTCCTTGGTGGTGTGTGGGCCCAAAATGAGAGCAGTGAAGGAGGGAAACAGGAAGCGAAAGGCCCTTGGGACCGAAAGGGCTGAGAAATAGACAGGGCTCTGTCCCAGGGGAGAGGAGCCCAACCAGGAAACCCAGAGCTGTGCATGGTGTTTGCCAGCGCCACGGGAGTTCTCGTGGCAGCCACCTGGGCTGACAACCACTTTATGTGGCAGCTTCTCCCTTCCCCTGTTTGCTTCTCACTCCCTGGAAAGTCAAAGGCTACTTGCCTCACGCTGTCTATAGGAAGGGGCCTGGGACTGCTGCTAGTGAGAAAGCAGTCTCTTTCAGTTCTCAGAACTGAGGGAGACTGTGAGGAGTTGTGAAAGAGCAGTGCAGTGGCAGAAAATCAAGAAACCTGGGTTCTAGTCCTGGGGTGGGGGAGGTGAATAAAATCATCTTTAAACTTCTAGCTCTGACACTGATTCCAGTACTTCCTTCCTGAGAGCTCATCCTACCCACCAACCCTGGGCTCACTGAAACCTCATAACGAGGAGCAAGGAATCATGCAGACCTTCTCCCGCTCCCCAAAGCTTTCACACCTAGACAGCTGACCTGGTTTGAGGGCCCCAGTCCCACCAGCTCAGTCAGAAACAGCACCTGAGTCTTACCTTCTGGACGGATGGGCAGAGATAGAGGCT
Organism: Hipposideros armiger; assembly: GCF_001890085.2. Lineage (NCBI taxonomy): Eukaryota > Metazoa > Chordata > Mammalia > Chiroptera > Hipposideridae > Hipposideros > Hipposideros armiger. Next base: position 732,078 of record NW_017731442.1, read on the forward strand.
GAAGAAAGGTGGAACCTTCCCAGGAAGTAAGTGCACCCCTCCACCTCTCCAAAGGGAGCCCAGAGTCAGGAGTGGTTGGTAAGGCAAAGAGAGGCTATTTCTTGCAATTGAACAATACTGGATTTATTAACTATTCTTTTGAGTTCTGATAGGCCTTCCTCCACACAGTGTCATTCCAAAAGCATATGCGTACATCATTCAGCCTCACACAGACCAGCGCTGAGTTGGTCTTGGAGTACCGAGCTTCAGAGGCATGGGTGACTCTTCACAACGACGAAAACAACAAGAGTTGGAAAAGCAAAATGCTTAGAAAAGTCTCTTCTACAGTGGCGAGAGCTAGAGATGACCCCAACCCCAACGCCTTGGGGTTGACAATGAGAAGAAGTTCAGGAGAGCGAAATGCGGTGAAATGTATATGTTCTGCACAGAGCTGGGCCTGGTAAGAAATCTGCAAGAACAGCAAGTCAGTCAAACACACAATTCAGTTAAGATAGGAACAATCTGCTGTGGTTTTTTAGAAACATCACTTTCAACCACTGAGTCTTTGGCAGCTCCATGGAGAGGAGCCCTGGTGGTTGTTTACCCAATAAAGAGGGCCCAAGGTGACATTCAACCAGAAAGCCCCATGTCAGCAACACTTGAAAGATGACAGCACCTTCAACACATTGTGCAACCCAGACCTCATGGTGTTCTGAAAAAGCCAAAATACTTGTAGTCTTACACCATTAAAAACTTCATGAAAATTAAACACAGTTGGAGAATAAGTGAGCAAGCAAGAATTAGAAAAAAGTTTGCACTTGAGGTATCCACTCATCCCCCATCCCACCCCAGATCCTCTCCCTCTGGACTTTCGGGCCCTTCTGTATTCACCCACCACCCAGACAGTGGGACTTAGGGGAGGCAGATGTCTGAGGAGGAGTGGGGGAAGGGCAAATACCCCAGCAATGAAAGCAGAACTCATCAGAAGAAAACAGTGCATAATTAGTAGGTCCAAGGTTCAGAAATCATAAGGAAGGGGGTGGAAGCTCTAATTTTTCAGAAGATAGCAGGACCTGTCAGGACACAGAGCCTTAACTTGGAAGATCTTGGGGTCCTTAGTGATGGGTCTGGGCTCCTGCTACTCCAAATGCGACTTTTTTGTTCATTGTCCCTCACTTCACTGCTGTGAAATGACTTCAAGTATCAGGATTTAATATACTACAAAAGTTAGAGTATTCCATTGGTAAATGCACATGGAGGGAGAAGCATAGAGCGGTGATCCCTAATAACAACCGCAAGTCGGAACTCCCAGCCAGGGCTCAGTGAGGAAGAGCGCAGTGCTGCCACCAGGGGGCGCCAGAGATCACGTCCCGCATGGGGGCCCTAACGGCCTCGCCGGCCGGGAGGGGTGGAAGGATTGGGGAGGTGTCTGACACCTACACAAGGCCCGCTCCTGATCACCCATCCCTCACCCCCAGGCCCAACTTCTCAGCGCAGGTCATTCTCTCTCTGGGCAATTCCTGTAGAGTTATTGGTGAGAAACCTTCCGTTCTGCAAAGACGACTAGGTCAGCGTCTTGAAAAGACCCCAACGCAAGTGGGTGGGTGGGGTGCACGTTTAACCTTCAGGGTTCACAGCAAGAGGCCCCACGCTCTGCAACCCTGCGGGCTGGGCGCTCAGATACATGTGCTAGCGCTTCCGAAGGGTCCTAGGGTACGCAATTCACCAGACCGCTAGTTCCCCCACGCTAGGCCGGCACAAAGAAGGGGGCGGGGAGGGAGGGAACGAAGGACCAGGCCGGGAAAGGGCCTTTAACCACCTCTCCGCAGGTGCCTCTGACTCACTAATCTGTCTGGTAATGAAGCTGGGCGGAGCCTGCGTCCCACGCTTAGGGGCAGAGGCAGGGGTCCTTGGTCCCGACCTCGGGCATCCATCATCTGCCCTGCCCTCCGTTAACGGCCCAGCAAGAAGCAAGAGCCATTTAACAGCCCCCTCCCAGCTCTCGCCAGAGTTTGATGTAATTTAAACCCGGACCTGCTGCTCGTGTGGGCTTCCGACTCCCGCGCGCCGCCGTTTAACGTGGCAAACACTTCAGTCAATTATCCCCCTCGCGGAGCTTCTATTTAAAGAGACATTGTCAGGTTCTTAAGCCTCGGATCAGACCTGCTGCTTTCAGCTTCATATACAAAGACTCAAAAGACTTGAGGATTGGAAGAAGTACAATTAAGCAAAGCCTTCGCAACCGTTCCACCCTGCAGGAGCTGGGAGGCGGTGGGGGTGGGGCAGTGCTAACTCCTTTCCATTTCAGTGAGAGGAAGTAAGGCTGGGCCAGGAGGGGTGAGACCTCAAAGATGGTACTCAAATGCAACCGAGCCCGTGGATGGGCTGGGTAGAGGTTGGTGTGGGTCAATGACCCTCACATTGTCAATTAGGTTGAATCCTGGGTGGGCCTGGGGCAGAGGCCGTGGGAGCTGAAGTAACCCAGAAGCTGGTCGGTCGTTCAACACCAAGGGCTCTGCCATGTCCAAAATGTGCTTTCATTGTCTTGAGGCAGGAGTTTCTCCCCAGAAAAACTTAACCTTCAGATTCCTTCCTAATCAGCCCTCCTGTCCAGAAAGGCTCTAAGGCCCGTCTCAGTTCCCTTCTCCAACCCTTAAGGGGAAAGGAGACTTAGGTGATGCGTGGCATTATTGTCAGCATCACTGGGGTAGGCCCTTGTTCTGCAAGTCCACTCTTCTGCCTGCCTGCCAGGGCGTGGAATAACCCGGGAAGGGTAATGGGACCATTAGGAGCCAGCCAGACTCAGGACTGAGCCTTAGGCAGAGGAAAGGAGGTCCATCTTCTTGGCTAGAAGCCCATGGAACCATTTCTTCTACTCCGCCCCCTTCCAGGACAGAAAAGGCAGGCTGTAGGGAAGGTGACTTAGGCAGAAAATACCAAAAATACCAACAAGCACACAAAAGAAATAATCGTGGTCCCTTTCAGAGAGAGGGGCAACTCGCCTTGGCAGCGGGGACAGGTTCTAGGCTCACGGGGGGGCGGGGAAGGAGGAAGGAATGCCGGGGAAGTGAGGGACCTGGAAGAAAGAAATCCCAGCGGAGCAGAGACAGAACGGTGCAGGGAACAGGGCTCATCCTCCACGCTATTTACCGCTGAGCGTGCAGCAACACGGCCTCGGTGCCTGACTGCCAAGGCTCCGGCCCAGGCACCGAGTGGGCCAGAGCGTTGGCCTCTAACTCCGGGCCACTCTCCGGCCCTGGTGCCTCCCCGACTAGGCTGGGGATGTCTGGAGCTGTGGAGCGTCGGCGCAAACCCAAGCGGCCAGAGCCGGGGCCGCCCTCGGGGTGGGGGCTAAGGCCAACGGGGGCTTGCACTAAGGTTGGGGGGACTCCTTCCAGCCCCTCATGCGAACGCCACCGCCCGGTCCCCGAAGACTGGGGCGAGTGTGGTCTGGCCATCAGGGCTCCCGCCCGCAATCGAGCCGCCTCCTCTTCTGTCACTGCACCCAGAGCCAGACTCATGCTCCGGCCCAACTCGGGCCGCTCGCTGCCCTGAGCCCGGTGCCGGCCAGAGCTCTTGCTCCCTGAGCCAGCCTCGCCACCGTGACCATGGCCTCCGGCCGCACGCGCAAAACGCGCCAGGAGAGGCCGCGGCAGACGGCGGGGGCTGGGTCGTCGGCGCTCAGGGCTGGGCGCGGGAGCCGGACGGCCAGGGGGGCTGTCGGAATTGGAGCCCCGGGCCGCGGCGGCGGCGGCTGCGCGGCCCCAGGGCCCGGTGAGGGCCTGCACGCAGGTTCCGTGGCCGCGAGCGGCAGCCAGCTGCAGAGCTGTAAGGCCCGCACGGTTGGTGCGGTCGAGGCGCAAACCGAGGCGGCGGAAAGAGCGCACCAGAAACTCGAGCACCGCCCCGTGGCCGCATGCCGCCGCCCACATCACGGGACTGTTGCCTGCAGAGTCGGCCGCCTCGGGGTCGCCGCTGAACTGCACCAGCAGCTGCACGGCGTCCAGGTGGCCGCGCTCGCACGCCAGGCTGAGCGCCGTGCGGCCGCGCTCGTCCCGCAGGTTCACGGCCGCACCCTGCTCCAGCAGCAGCCGCACAAAGCGCGAGCGCAGCGCGGGGTCTGGCAGCCCCACGGCCACCATGAGCGGCGTGCGGCCCTGCTCCGCGCGGCAGTCGATGATGCTGCGGTCCAGGGCATCCAGCACGAAGCGGGCCAGGTGCACTTTGCCCGCCTGCATGGCCTCCAGGAAGGTGCGCGTACCCGCTCGGGGGCACAGGTCCTTGGGTTTGAGCATGGCCCCTGCGGCCGCGCTCAGACGGCCAGGCAGCTCCGCACGGGGGCGCCCCTGTTCCGGTGCCCCGCCAGGCTCTGGACCTCGCGGGTACACTGGCTTTACTCCCTCTGCGCGTGGGCGGCTGCGACCGAGGGTCCTGAGCTTCTCACGCTTGTCCGCCCCGCTGCTCCCGCCGCCCCGCCGCTCCTGGGCCGCCTGGTGTGTCTCTTCTCCTTCCCTGGGCTTCCCGCCTGCCTGGAGGTGTAGGTTGCTTGCTACTCCGCGCTCTGTCCCTGGCCCGCCACAAGGCGACCGGCGCCGAAGCTCGGTCCCCTCCTGACTCTCCCGCTGCTTTCCCGGTGTCCGGCGCCCCTCAGTCACTTGTGGCCTGAAGCCGCGCCACTCACCCGCACCCGGGGCAGCCCCCGTTCCCCTGCTGAGACGGTGGCACGGGGCGCCGCCGCTCCTCAAGCTGCTGGCGCCGTCCTCCGCCTCCTCCCCTCTTGCGGGGGCTGGGCCACACCAGGGCGCTTGCTCCTTACTTGGGGGGCTCCGCGGCGCAGGAGCAGCCGCCCGCTGGGATACCTGGCTTTATAGCCTCAGGGGTCTCCATGGCAATGGCTGTCCTGGAAGCAGGCTGAGCTGTCAAGGCAGAAACGTCCCCAGCGGGGGACACCGCCCCGGACCCCTACTCCTTCGTGGGTCTCGATGTCGGAGATCGGCTCCTGCTCCGCGCTCTCCTGGGGCTGAGGCGGCGGTTGCTGGGCGGGAGCTTCTTGCTGTGGGCCACATGCACCCGACCGGGCCAATCCCAAAGTCACTGTCTTCTCTCCCCGCCCTCCGCCCCCAGCGGAGTCGGTGCCCGAGGCTCCTTAGAAACTGGCGGGACCTCGGGTCCGTCGGGAAAGACCGAGGGCTGCTCCCAGCGGCCCGGGTGGAAGGAAATTGGACCCCATAGAGCAAGACTGGACCATAAGCAAGCTAAGGGTGGCGGGGGTACCTGCGCTGTGCTCGGGGGTCGGGGGCGCTCGATCTGGCTGGGAACTGCCACTCGAAGTGTAGCAAACCAGGCACTCACACACAATTGTTCCTCCTGCACAGGCTCACTCGGAGCGGGGGTGGAGGTAGAGCGTGCTCTCCCATCTCAGACGTCTCCAACCCCGACAACGCGCCCGCCTGCCAGCTCCGCGAGACTGAGAAGCAGGCAGAGCGGCGGCCAGAGCGCGGCGCCGTAGGATCCCGGAGCGCGCCAGCTGCGTTAGCAAATCCCAGGCTCCGCAGGCCTGGGGTGAGGGGGAGTCAGGGCGCCTCAGAGCCGAAGGGGGGTGGGTGGGTGTGTAGGGTTGGAATGGATATTTTGTAAAGTAAGAAGTAAATCAGGTATCAACTACAGACTTTACTGAGATTTTTCGTGAGCCAGGTATTGTGTTCCCAGCAGTGGGAAATACAGAAGCAGAAGCACAGTTCTGGATGGAAAAGGCCTCTCTTCTCAAGCAGCAGATTAAAGGCCAGGACGGAAAAAATGGAGGCTATCACCTGAGAGCTGAATACATCTGTTCAATACAAACCGAGACAGTTCTTAGAGGAACAGGTGGAGTTGTGGGGAGGGGAGGGCTCTGGGGTCTTCTAAGAATAGGGCTTCTGAGGTGGTCTTCAAGGGATGTGAGGGATGGGGCCTGGCTGCTAAGAAACAAGGAAGACATTTCAGATGGGGTTACTGGTGCAAGGGCATGGAGGCAGGAAAAGCACCTTTAAGGGACAGTGTTGAGGACTGCTTTAAGGGGTCCCTTCCTATGAAAGACAGGGAATTAAGGGAAGAATAAAAATGGCCTCACTGACAAGAAGCACTGCCGCAGGAGCGGCCCCGGGAAAGGTATGGGGTGAAGAGAGGATTTACCTCTGGGAGGAAGTCCATGGGTGAGTGTAAAGTGGGCACATGGCTCTGCACCTTGAACTTTTTGCCTCCCTCCAGCTCCCAGGCTCCAGAGATATCCACCTAGCATGGGGCCCAGCCATACATAGAGCAGGCACTCCCACACCCCTCTGTCCTGGGGGAGCATGGGATGTATACCTGCGCACACTGCAAAGCCCCTCTTTTTATCTTCTTGCATTTTTTAATCCCTCTGGGGGATTTTCTCTCATGGTGTCACGGAAATGGCACAGTATTTGACATCAGAGTTAAGTCCCAGCTTGAAGGCATTTACTAGCAGTGTGGCTTCAGGCCTGCATATTCCCACCCACAAAATGACACTGATTCGCATAACACTACCCCAACTGCTTCATGCAAGATTGCTCTAGAGCAGCGGTTCTCAACCTTCCTAATGCCGGGACCCCTTAATACAGTTCCTCATGTTGTGGTGACCCCCAACCATAAAATTATTTTCATTGCTACTCTATAACTGTAATTTTGCTACTGTTGTGAATCGTAATGTAAATATCTTTTTGTTTTCCAATGGTCTTAGGCGACCCCTGTGAAAGGGTTGTTCGACCCCCAAAGGGGTCACGACCCACAGGTTGAGAACCGCTGCTCTAGAGAGTGCTGGGGGAGGGGGGGAGGAGAGAAGAGGTGCACAGTTATTCAGCACCCAGACCTGAAGGCCCCTCCTGGGTGTCACCCAGGAGTGGGTATAGACTCTCACCCCCGTGAGGACAAAGGAATGTTCTCCCTCTTTACTCAGATAGTGGAAGGAAGGCGCTTCTTCCCTTCATGACTCAATTTCCCTTTTCTCTAGCCTGAGAGAAATTGCTTCTTCCCTTCTTTCTGTTTTCAGGGTCAGGGAAGAGGGTACCCCTAGAATCTGTGTGTGGCAGGCTATCATACAACCAGGCAGTGACACCCCCCATGTGGAGGAGAGAAGCAGCAAGAACATGGAGTGGGCACCCCATTGGTTCTAAAAAGTCATGCCTCCTCCCCGCTGAGCCTCCCTAAGACAACACTGCCTTATTTATGTCCCCGTTCCCTGTGGAGGATGGATGCAGTTCCAGGGAAGAGATGCTGGGGCAGGTCCCCTTCAGGGCCTCACCCTGGCTTGTCAGAGAGCCCCATGCTAGGTGCTGTTTGGAAGAAGTAGCTGGCTCCATTTGCCCCAGCTGGCCTCACTGATCCAGCCAGGCCTGTGGCGGGAGGGTGGCGCGGGGTGCCAGGTCTCAGGCGCTGGAGCCTTCGCTCTGATTCCCCTGAGGGCTCAGTATGTTCTGAACAGAAAAGAAATAGCAGAGGTGAAAAAAAGCTGAGACTTTGCTGCAGAACAGAGGCACCAACAGCCGGAATTAGAAGCTGTCGCTTAGGAAGCTGAAGGCTGACAGGAGATAGAGGCAAGCAGGAGGCAGGCAGGCACTCCACTTTCCCTCCCCTCCCACCCGCTGAGCCTCTCCCCCTGCAGTCCTCAGGCTGGCAAAAGGGCTTCCTCCCAGAGACTGCTCAGGTCTGCAGTCTGTCACAGTCTGCAGCTGCTCCCCCCACCCCCAACCCCACAGGCCCCCTTCTTTCCTCCTTAAGTGTCACCAACCCCCTCACCCTGTCACGTTGCACCTCAGCTCAGCAGGGTTGGGCCTGGTGGCACGTGGCTGGGAGATCCAGAGAGCTTGGGGTGGGGGGTGCAGTGGGGAGGTGCAGGGGATGGGGTGAGTCAGCAGGGGACTCTGGCATCTGAATCAGCAGTGGGATTGGGAAGGGGGTAGGGACCCTTCCCTTTATGCAAAAGGTGAAACTGAGGCATGACCAGTGGATAGGGAACCTTGCCCCAGCCCCATAGATACGCAGCAGGAATGGAACTCCCAAGCCAATGCCCTTCACCTGCCCAGTGCCCTAAGGGAAGGCAACTCTTACTCTGCACATCCCCTGAAGCCAGGGATTAATTCATCTCCAAGGCCCAGAGACTATGGCATTTTCCCAGGGGCACCCTGCCCTTTTCTCAGAGGACAGAAAACAGGGAGGTGGGTACCTGGGCCTGGCCTCATGGGAAGTCCCAAGCTTGCTATTCAGAGGCCTCTCTAGGAGACAGGATTGCATCTGCTTCCCCATTCCTGGGCTTTCCAGCTCCACACTAGGGGCCCAGAGACAATGCCTGGCCGGCTGAGAGGTGAGGGAGAGATAGCCTCTCCTTTGCCTGAGCAGTCATTAGCAAAAGTTGGGGGCTGCCCAGTGGGCTCTATTTGGCACTGGCTCTGGCTTATGCCCCTGTGCCTGGGCCAGTGACTTCCTCTAGGTTTGGGTCCCCATCCCTGCATAGTTCTTACGCCTGGACTAGGGGGCAGATGGGGCAGCTCAGTGCCCAGCTGGAGGGTGCGGATAGAGCACTGCCCTTGGTTGTATCCAGGGTGTATGCATGCTGATATATGACAGGCCTTACTCCTGTGAATGAGCAGGCCCCTAAACTTACCCTGCAGCCAGGGACTGCTAGGATCCCAGACATCGGGCCCCCAGAGGGATGGGGGAGTCCTGTTTATTTTCCGAAGGCACAGGTGGTCATAGTTAATAGCATTTGCTATAACTCTCTGATAAGAAAACAACCTCTTCCCAGAATCAACCCCCACCCTGCCTTTCCCAAGCCAGTGTCTGTCCCCATTTGGGATTTGGGACTGTGCCATAGGTCCAGTGAATGGCTTCCCACAAGCCCCTCTACAGTGTTGGGGTCAAACATAACTGCCACAGAGGCGCGAGAACCTGACCACTCTAAGTTTGCCTAAAGGGATGCAGGTAGCCTGAAGGTTTGCAACTCCCCAAGAGGGTGGGGGACACCTTTGCACTAGGCTCTTCTGCTCTAGCCCTGAGGGTAGAAACAAGGAAGGGCCACATCTGGGTGGGGGTGGAGAACAGGGGTGACATCATTTTCCAGTGGTTGTGGCATCAGGGCCGGCAGAAAGGGAAGTGAATCCCCTCCAAGTCTGGAGGCAGGGCTATTCTGCTGGGCTCTAGAGGACACATCACCCTGGGGTTCAGCTCCCGACAATTTTCCTTCAGCCCACTTCATTTTGGGGCAGTCTACTCCCCTGCCCCCCATTTTTTAACTGTAGAACAGAGGCCAGGCTTAGGCAGGAAATATTGGGACAAGGTCCTTTAGTAAGAGTAAGAAGGAAAAAAATAAATAAACCTCATAAAGTCAGGGGAGATAACGATGCTGACTGTTGTCAGGCAGCCTGGTTGGGGATACATTCTAGGAAGTACCTCCCCCCAGGCCTAGGAAAACAGGTGAGCCAGGCTCCGGGTGGGAGAGCGCCCAAAAGGCTGTCCTCCCCTCACCACCAGCCCCAGCCCCAGATGTCTCAGCGGCCTGAGGGCCAGGCAGCTTAGGCAGCTTTTCCATGTCAGCCTCCCAGCCCCCATAGGCAGGAAGCCAGGGAAGAGACCTCAGCCCGAAATCGTAGGGGCAACCTGTCCAGACCTCAGGATGCTTGGAGGTCGTGCCAGGCTCTATATCAGGAAGCTGACAACAAGGCCATCTCAGGGCAGGCTCAAGATGGGGCCTAGAAGCCTGGGTGAGCTGCCTGCCTTATGGCAAGAGGGTTTGGAATTTGGTCCTGCTTAATCTACAGGTGCTAGGGTGGAGGTTTCAGGTGGCCAGGCCTAACCCTCCAGGTGAGGAAACTGAGTCCAGAGTAGGGCACCACCGGTTGCATATTAAGAAAGGCAGAGCAGGGCCAGGACCCCATTTCCTGCCTCCCAATCCATATTCTTTTGCCCTCAACAAATATATGACTTATTCAAGGTGGGAGAGAAGGATGAGGAGCAGGAAATCAGCTTGGAGACGACCTCTATGCCCCTGATGGTCCCCTGCCTTGATGGTATCTGGTCCCTGCCTCCTACTCTGGCCTGGTTATTGAGGAGGGGGCTCTAGGCTCCAAGGAAGCCCCAGCTTCCCAAAGCCTCAGGGTGCTGGGGCTGCTGGGGCCTTTCCTCTTAGGTGGATGGAGTCTTGTTGCAGAGAAGGGCGAACCTCTTTGCAGAATGTCTCAGTTGGCTGGGGGTATCAGAGATGGCTCTCCTGGGTGTCTGTCTTTGCTGTAAGTGGGTCCAGCTCACACAGCTCCCCAGAGGCCTCACAGGTCCTCTCAGGCTTGTCCTCTGCCTCAGAAGGGAAGCAGGCCCTGAGGCAGGTCCTCACCGACTCTTTCACCTCCGCCTCCAGGCCCTTCATCCTGACCTCGTACTCTGTCAGTGCCTCCTGCTGGAACTGTGGGGACAGCAAGGACCACCGCCTGGCTCAGGAGGGGCCACCTGCCCACTCTCCCTCCCGTGCACAGTGGAACAAGGACATGCCTGGTTTTTTCAGAGCTCCTCGGAGATGGGAATGGGAGGTGGGGCATAGCGGAGCCCATCAGGGAGCCTCTCACGAGAGAGGGTGCCAACCAAGCAAAGAGAGCTGCAGAGCTGCCTCATTTGAAAGGGCCCCAGGGCCCCGTGGGAACTAGAGCCTATAACCCACTGGTGAGGGCTGTCTCCCCTCCCCTGAGCTCCTTACTGGCAGCTCCCTGGAACAGGGCTCCCTTTACACCCAGGAGCCAGGCTAACTGCTGGGGTCCGGGGTGGTGGTCCCTGTCACCTGCTTTTCCATCTCCCGGATCTGTTCCAGGCAAGCTGCCTGCTTCTCCTCCAGCTTCTCCTGATGTCTCTCCAGGCTCTCTGTCATCTGGGTGGGAGTGAGAGGCAGAGAATCAGGATAGCACAATCTGGGGCGGCATCCAGCTACAATCCCAGCTAACCAGCTGTGAGACTTTGGACAAATTCCTTAACCTTTAAACAGTTGGGTTTTTTTTTTTAATTTGTAAAATGAGGATAATAGTATCTGTCTCACTGGATTGTGAAGGATTATAAGAGACAGTTCACGTGAAGCACCTGGCTTAGTGTCTGGGACAAGGTCAGGACTCAGTAGCTGGTAGTTCTGTACTGTTGCAAATAATCCCCAGGTGAGCTTTAGGTCCATTCTCAGCAGGACTTTCCTTCCTCTTCCAACTCCTTGGAGCCTCAGGAAGCCCCCTCACTCCTTCTCACCCACCCACTCCAATTCTTTCCTCCCCTAGCCAGCTAGTCCATATCATTCTACCCAGGACAGCTGACCAGAGACAGATTCCTTTAGGCTGGTACCCTAACCTCCACAGAAAGGTCAGAACCTCAGGCTGGCCTAGGGGCTCCCCTTCTCCGGCACTGCCTCCTCCCACCCCTAGCCGCACGGGCTGCTCTCGACAGTGTATTTCCTAACATCAGGGTAAAGGCCAGGGCCAACCTTTCACTCCTATGGAGAGTACATGCTCGCGTGTGTGTGTGTGTGTGTGTGTGTGTGTGTGTGTGTGTGTGTGTGTGTGTGTGTGTGTGTTTGGGAAGGACACACCTGTTTGATGACCTGCACCACCTCCTGGATGTGGGGGAGTTGTTAATCTCTCTCTTCAACCTGTTGAGGTGATCAGAGTTTCAGAGAGGGCAGGAGGCCCCTGGGAAGAGTTGGGTGAGGCAAAGATTCCTCAGGGTGTAGGCAAACTGAGAAATACGCTCAAGAAGCAGGAACCAGGCAGAGGGGTGAGCATGGAGAACCAAGGAGGATCTGAGGGGCTATTGGAAGCCCAGGGGAGCCCTGTGATGGGAGGGTTTCCTTACTAACTCTGCACTGTGCTTCAAGGCATGCATGGGGAAACACAGGTGGGAAGCTACTGTCCCAAGGTTTCACCTCCCTCTTTGCACGCTTGATTTTCCCTTAAATTCTCCTCTCTGCTCAAATAGTGTTGGCATCTGTGTTTTGCCTAAGTAGGACCCTCTGATCAGAGGTGAAAGAAGTCAGATTAACTTTCAAGAGCCAGGGGACAGGCACATCTCTGGGAATCAAGTCAGGATCCACTTGTAGGTAGGCCTCTTCCCACCTGGAGTGGTTTCTGCTCGGCACTGGGCCTGGAGTCTGAGTCCTGGGCCTCTCCTCCAGGACTCACCTCTCTTGGGCCATTTTGTCCGTGGTGACCTTGATCATGGCCTGGATCCGCTCCAACCTCTTGGCCTCCAGCTTTTTCTTCATTTCTTTAGTGTCACTGCAGAGAGACAGTCATCAGGAAGATGTTTTGTAGGACCTGAGCCCTCATGGGAGATGAGAGTCAGAAGTGGGAGGGAGGCAGCCATACGTCTCTGAAGTCTCCTTGAGGGTCTTAAGCTCTGCAGCCTGTTTCTCTCTGGCCAGCTCCATCATCTTGGCGATTTGCTGAGGGGAGAGTAAGGATGGGTTTAGGGGATGGGCTTAGCGTGAAGCCCTTTGTTATGCGCAGGGTGTGGGGTTGTTTGTCAGCCCCTCCCCTGCCCCACCCTGGCACCTCGGCCAAGTGCTGCTCCTTGCGCTTCAGGAGGCACTCATACTGCTCCTCGCCCTGCTGCAACAGCTCCAGTTCCAGCTTGTCCCTCAGCTCGCGCACGCGTGTGTCCGCGCCCTCGGGACCCTCTTCTGGCGTGGCCCTGGCGGTCTCCTCACAGGGCAGGGTCCTGCGGAGGCCACGTGGGGACAGGCCCTGAGCCCTCCGATGACCACGTCCGAACCGCAGACAGCAGGATGTTGCCGCCACCCCTTACCTTTTCTTGCGGGAGCCCTTGCCGGGGCCTAGCTTGCGGCCCCCGGGGCAGCCCCCGGTGCCCGATGGCCCAAGCATGGCCAGCTGTGCCGCGCCCCGCTGCAGCAGCTCCTCCCAGCGCCGCGCGCCGCGCCGCTCCAGCTCTCGCAGCTCCTTCTCGTGCCGCCGCTGCAGCTTCACGACGCCTTTCAGCTCCCGCAGCTCCTCCAGGCTGGTGGTCCGCGGCTCTGCGGGGACCCGGGTGAGGCGCCCCGCTGCCCAGGAGCCCGCCACGGGTCCCGGACCCTCCCCAGGCTCGTCCCCAAGACCGCTGAGACTCAGCAGGCCTTACCCTCAGCTTTTTTCGTGGCCTCCTCCCTGGTCCTGGCCCCAACTGCTGCAAGAGCCACAGGACTGGCTGACAAATGCCCTGGGGTCCCCCGGCTCAGCTTTGTTCCTCCCTGCCCGCTGGGGGTGGCAGCATGGACCCCCTGTAGTGCATTTTCTCAGCCCCGGAGGCTTCAGACACAGTGTTCCCTCCCCAGGTTAAAGGCTTATTTTTTTTTTTAGATCTGCTGCCAGGGTGGAATGTGCCTGTGGGTGCAGCCAGAGACGTCTAGACCCTTTCAGTAGGTAGGAGGACCCTGCGTGCATACCTGCTGACCCGTTGCTGATTGGGGCAGTTGTCCCATTGACTGGGCTAGCAACTGGACTCTCAGGAGGGAAGGGCTTCTGTGTAGGGAAAGCGAGTTAGGAAGATGGCTCCAATGGCCCTCCCTCCCTGAGTCTGGGGCTCTGCCCCCTCCCTCATCTTCCCACAGAGAGGGCAAAGTTCCTGGGGGGGCCCTGACAGTGGACCCAGCAACACAGACCTCAGGCAGGCTTCCCATGGCTTCCTTGAGCTTCACAGACTTCTTATCATGGGCGTTGAAGAACTTGATGGGATTGGCGAGGGCCACGGTAAGATCTGCGTGCACAGGGGCATCATGGGTCTGGTATGGAGACATACCTGGAAGCCTCCCCATCCTCACCTATCCTAGGATACCCTGTCTTGCCCCACTCTAGAAGCTGGCTTGAGAAGGGGGAAGGAAAATGGACAGCCCGGGCTCCCAGCATTCCACAGGTCTCTTACCTGCCCAGGTGTCAGGTACATAGTCCTTCATTTCCAGGAGGACCAAGAGCGAAGGCATGGTGAGGGGCATGTTGCTCTCACTGTGCAGGCACAGATGGTGGTATCCTGTTGGGTATGACGGGGTGGGCAATGAGCAGAGCCCACTGCCACCCAGCACTGCATGTGATCAGCCCAGTACTCAAGGCTTTTTGGCTTTAGAGTCAGAGAGGCCAGGGTCCAAGTCTGGCTGTGTGACTTTGGGCAGGTTGTTTTAAATCTCTGAGACTTGCCTGATCTGTGAAATAGGGAGAATAGTTTCAACCTCATGTGGTTATTGTTAAGATTAAGTGAGAACGTGTTATAAGCCTTTAAAACATTTTAAGTGCCCAATACGTGTCAGCTACTTAGGAAACTGCCCAGCGGTTCCAGGAAATTACAGACATTCTGTTAGGTGGGCAGAGTTCCCACCTCTGTCAGTTTCCTGGAGAGGTACTCTTCCTGCCCCACTCCTTAAGGCTGATAACATGGGAGGGTTAGGTAAGGTCTCAGGACCATCTCCCTGAAGCTGCCCCATCCTCCAGACAGGCTCCTGATGGTGGCCTTGGTCTCAGACCTGCTGAGAACAGCAAAGAAGGACCCATAACCTTACCGCAATTCAGGGCACTGATGGGGATGATGCGCTGTCCAAGAAATTTGTTGCCTTCCTCCATCACAGCCACCCTGAGAGAGGCCAGCTCAGGCATCAAGATCTGGGGAGAGTTCAGGATAGGACAAGCTGGGGGGGGGTGACCAAGTTGCTCCCCTCCCTGGTTCCAGAAGTCTAGGGTCACTGTGAGAACATGGCATGTATGACCAGATTTGGTGAGGAAAAGAGGGCACGCTCTAGGAGACACATATAGATATCCTCTCAGCTCATGCCATGGCCAGCCCATACAGAGCAGAAGGGCTGGATATGCAGCCCAGGGCTCTGGAGGT
>NW_017731442.1:747316-757031 GCF_001890085.2 Hipposideros armiger
CACACACACACACACAAAACCTTCCCACTAAGTATATTTCTGTAAACTTGGTTTTTGGACTGTTAAAACTCAGGAGGGCACAGAGTGAGAGGTGGAGAGACGAGGAGGAATCAAGAAACTCCCTTTATGTATTTCCTCTTTTCTGTAAGTACAGGCCAAGAACTAGGGACAGACCTCAGCCTTTGCCCTGCCCTAGCCCCCTACCTTCTCAAAGACAAAGGGCTCCTCCTTCCAGACAGGATTGATGGAGTTGGCAATGGGTGACAGCTTGGTGCGATAGCGCCTCTTGGGGTCGCCAGGAAGGCCAAACAGCTCCACTTCCACATAGGTACGCACAGTGCGCTCTGACAGGAACTGCCCAGAGATTACCTGGAGGTGGGGGTAAGGGGGAGGCCAGCATCAGCTGCCCCACCCAGGCCATTCCCCAGCACCTGGGGCCTCTAGTTCCTCTAGCTGAAGCATCCATTCCTGGGTACTGTGAAGAGCCCCACTCAGCTCTGGCCACCAAGTAGAGGCTGTGTGGCTCCAGGGTTACAGCTAAGCTCTGGCAACCAGGGTGCTTCCAGCATTCAGGGAAGAGGTGTGGGCCTCACCACCTCCCTCCCCAGGCAAGGAAAGAACTGGGCCCTCCCCCAGAGCCCGGGGCTCCTGCTGCCCTACTCTGCCCACTCTTCTCCCCTCCCCCATCCTAGCCTCAGCCCTTCCCCTTGGTTTCCATAGGGACTAAGAGGCAGCCTCCAGTGCTGAGGAGGAGGCAGTTTCCAAGGCAACTTGCTACTGCACGAACTGGCTGGGGCTGAAGTTTTCAGGATATCATGGGAGGGGGTTGGGAGTGGAGGAATGGGGCTCCTGTGTCTTTCCCCTCAAGTCCCCAGCCCTCCCAGCCACTTGTCTGCCTCAGGGCCTTGCCTTAATGGAAAGGGTGGTGGCTACCACCACATCGATGCGGTCCACTGAGAACGGGTTGAACTGCTTATCTGGTCGACGCATGAACTCATGCTTGAGGAGGTAGCCGCTCTGCCCATTGAACTCAAACAGTGCCATGTTCTGCTGCATCGGCAGGTCTGGGGGGACAAGGACACTGGGTGAGGAAGGCCTGGGCCTGCATCTGTACCCGCTCTCCATTTTCACATTTCCCAACCTCTCTCCTGTCTTGTGAATCGGGAGGCTGAGCAGACCTTGGGCATGAGGGTTTCTCATGTCCTAGTCTAGCTTCCTAGGGTGTCTCATCTCTCAGGAAGGGCCCACAACCTGGAGTCAGCAGGACCAAAGCAGGCTCACAGTTGGAGTTAAGGCCAGTGGAGCAGGTATTCTCACAGACCCACTCAGAGAGCAGCCAGAACCCATGCAAACACCCTGGCATCTTCACTTACATACTCATATACATGCAGTCATACAGGCATGAGCTAATGCATTTCTACCCCTAAATGCTCACACATCTGCAGTGCTCCCAGAGCCTAAACAAATATCCGGACACCCCTGTCTGTTCTAACCCCACCCCCAGGCATGGGGTGATGGTGGGAGGAGCAGGGGAGGGTTGTTAAGGGCCTGGGAGTTCCCTCACCCATCGTCTGGAAGTTGAGTGCGACCATCTGGCAACCAGCATTCCAGAACATCTGGGGCATGTAGTTGGAGGAGTCCATGCGGGTACCCTTGGGGTAAATGCGGCTCATCTGGCGCTTGTTGTAGCTGTTCCAGAGTATCGGAGGCCGAAGCTGCCTGTACCAGGAAGACCCAACACCCCCTCCCCCTGAGAGCCCTGTCCCCATCCCTCCATTCCAACCCGGGACCTTGGCTACTGAGGCCTGAAGGATACTCCACAAACTGCACTGCGGCCTTGGAGAGCAGGTCATAAGCCTTGAGTTCTGTGAAGGAGGAGATGACATAACTTCGGTTCTTCTCTGTGTAGGGGAGAAAGAGGAGCGGGGGTCCACATCAGGCTGTGCCCTCCCTCAGGCCTGCCCTCCCCTTTGGTGCAGCTCGCTCCAGCACAGAAATTCCTCCATCCTAGCGTTTCCACTGAGGGCTGAGGGTTCAGGGGCCAGCCCCAGGGTCTGGGGGATGTGCAGATCTGTGTGGGTAACAGCATGTGCTGGGGGTAAAGGGCATGTGCAGTGAATATGCACAGGGATGGGGAGTGTGTCACAGTCTGGAGGGTGAGGGCTGCTTGCCCTGGGTGGGTGCAGAAGATACGGGAAACATGCTAGGATAAGCCCAGAGGGTCGGGAACATGCTGTGATGGGAAGAGTCTGAAGCCTGCCAGCTCTGCTGAACAAGAGGGTGGTGAGAGGTACACATGGAGGGTGGTACACGCCATGGATGGGCACAGGTAGGAGTGTAGGCTATGGGCTCAGGGTTGCAGAGATGTACATTGTGCACAAGTGTATACAGAAAGAGGTGTTCATGCACGGAGGGTGAAAGGAAGACACTGCTTGTGTCCAGAGAAAATAAACAGCATAGTGTGCTCAGAAAGGGAAGAGTACGAGGAGCAGACGTGCACTGACTGGTTTCTCAGCCTTCCACCCTCTCCCAGGAGTTCTCACGCCACAGGGCCTGGGCTTCTGGGCTTGGGAACCACAGAACCTGCAGGAGCCCTGGGGCCAGCCTGGCTAAGGTGGCCTGTCATAAACAACCTGCCTGTCACCGACACACTCCAGAGCATCCTGCTTTGTGCCAAGTTCCTCAGTACTGTGCCGGGAAACGGGAGCCACTGCCACTTAAATAAGCCCTTAGCCTGACTCCTCTGCTGAATATTTATAGACAGGGCCCCCAGGCCAAGAAAGGGGGAGGGCCCTCCTTCCTTTTGCCCCCACCCATTGAGCTGATTCAGGGCCTTCTCCTGAATCTAGCTGAACCTCCAGCTTACCATCGCCTCATGCTAACTTACGGGCAGAGAACTCGAAGGAGATGAACTTGGTAGGCTGGATGTAGTTGACTAGGCTGGACATCTCCTCGTAAGCTGTTACCTCCAGGCCCGCTGTGCCCTAGGGAGGAGAAAGGAGGGTGGAGAAGAAGAGAGCCCGGAGCCCAGAGACATGGCCCCACACCCCTACTTGAGGGCTCCACGGTGGAGGTGGCAGAAGGGCCTCAGGGCTGTCCACACACACCTCATCTGACTGCATCTTCTTTATCCCTTCTTCATCCAGACTTCCTGACTCCTCTTCCTCTTCCTCTTCCTCTTCCTCCTCCAGCTGAGCCCCTTCCTCACTGGCCCACACTGCCATACACAGCTCCATCAGCACTGGGGACTGGAGGGACCCCCGCACCAGGCTGGCTCCCCAGCACGTCCCTTCCAGGCCCAGCCCCTCTCTCCCATTCCAGATGTTCCCTTACTCCACCCCCACTTCTCCCAGGCGGACTCACCTGTGTCCTCACCCACAGGGGCATTGGGTGGGCAGCTGCCCTCAGCCTCCCCACCCGGCTCGGTGCAGGGGGAAGCTAACCCAGAAAACTGGTTCTTCTTGTTTTTGATGAGGATCTTGCCACGGAGATCCTCAGGGCTGGGCAAGGGGGTGCCTGGTTTCAGCTGTGGGAGAGGAGAGAGGGTCAGCTCTGTCTTCTCATGTTCAGGGTGTAGCCTACGTTTCTTCATACCAAGCTATGCTCCATCTGCCCCTGCCTACTTCTCCAGCCTCACTTCTCATCACTCCCCCACGTGTGCTAAACCCCTGCCGGACCCAACTTACCCCCAGTTCCTCAGTGAGGTTCTGTTTCACCTATTCCATCTGTCTAGAACTCCCTTTCCCCAATCTCACCAACATAAATCCAATATCTCCCTCAGGTTTCAGCTTAGCTATCACTTCCTCCAGGAAGCCTTCCCTGATCTCCAAGACCAGATCAGGACTCGCCATGTGCTCCCATATCAGCCACTGGTTGTCATGACTAGGCTCCTTATCTGTCTCCCCACTAGAGGGTAAGCAGTGAGGGCTGGGACTGCCTCTTTGTTGCTAATGTGCCCCCAAAGCTCAGCACAGTACCTGACACGTGGTAAACCTGGCCCCTACCAAGTCTCAGGTCCCCAGCCCCCAGGCCCAAATGCCCCACAGTGAAGTCCACTCACTGGGAACTTTTCCAGGGGCTCTGTGAGCAGCATATCGCCAAACATCATCCGGCAATACTCAGCCATCTTGGCCTGTTGGCGGGGTCTGCAGGAAGCAGAAATAGGGTGGAGTTCAGCAGTTCTGTTCCACTCTTAGCCATCCTTCTGGGCCCCTGATTTGAGCCATCAGGGGCACCAGAGAGAGGCCTGGGAAGCAGGGACACAAGCAGGTGAGCCTGGGGTCCTGAGGTAATTGAGTTGAGACCTGGGAGACAGCTGGAGGGCATGGCTAGAGGCCAGGGACAGCTGAGTGTAGGGCAGCATGGGTAGGAGATGGGGACAGGGTAGAGAACGAGGCTGAAAGGGCCTGGATACTCACGAATCCACGTGATTTTCAAATGACAGGATGACAGGGTAGGGGGAGGTCTTAAAGGCACTTTCTGCAATCGCTTCAATTGCTTCCTGGAGGAGGAAAGGAGAGGGGATCAGTGATCCAGGCTTCCCCTCCCCCAATGACACCCTTCCCCACTCCCCAGTTTCAACACACACATTAGAACTGGATGACCAGTGTTGGCCTTCTGTCTCCTCTGGCACCAGTGTCCCCATGCTTATCCGCTTATCCGAGGCCTCCCAGCTGTTCCTCCTCTCTGCTTCACGCCCCCCAACCCCGGAAAGCTTAGAAACCAGGGCCCTTCCCTAGGGCCATTACCACCAGCCCCCACACTCTAAGTCTTGCCTTGAAGTAGATGTCTGTGGTCATGGTGAAGCCATGGGTGATAATAGGCTCCTCATCAGGGGGCTTCCCCTTCCAGCAGTCCAGTTCCACACAGCGGCAGCCAGCCAGCAGCACCTGGCGGTACATCTCAGCCGAGGAAAGGCCTGAGAACTGGCCAGCTGAGCCAGAGCAAGGGGGAAGGGCAGAGATTTCACTCAAGGGCTGTTCTGCTCTCCCCTACCCCACTCCAGCATGATCTGTCCTATTGGAAGCCCACAGGCAACCCCGTGAGGAATTCAGGGAACCGGAGCAGCCACCATAAAAGGAAAAGTCAGCCGTGATGTGGCCAGGGCCCACCTGTCAGGTAGGTGTTGTGGGAGGAGTTGATGAAGTAATGATTGAGTGGCTGCGTCATGTCGTGGTGGAGCAGCAGCTTGTCCTGGGCCAGCACGCTGTTCTCCGGCCCACAGAGAAACCACACCATACCCTCGGGTGACAGCTGGCCTGGGGGCAGGGGATAACTGTCAGGGCCACAGCCCAGCTGCCAGAGCAGGACAGGCCCAGAAGTGGTGAGGGGTTTGCTTGGTCCTCACCCCTCTGCACGTTGATGCCACTGGGCTCATACTTGTGGATGAGGCCCTGCACCTGGTCAGGCCGCGCTGGCGGGAACAGTAAGGAGTTGAGGCGGGAGTCCCTCTGTTTCTCGTTGATAAATTTGGTCAAGTGCTCCTTGGTCATGTAGGGTTTGGCCTTGGCATGGCTGCAGGCCAGAGAAAAAAGCACAGGTCTACATCCCCTAGGCTGGGGAGCTCAGACAACTCCCTTGTCCAGCGAAGCCACCTAATTGTCAGCATGGCAAGTGGGAATTTTAGCTACCACCCCTTCCCCATGCCCAGCCCAGCCCAAGAAGCTTACTAGGTAGTGAAGATCTCATCAATTTCTGGCCGAGGACAAAGATTCATGAGGAAACTCTTATAGACAGATTCTGGGAAGTCCTCAGGATTGATGGTGTCATTCTGGGGGGATAAAAGGTCACCTGATCATTCCTGCCTCACCTTCTCAGTGCTAAGAGCCACCAACTAGGCCCAGCCTTGTACAAGGGGGCCTGGTAAGAGGGAGGACTCAGGGCAGACAGAGGACCATTAAGAACACGCTGAGCACCCACTTTTCAAGATTCTGGTTGCTAAGAAGAGAGCGTGCTTAGCTGGTTTGCTTTGCTCCTGAATTTGGACTCTGGCTAGTCTCTTGGCTGGGGCAGGGTTGGAACTAAGAATGACCAGAACAGGGAGGAAAGCAGGTCAGAATTAAGTGGTGTTGCTTGCCTGAGCAGTGGGCTAGCTTTTATTTTTATTTTTTAAGTGGAGGACATATTTTCAAAAAGAAGCAATTTGAATATAAATAATACAGCTAACAACAGAGCCCCAAGATGCATAAAGCAAAACTGACAGAATTAAAAGGCAAAATTGAAAGCCAACAGTAATAGTTGGAGACACCAAAAAAGCACAAGAACAACAACAAAAAAGAAACAAATTGGATTTCACCTAAATTCAAAACTTTTGTGCTTCAAAGTACGCCATCAGAAAGGTGAAAACAGGACCAACCGAGTGGCTCAGCTGGTTAAGAGCTGGCTTGGAAGTGCCAGCTCTGAGCAGCAGGGCTGCAATTGGGATCCCACATAGAGGGCCAGTGACGCTCGCCCTCCACAGCTAAGATGATGAACAACAGCTCGACCTGGAGCTGGGCTGCCGTGAGTCGCGGGAGATGGCGTAGGCTGCAGTGGGCTGCCGTGAGCTATGTGAGTAGCTGGCAGCCTGGTGTGAGCGGCTGGGAGCCGCTGGGAGCGGCCCACCAATGACTGGCAACCAATTGCTTCACCCGGTAAGAGCACAATGATCATACCAACATGGGTCAGTGAAGCAACATCCTCCACAACTAAACTGAAGAACAAAAACAGCAATTTGTCTACCTATCTGTTCCCCTCCTCCCAATTTCCCAATAAAAATCTTAAAAAAAAAAAATGGTGAAAAGACCACCCACAGAATGGGAGAAAATATTTGCAAACCAGATATTCAAGAAGGGACAACTCAGCAGTAAAAAGACAAACAAACCAATTGAAAGATGGGCAATGGATTTGAATAGATATGTGTCCAAAGAAGATATTCAAATAACCTATAAGCACATGAAAAGATGCTCAATATCATTAGTCACTTGGGAAATGCAAATCAAAACCACAATGAGATACCACTTCACTCCCACTAAGATGACTAAAATCAATTTTAAAAAGGCAGTAACAAGTGTTGGTGAGGATGTGGAGACATTGCAACCCTCATACAGTGCTGGTGGGATTGTAAAATGGTGTAGTCACTTTGGAAAACAGTTTGGCAGTTCCTCAAAATGTTAAATATAGAATGACCATATGATCCAACAATTCCACCCCTAGGTAGTATGTACCCAAGAGAATTTGAAACATATGTCCAGACAAAATCATTTATATGGTGTTCATGGCAACATTGTTCATAATGTCCACCAACTAATACATAGGTAAACAAAATGTGATATATCCATACAAATGACTTATTCTTTGGCCATAAAAAGAAATGAAGTACTGATACAGGCAAAGACAGGGATGAACCTTGAAACATTAGGCTAATTGAATGAAGCCTGACATCAAAGGTCATATATTGTATGATTCCATTTACATGAAATGTCCAGAATAGGCCAAGCTACAGAAATAGAAAGTAGAGTAGTGTCATTCAGAGATTCTATGCCTTTGCATTCCATCCCAGAGAAAAACCATCAAATGTCCTCCAGGATCATACTGGCAGGCCAACATCAGTTTCAGCTTGGAGCAGGAGAGCTAGACTGGATCTCCCCAAAATTAGATCTTGGACCCAGCAGCTCCAAGCAAAGATAGGTCAGTGGCCCCTACTGGGACACAAGGAGAGCTGATAAATCAGGAGGATTTAGCCAAGGTGGGAGCTCAGTAGGTAGGACAAAAGGAGGGTGGATGTGTACTGACAGCAGCTTTCGGTGCTTACTGTAGAGCACTTGGCAGGAGCCCATTCCCACCCCGTGCTTACATCTCCTGTGGTGGGTTGTACCCAGGGGTCACCAGCTTTACAGAGCTGTGACTATTGGGGAAGTATTCCTTCTGGGATTCATGGGGACAGGGGATCATTGAGGTCCTAGTTAATCATAATGTTCCATATTCTTACCAGGAGAAAAGACTCCATGGGTTGCAGGTGGTGGTGCCCTGTATAAAAGCATGGCCAAGGGGGGACAGGGAGCTGAGATGCACTCCCCCATCCAGGCATGAACTCTGGCTCAGGCCTGCATCTCTGCCCAGAGGGCAACTTTTTGTGATTCACGTAATGCACCTCATGGGGTGACCCTGCATACAACTTGTAATCACAAAGTCATTACTTAACTGAAAAGAAAGGGAAAAGCATTTCCTGTGTTGAGCTGAAGTCTGTGTCCTGGCAGCTTCCACCCTTGGTTCTATTCCTTACCTCACACCCTGCAGAACTCATCCCTTCCTGCAGCTTTCAGATCCCTACAGACTGCCTCCTGTCCCCTCTGATCTTATCTTGCTTCCTCCAGGCTGAAAACATTCATATCCACACCTCCATTCTAAGGCTAGAATGGGAATGCACCCACCCCTGCCGCTTGCCCCGAACACCACCCACTGCCCCCAAGTCCTGCAGACTGACCTGCTTGAACCTGGGCACCTCACTCCCCTCACCCTGGTTCTGACTCTGTATCAGAAACCAGTGGCTCTACAGTTACTGGCTTTGGGGCTATTGGCTGGGACTGTGCTGTCATTCTTGCCCTCCCCGCCCCCCATCAGGCCTGGCTCTAAGTTTCCATCTGGTCAGAGCCAGCTCAAGTGAGAACAGTGGAGTGGGCTGGGGAGGGGGGAACCACTCACCTTGCCTTTGGGGAGGTGGCAGGCACTGAGGGCGGCTTCTACCCGCTTGCGGTCAGCAGGAAACATCTGGAAAAAACTAAAAGAGCAGAGAAAGGCACCAGCCAAAGAGAGGGGTCAGGCCTGGAGAGGGAAGGCTTTGGGGAGTTGGAAGGAAGTGTGGGGAGAATTAGGGGAGACTCACTTCTTCACAGGAATCTTCCCTTCAGGGTTCAGCTGCATCTTGAGCTTCACCAGGCTGGTGGGACAGAAGGCAGCCTGTCAGGCCCTGGCCTGACACACTTAGCGCCACAGGCTAAGGCCAGGCAAGCGGGCACTTACATCTTGTCCAGGAAGGTACTGCGGGAGGCGTTAGCCGTCAGCGGGTGCTTGACCAGAGCCAGCACATCTTCAGCCCAGTCCTGCAGGACCCCAGAGCACAGCTGTCAGGCCCCCTGACCTTAAAGGTGCCCGCACCACCCCACAGCCCAGGCCCGTCTCTCAGAAAGTCCAGGCTATCCCAGGTGCCACGCCCTAAGCCAGGTACCCCCGTGCACCTTGCCCACATTCTCCTTGTAGGAGACAAAGTTGTGGAAGGTAAGGTCCACCATGTCAGGACCAGATACCACGGTGAGTGTCTTCATCAGGAAGTTGTTGTCAGGGAAGTCCATGTTGAAGACATCCCGGAGCTTCTGACTCTGTGGCAATGATCACACGGTTAGGACCATCCCTGCCCACTGCGTCTCTCCCTGTCCCTCCCCATCAGCCACTTGAACTATGGCCCACTGGGGAAGAATCCCATCCCCATCATAGCAGCCACAGGCCTCAGCATCTTCCTTTCCCTGACTCCAGGGGCTGGGGCCAGGAGAGAGAGACCCACAGGAAGTGATTAACCAAAGCTGTGGAGCTTGGGAGTCCTGTGTATTTTGTTTGCCATTTTTCATCTGAAGATAGATTTTGAGCTCTCAGTCTCAGGGAATCCTGCTCCCACAAATCCCTTCCTCCAATCTTCCTACCAGCATTAGGCAAATATAGGCAAACCAGTCAGGAGGTCAGG
>NW_017731442.1:758047-800842 GCF_001890085.2 Hipposideros armiger
CACCCACTGCATGTGACTCTCTCCTCTTGGCCCCAACTGGGGAGGCCACCGTCGTCTCCTGTGGAGAGAAGGAATCAGCACCCTGCTCAAGCCTTCAGGCCAAGCTTCCCTGGCCCACGCCAGTGGTTTCAGAGCTCACCATCTCCCTAGGATGTGGCTGTCCCAGAAATCTGCAGGCATTTCCCTTTGTTCTCCAGAGCTAAGGGCTGGGCATAAGCCTTAAAAGCTTTGGACCAGGGGAAGGGAGGGGTAGAGGATTGGAGATGGCATTTCTGGAAGAGGAGAGTGTTTCCCTTTTAAACCTCAAAGAGAGGCTCTCCCTCTAGACCCCACACAGGGTTTTGGCCCCCACCTCACCCTGTTTTCAAGGAACACAGAGCAGCCAAAGGGGTAGAATATCTCTCCCCACATTTCCATACTACCTCCAGGATTGCTCCAACAGTGAGAGCAGAGAGCCCAGCTCCTGTGCCCACATCCAAGTCCCTGCACAATCTAGGCACAACCTAGATTCCCACATGCCCAGTCCTCCCCTCCATGGGCCACCCCCACCCCATCCATTCAACCATCCCATAGCCACCAAGTACATTCCCACCTCTAAGCCTAAGCACCCAACTATCCATCCCCTGCCTGAAATACCATCAAGGACCAGCCCAAGCCTCACCTCTTCTGAAAAGCCTTTTCTGAAACATGCTGGATGAGAGCTGGTTCTCACCCCTAGAAGCCCATCTGGGAAATCCCCAGGGGCTTGTGGACTCCCAAGAAACAAGTCTGTGTTAGACCATAAGCTGGTGCCCTAGGTCTGCTGAAGGAGCATGTGAACGATAAAGGAACACACTTCTAAATTCCTGTTCTGCTCCCAGGGCACACAGGCTACCTTTGATTGCCATGGTCTTTGTATGCATATATAAAGGCATACAAAATATTAAAATTGAAGTTTCCAACAAGGTATGATAATTCCTGCATACCAAATCAGACCAAATGCAGAATTTACACAGGAAATGACCCAAAAAAGGTTCTTACATCAAGGATGGTTAAAGTACAGAGGACAGAGAAGACTTTATGAGGAGGCTAATTTTTGAGAACGCTGTCTTGTGAGCTCCATTCCCTTTCCTCCCCAAGGGGAGATTGGGGGTGCCTCGCCCCTCACCTTAAGCCTAGTGAGGGGTTCCAACTGCACTTGGAGAGCTTTTGTCACCCCTGCAGTTGTGGTCTGAATCCTGCCCAGGAAACCAAGTCGGTGACAGATGGGCTAACTGTTAGAGGCAGAGAGACGCTGATGTGCTAGATGAGCCCAAACCCCAGAATCTGTTGAGGCAATGAACACGTGAGTGTTGGCTGGGGTCCAGAGTGGGCATGTGGGAGAGAGAGGCAGAGTCTAAAGCTACAGGGAGCTGAATGAAGGTGGTAACTGGATTTGGAGGCACTGAAGAAGTCATAGCAACTGACCTCCTGAAATAGAGATGGCAGGAGGACCCTAAACAAGAGATCCCCAGCTCAAGGGGAGAGGATTTCCTGAGAATCCTCAAAACTGTGCATCAGAAAATGAAGAAGCCTACACCTTCTGCCAGGCTCAAAGAGTAGGAGCCAGTTGATGTGACGATGGCACCTGTTCCATTAAGCACTTTGGTACCCCTTTCCCACCTCCCTCTCTGCACTCCATTCCTGTAGGAGCTTGGAAGAGGAGAAGGGAATCCCACCAGAGGCCTTTCCAGGGGAACTTCAGCCCACCTGAAGCCATTCCTAGAGGGAGGCGGTCAGAAGATGTCATTCCAGATAAAGGTTGGAGGTTTGAATTATAACTAGTTTCTGAAATAAGACTGGGTTTCGTGAGGAAAAGTGACCATGGAATTATCTATTCCTCAAGAGCAAATGGAATGAACGTCTGTTGGCTGAGTTTCCTTCCGTGGGCAGGAAGAAAGCTTCTCCCACCAAATACATTGTAAAAGGGAGCAGCAGACAAAATTAAGTTGGGAGTTGATTGCACCCTGTGCATTGTGCTTATTCAACATGGCACGACATACTCAAGACATCTGCCAACAGGACTGAAAGCAGCCTGAGGGCAGAGCCCTGGCTCACAGGTGCATGTGCCCCGTGACTAAGCTTAGGAGGTTCCTATGCTTGGAAGTCAGGATCGAGGACCATGCAATGCCCTGCCCTGGAGAGGGGAGCGGGGTAGCCAGGTACCCAGGTGCTGGCTTGCAGAGAAGACCACAAAGCATGTCCCCACCCTCAATGACCCTCCGCCCAGTCAGGTTACACACACTTCACAGAGGAACTGAGAAAGGCCACTTCACTTTTCATTCTGAGACACTTCCCTCATTCCACGGGCTCCTGGGACATGCCACGACCATGCCACACTGCCCACACACTCCTAGGGAAGCAGAAAGCGTCTAGCCACAGCCCCCTCCCCATAGTTATGGCAACCAGATTACTCAGCCTAGCCCAGTCCTGAAGGGCCTGAGAACCCCAGGCTGCCTTAACTCACAGACTTAGAGCCCCCTCACACCACTAAAGGCCTTCTCCCCACCCCACCCCCTACCCTCAGAGCCTTCGTGTTCCCTTCCTGGGACCAGTCCCTCTGACTCTCACACTGGGCCAGCTCAGACCTTCCCCTCCCTGAAATAGGGGCCCCATATTGTTTTCCTAACCTGCCCAAGAAAATCCCTGGCTTCTGGTATCTGGGAGGACCAAAGCTGGGAAGCAGGCCCCAGTTTGGGAAGGAGCAGACACAGTGGAGACAGAGCTGCCAGGCAAAGAGTGCCTCCCCGCTTCCCCTGCACACAGGCAGGCAGCAGGGAGCTGGGCTGAGAGCAGCCAGCAGAAGCAGAAGTCAATCTGTTTGCCCCCAGGCCCCTGGGAGCAGAAGCTTCCAGTTCTCACTTGGGTCCAGGGGCTTTTTGTGACTGCCCCACAGCAGCTCAGGGGAGAGCAAGGCTTCATTGGGACAGGGCCAGGGCCAGGTGGGGAGGGGTGAAGGACATCCCAGT
Organism: Hipposideros armiger; assembly: GCF_001890085.2. NCBI lineage: Eukaryota > Metazoa > Chordata > Mammalia > Chiroptera > Hipposideridae > Hipposideros > Hipposideros armiger. The sequence goes on from NW_017731442.1 coordinate 761,035, forward strand.
GCGGCAATAGTGGGGTGTCTGTGCTGGGAATAGGGGCCTGGATCATCTCTGCTTTTGGCCCTGCCTCAGCTCTGGGGCACAGTTTCTTCCCACTAAGGCCAGGACCAGGAGCAACAAACCCTGCTCTTCTTGGGGGCTTTGGGGAGGACAGACCCAAAGAAACTTCCCCCATCCAACAGCCCACCCTCTTCTCACATCCAGACCCTGAGCCTTAGCCCCAGCAGCCCAAGGACATAGGCTTGGGGCACACACTCCACCCTCAGGTTTGTTTATCCAGGCGGTTGTGTCAGCTGCCTGGCCAAGCCACATAGGCGCCTGGGTCCTGACAGACATAAACCAACCCATCCACCCTAGCAAAGCCCCCAGCAGCCCGGCCCCCGCCACCCCAGAGCCCCAGCAGCCCATGGCCCCTGCCACACTCACATCATCCCATTTGATGAAGCGCTCCCCTTGGCTCAGATAGGCCTTCACCTTGGGGGGCAGCAGGACAGGGTTGAGTAGAGACATTGTGCCAAGTTTCCCTCTTTGGAGAAGCTGGATAGGCAGAGATGGGCAGGAGGAATAAAAGGAGGGCTGGCAGGAGGAGAGCCAAGCTGGGCTCACATGGCACCCGCCCTGAGCTGGTCCGGAAGTCTGAGTGTTCCTACAGCCTGAGGGTGGCAGTGGCTGGGTGCAGAGCTGAGTGCTTCGGCCAGAGGCCCAACTGCCTTTTAAGTCAGCCTCCTCCCACCTGCCTACAGTGGGGGCCTGTGGTCACTGCTCCTGCCCTGGGAGGCCGGGCTCCCCTCCTCAAAGCCCCCGCCCTCACCCTGTGCCTCAGCACTTCCTGCTCAGGGCTTCCTTCCCTCTGCTGTTCAGGACTGTGCTGCGGGTCACAAGACCCGGTTGGCTTGGAGCAGGGGCCTCCCAGTCTCAAGGGTAGTCCCTTGTCAGAAGCTGCTGGGGGACTAGAGAAGGAACAATATGGAGCCAACAGGGATACTATTGCCCAGGTAGGGGCTGAGGGGAGGAAGCCAGGAGGTCACCAGGAGAAGGGACTTCCACAGAGGTAGGGTCCAAAGCATAGGGGTCTCTCGCAGAGCCTGAGGAGGCTGGAACCACCCTGGAGGTGGGAGTTGAGGGTGGGGCAGGGCCCAGGTAGGATTGAGTGTTTTGAATAAGCAAAGAACACCCAGCTCTTCTTTCTCAACGCTTCCTCCCCATGAAAATGAGGTGCAAGGGAGGCAATCACGCCCTCACCCACTGCATGTGACTCTCTCCTCTTGGCCCCCTCGGCCTAGCTGAGACCTGGAACCTCCACTGACCAGCTACCTCTCAACACACAGTTGCTTTGAGCGATCCTTGGCCACCAGCCTCCATTGGGCACTCTTGCCGAGTTCCCTCCTCTGCTCTGTGCCCAGGACCTGGGATGAGAACACTTGAGGCAGGAGGCTGTGTGGAGAGGCCTCAGCTCTGCCTACCTGCTCAGGGTGCATGGCCCTAACATGGCCTCGGCCTAGGGAGCTCAGTTCCGGCCCAGCTCAGCTAACCCACTTCCTCTTGCTTAACCTGATCTGCTTATCACCCTTGTTAATTCAACTGGGGGAGCAGGGAGCTCTGCCCAGGACTTCCTTCCCCTCACAGGGCCTGGCTTTCTGTCCCAGGTTCTACCATGAGCCTTTGTGCCACCCCCTGACAACTATGGGGCCCTCACTCAGGCCCTAGAGCTGTCTCTGCTGGCCAGCCTGGGCCAGGGCAGGGTGGGGGGGCTGAAGCTAAGGGGATTCCTAGCACAAAAATAACCCCTAGAAGAACAATTCTAAGGCCATTGGGGTAGAGCACGGAGCAAGGCCTGACTGAGCCTATGAAAGCAGCTTGGAAATCCTCCAGCTTCCTTGTCCTTTGCCCTCAGGACTCTTCTCTTCCCTCCCTCCACACCCTGCTGTCTCCCATCTCTCCTCCCCCATCCCTTCAGCTGTGGGCCCCTTTGGGGGCTCCTCTGGTGTCCCCTAGCAGTTCCAATCCCTTCCCTGAGATCAGGTTCCATCTGTCTGTTTGAATGGATTTTGCAAGGGAAATGCCTGCCCCTTTCCAAAGCCCCTGCACCTGTCACCTGCAGCCAGCCCTGGTCCTGCACCCAAGTTCCCCTCCCTCTTATCTGCCCTACAGCCATCAGCCTTCTCTCCTCTTTGGGCCTGGAAAGACAATCCACATCCCTTGGGCCTAGAGAGGGGAAGGGACAGGCTCCTCTCATTTCATAGGATTGGGGGTGACACAGGAAGGCAAGGAGTTCAGAATTCTTTACTCTGATCCTTTCAATCTCTGAAGGTTGAGGCTCTGAAGCCACAGAATAAATCCTCACCCATCTTTACCCAGTGATGGCACTACCTGAACCCAGTTCTTGAGACACCCCCCCCCCCCGACCTGCTGCCCCAGCTGTAGCTTCCATAGGACCTGTACTCTTCTGCTCACATCCTACAAAGCAGCCCTCAGAATGCAGGAAATCCACTCAGGGAGGGAAGCTGAGAAAACCTTCTTGAAAGAGGGCTTTTTTTTTCTTTTAGAAGTATACAGTTAGGTTTTAAAAAATGTGGGTTGACAATGAAAAATATTGTATAAATAATGGTATAATGGATATGGAGAGAATCAGGAGGACACATGAATACCCAACTTGGGAAACGTGCCTCTTAGGTCGAGCTGAGCAGAGCCAGTCCCCAGGCAGTCTGCCAATCTCACTCCCAGGGCAGAAGGTGGAAGGGCAAGGATGCCCCCTGCTGGGTTCACTGGAAAGCACTGTGCCTCCTGGGGAAAGGCTGGGATCCAGGGAAAGCAGACCCTTAGTTAGGGAAGTCGCTAGAGGGTCTGTGTCAGTTGTGATCTATGAAGATGCATATGCTGGAGAGTTTGGCATGTGTGAGCTTTGGGCTCTAGAAGACACTAAGAACCTACAGGCAACTTGCTGCTGTCTCCTAGGGAGATGCTGGTGGCCTGGGGTCTTGGAGGCAGTCAGGAATTCACTTGCTCACTTGGCAGCTTTGTGTGCAGACCTTGTGTTTTGGTCCCCCTTTCTGTTCATCAGAGAAGTTTAGTGGTAGAAATTGAACTCAGATCTTCAGGTGACCCAGTTACCAGCCAAACAAAAGAGTCAGCTTAGGTGGGTTTCTTACCTGATGCTATGATTTACCTGACAAAGCAGTAGGGTTCAGGAGCCTGGAGGCCTGTTGTAGGTCTTGGGCCAATGGCTAGCTTACTTTTGGAATGAAGAGGGCTCATTTGTTGCATTCTCTGGGGTCTGTTTCTCAGTCTGACCCAGGGAGCCACACTCACTGCTCTATGAACCCAGCTACTTACTAGCTGGTTTACCTTATGATACTTAACCTTCCTGTGCTTGAACTTTCTCACCGATAAAATGGGAATAATAATGCCTCAAGGGATGTTGTAAGGACTCAATAATATAATGGATGTAAAGTACTTAATACAGTGCCTGCACACAAGCTCAATACTATTATTATTGTTTTAGCAGACACTGACAGGAGAAATGCGGTTTTTTAGTACTTCCTCCTCAGTATGTATGCTACTGTTTCCATAACAAATATCTTCACTAACTTGTTCTTTGGAGGTTGTTTTCCAGCACTCTGTGTGAATCAGGGGCTGAGCCTACCTTCCCAGGGCAGACTGAGTTAGGGGTGCTCCTGGTTGTAGACTTAAAGCAGCAGACTGTCCCCCAAGTGGCAAAATTCATGAAGTGCCAACCTCTCACCACCTTTTCATCACCATAACCCCCACAGGTGACAAAGCAGGCATGGGAATGAGGTCCAGGAGCTGTCTATCAGTCTGGCCATATGTCCAGCAGTGGCTCCAGATCAAGCCATCCTCTGCACGCTGAGAGCTGATTGTGAATGGAGGCAGGGACAAGGCTGGGTAGCAGGTGCTGAGATTCTAATCCCTGAGGTATGAAAGGAGAGGCAATCAATAGTTCTCTCCAGGGCCGGCCAAGTGGCATGTTGGTTAAGAGCTGGCTTGGGACGCCAGCTCCAAGCAGCATGGTCCCAGTTCGGATCCCACATTAGGGCCAGCCCTCTACAGCTAAGATGGTGAACAGCTCAACCTGGAGCTGGGCTGCCGTGAGTCACCCGCGGCGGCGTAGGCTGCAGTGAGGCTGCACTCGGCTGCCGTAAAGCTACAGTGAGTGGCTGGCAGCCGGCATGAGCGGCCGTCAAGTGGCCGGCGATGGATCTGCCTCACCCAGGAAGAGCGCAATGATAATACCAACATGGGCCAGTGAAGTGACGTCCTCCACAACTAGACTGAAGAACAAAAAAAAAAGAATTATCTGCAGAAGCCCAGAGGAAGACGTTGCCTGTCTTCCCATGCCCAGCCCTTCTATAATCATAGAAGAAACCATCTGGGACTTAGAAGCAGAAAAGAATCAGTCCCATGTGTATTTCCCTTTGAAGTGTCATTTTGGATCAAACTTACCTGGAGTGAACTGAGTGAACACTAGATCCATCTTCAGGAAACCCAGATTTTAGTCTCAAGAGAAAAGGTTTGCTGTGTGATCTCGGCAAGTTACCTGACCTCTCTGATCTGTTAAGCTTTTGATCATTTTTAAGAGTCCTTCCAGCTCGAAAAATCCTTCTCTTTCCAACCTGAAGGGCCAATCCTGTCACTTTTATCTCCCATCGTTCCTCTGAGGGATGACAAACCTGGAGATTATAGCTATAGATGGCAGGAAAGGATTGGCCCCTATGCCAGCAGAGCATTCTTGGACACAGTACTCATCTTACTCTGCCTCTGTTTATCTATCTGTGAAGTGGGCCCATTTTCCTAAGTGTGATGAAAATAAGTTAGACGATGTCCTTCTCCAGGTGGGCATGGTACACTGCACATATGGAATGACCTCAGAACAGACTGATTGTTTCTATCCTTACGCCTGTCCTCATCCACCTTTCTATCAGGATCTGGGCAAAGCCACAATGAACAAGCCCCTCAACTTTGTGAATAGCATGAAGCCAGTGAGAACAGGAAATATGTTGGGAGACACATTCAGGAGCCCCAAACATCCTAACCTGCTGGAGTAACAGCTTGAACCTCAAAGGTGAAATGAACAGGGTTTAACTGAGAGATCTGGGCTTGGCTCCAAGGCACCAACTGTACAAGCACAAGGTGGGGAAGTGGTGGCTTAGCAGCACATGTGTGAATAAAACTGAGGGTTTTTGCTGACAGCCAGTTCCATGAGTCAAATAAAAAGGCTGCCAGAAAAGCTGATAGAGCCTTAGGCTACTGAATTGAAGTTGTGTACTGAGCCCAGTGATTCTCCATCTTGATATCAATCAGAATTGTCTGGTAACACTGTGTATTCAGACCCTCTGAATCAGGACCGGGGTGGGTGGATGGGCATAGGGGAAGGAAAGGGAGAAGTTTGGATTTCTAAAGAGTTTCACTTTTGGTTCCAGTGTGCAGCCAGGGCTCTAGAATCAAGGAAGACTTAGTCCCATTCTCATTCTCGACATGTCAGACCACATCTGATGTACTCTGGAACTTTGATTTAGTTGCTTTATTGTGGGGAAACACATAGCTGGAGGACATTTGGTGGCGGGCAGCTGGGATGTAGGATTCACGGAACACTCTGTGAGGACTGCTGAAGGGGACCATGGCATAGAAGACACAGGTGGCCAGGAAGTCTACCTTCAGATGGATGAGACTTGTTCTCTAAGGTCCCAAGATTAGAATCTTAGGTGACTGTCTTATGTCAGGTTTCTCGTCAAACATTGAGACAGAGATTTGCTTGCAAGAAGTATTTCGGGAGGTGCTCGCAAAAACAACACAACACATTTGAGGAAGTGGAGGAGTCAGGATTGAACGGAAGAAGAAATTGATCAGTGATGCAGCCACAACAAAGGAGGCCTCCACAGGGACCTCTGGGGTTGGGATGACCCTTCAGAGCTGGCCCCAACTGAAGTAAGAGGGCTGGACCTTTGAATCCTCACATTGACCAGGCAGGTTAACCCTAGGAAGGGCTCATGAAGTCAGGTAAGGCAGTTCCCTCTGGAAATGCCCAGGGAGAGACTTAGTTATTTAGTTATGAGCCATTAGCAGCCAGCATTCCTGGCAACTTGGAGATACGTTTCTTGGTCCCAAAGGCAGGATCTGGGTGGCGCACCACAGCACCAATGACGTACCTCCTTGGCACAGCTCCGACTTACTGGCTTCATTTGGTAAGCTCACTCGGCCTGGAAACAGCTTCACCACAATTCTGGGACAACTTTCTCTGGGACACTTACAGGAAGGTAAGTAGGAAGGAATATAGCCCCCATTACTGAAGCTTATCTTGGTGTCACAACTGATATTCACCATTCTCCGTACCCAATTACCTATTCTAGATTCTACCTTCAGCTTATACCTGTGCTGGTCTAGGTGGCTTACTTGTTGGCATTCCCGAGGGGTCTGAGCCCCTAATTACCATGCCCTTCTCAAACCAAGCTTCTGAATTTGTCCACTTACTATCAAAATTGGGCAAGGGAGTACCAAGAGACACCCAAGTGGATCAGCTGGGTGCCAAACTTATTCTCCCCTAACCAACTATGTAGCTGCAGCTCTATCTCTTCTAAAGGATCAGAGTCAAGCACCCCTGCCAGGAAGTGACTCCTTTCTTTGCCTGCTGGTCTCTTGGCACCAGGACAGAAAGCAGCCACACTGAATGTTTATGGGATTCTTGTTCTGTCCCTTGGTGGAAGGGTGCTGCCTCTGGAACGCAGATTCTCTAAACCCAGAGAGTCTGGAACTATATGAATGGGAACCACAAATTTCCCTCCCCCAAGGCTCACTGAGCGTGATGGTAAGTTATTCCTCCTTCCACCCCTCGTTTCCTAGACCTCTGCATGTTAGCTGTTGGGCCGTAGCAGCATATTATAGTTATTGAATAGGGTGCATACTTTATGCCGGAGCACGGAGTCCCATCATCTCTAAAATAGTGGTTTAGCTGCACTTTGGAAAAGCTGTTTTTTTACTTTATCAACTCTATTCACCAGTGGGCAACCAAGTATGAGATATACCCAGAAGAGTCCACGACCATGTACCCACTCTTTTGCTATAAAGTGGGACTCTTGGTTTGATGCAAAGTTATGTGAGGTCCCATGTCAGTGAATCAAACACTCTAAGCCCTCAGAGAATGGTGCTGGTCGAGGCCTTTAGTAGGAAAGAGAAATCCGCTTCTAGAATATATGCCCATTCGAGTCAAGATGAATCACCAACGGTTCTAGAGGAATTGCCTGATAGTTTGTTGTGAGACACATGAGACAAGGAATGGAAGTGCTTGGTATGGTGTCCGGCACATAATAAGGGTGTGGATGTTCCTGCTATTATAATTGGTCAGAACTTGCCAAAGCCTTAGAAACCTGCCACAGGGAGCAGACAGGTATACCATCATGGAGCGCCTTTTAGCTGACACTGGAGAGTGCTCCATAGGGGTGTTGTGTAGGAGATTCTAGGGTCGCGGAAGTGTTTACAAAAGATGACCTTTGGCGCCTGTTCTGTCCCCACAGTGACTTGATTCTCTGATTTCTCTGACTGCCTGCCTACCCTTAGTGGGGGAGAGGCACTTAGAGAAGTATATTCACTTTCGGGCCACTAGGGGGCCACTTAGTTGCCTGCACCAGGAATATACTAATGGTTTCTTAATGGCTCAGGCACCAGGGAGATTAGGCTCAATTATATCTGAAAGCAATTTGAGTTCCTAAGGTAAAAGACACTATGTAAATCCAGATAATAAATAGGGCTTATTGATGATAGGTTAAAGAATCTGGCACTGTTTAGTTTGGAGAAAAATAGAGTAGGAGAAATTGAATAATGGCTTCAAGTATATTTATTCTTTAGTATAGAAAAGTGACATGCTGTTTTCCCCAACTACTGAGAACCATGCAAGAAGAAAGAAGTTTAATTTGCAACAGAAGAAGTACACAGTGCATTCAAGAAAGAGGATATAAGGAGGCTTTGGGTTGGCCTTACCTGGAATCTTTCAGAATAATTCACCATGGCATAGTTGGTATGATCAGTCCTGCCAGGAGAGCCAGAGAGCAGGGGAGAGAAGAGAAGACAACATACAGAGGCAATTCAGGAGTTTTAACTTAACAAGCCACCCTGCTAGATGGGCTCTGGCTGACCTGGGAGGAGGACGGGAAAGGTGTGATTGTCTTTTTCTCCATCAGCCCACAGAAGACAATATACATTCCAAACTTCCAATGTCCTTGAAATTTCGCAGAAAGTAAAAAGTCAGGCTACTCCTGGAAATAGCATCCAGTTGGCCACTGCTAGCAGCTGACTCACACCTGGGACTCAGGAATGAGAGTGAGGGGCTGGGTTATACAGGCCTTTGGTTCCCTTGGCCATAGCACACTCAGCTCTGCTGGCTGCTTGACTTCTGTGTGGCTGAGGTGGCAGGGCAGCAGTGTGGGGGAGGGACTTCCTCATAAAGGGGCACCGCGTCTGGAAGCCAAAGGTTCCCGTAGAGGAGGAGGGGAAACGGGAAAGGCAGAGAGGGTCCTGCCCCACAGAGTCAGAAGCCAGGAGTCAGGCTCACATCGGTGGGGGCAGGACTGGGGAGGGGGGTTCACCCACTGAAGCCCATCAAAACCACAGTCCTCTCATCACACACTCTCACACAGGCCCAGTCTCCTATATCCATTGAAACACCCAGGCGATCCACACACCCAGCTCTGGGAACACAGGAAGTAGAATTCAAGGAGGAGGGAGTCGGAAATTCTGGAAAGCCTTGTAGAGAGGGAATGAGAAGAGAAGGCAGGAGAGAGGAGGGCATAAGGAGCAGCAAGGCACAGGGGAAGGCGGCTACTGAGAGATGGAGCTTGGAGAGGGTCGTCAGAACCGACCAGAGGGAGGACAAACCTCACGTGGAAAGGGGGGCGAGGAAACAACCGCCCTGGCTCTGACGCCCTGCGAGGATCAGAGAGGGGAAAAGCTCTGGGAGCCGCTCCACAGGTGCAGCGCAGCCCCTTGACCTGGGAGTTGGAAGCCCCCAAAAGAGGAACCTGAGACCTGTTGCAAACTTTGGCACGAGGGTGGGAGGCGAGTCTGGAAAACCAGCTGAGCGCGTGGTGCTGTCCGGGAAGCTCTGTAAGCTCTGAGCAGCCTGACTGGGGGCTCTAAATAGGACAAGGAATCGGGAAGATTTCCTCAGAGCCGCGAAGCCCGGGCGGGACCGGGAAGGGGGTGGGGCTGGCGGGAAAGGGGCGCAACCAGCTGTGACCACAGTGGGAGCTCCTGGTGCTTATCTGCCTACGCCCCAAGCTCGCTAGGTGTAAAAGGGTCTGGAAGACCCACCCGAAGGGTATGTGGAGCGGGGTGGTAGCCGAGAGGACGAGCGTGGTATCACCACCACTCTGGGGGTAAAGTGAGGGCTGGGGGGCCAAAGCCGCTGCTGCTATTCCACCTGTCACTTCAGACAGTCCTGGAAAGGAGAGGTGCCGGAGTTGACAGCTCCGCGCTGGGACGGCCCCTCCACGCCTCCCTTCCAGTTCTGCACTCCGCCCCGATCGACGCCTTTCCCCTTTTAAAGAAGCGCCAGGGCTCCCACCCTCGCCGAGCGAGCCCGCGCGGTGCGGCGGCGGCGTAGCCCTTTTAAGGACCAGCCTCCTTTAACTCTCTCGTAACGGGGCGTCCCGGCGGGGCTCGCGGCGCCCGACTGAAGCCCGCCTCCCTGCGCGGCACTTCCGGACCCTGGCGTCGCCCTTTTAAGAGGCAGCCCCCAGCAGCGCTCTCCCCCGCCCCTTGTTGCCGGCGCGCGAGGCGGGGGAGCCCGGCTGGAGCGGAGCGCGCTGTCCGCGCGGCCACTGGAGACCGGGCGGCCGGCGGCCGGGCAGGCGGCGGCAGCGGATGGGGACGCGGAGCCGGGCGGCTGTGGCTGTGGCGGCGGCTGGGAAGCAGCTGACGGGCCGGCGGCGGCGGCGGCGCTGGCGGCGGTGACTGGTCCAGGCCCCGGCGGCGGCTGCAGCGACGCGGTGGCGGGCTGCGAGCAGGCGGCGTGAGGAACGGCGGCGGAGCGCGAAGCGGCCGGGAACCGAGGGCGCCGGGCCGCCCCTTGCTCAGTCCTCGCTGGCCGTCAGGCCCCCTAAAGCCGGGGCCGTGGAGCACCGGGGCAAAGGCCGGGGCCCCCCAATGAAGGAGCGCGACGCGGCTCCGGCCGAGCGGGGCAAGCCGGCCACCTACACCGGGGACAAGAAGGCGAAGATGGCGGCCAAGACCAACAAGAAGTGGGTCCGGCTCGCCACCGTGTTCGCCTACGTGCTCTCCGTGTCGCTGGCCGCCATCGTGCTCGCCGTCTACTACAGCCTCATCTGGCAGCCGGTGGGCGCCGGGACCTCGGGGGGAGCCGCCGGCCCGCACCCCGGCGGCTCCAACGCCACTGGCCCGTCCGGGACTTCGGGGGCGACTGCAGCGGGGCCCAATGCCACCGGGTCGTCCAGCCGCGAGGCGCCGCGCGACGCGCCCCCGCTGCAGGCGGCGCGGGCCATGCCTCCCGAGCCCTCTGCCGACAACCCCCTGGCCGGGCCTCTGGAGCGGCCGCAGGGTCCCGAGGAGGACGACGAGGAAGCGGCGGCGGCGCCCGGGAGCCGTTGAACCCCACCACGCCAGAGGAGGCCGGGAACCATCCTCCTCAAGCCCGGAGGCTGGACTTTGCAGCAGGACGCGGCGGGGAGCCCGCGGGAGTGACCCTCACGGAAGTGAACGCCCCCTTTCCCCCCAGACGATCGCCGGCTCGCCCCAGGGGCGAGTAACCTGAAGCCCGATCTTCAGCCAAGGGACCACGATTCGCCAGGAACTCGGGGTTTGGTCTTCCCAAGATCGTGCTGCGGCGCCAGGGCCTTGAGCCATAAGGGGGGTGGGGGGGAGGGGTGGGGAGGTCCCAGCGCGGAACCCTTCTGCGCGGCTCGGCTCACCCTTGTGTATCCTACGTGCAGGGGTAACTCGGGCTTAACCCCCAAGACTCAGGGGAAGGAGGGAGCTGTAGGGGCTTTTAAATAAGCTGAAGCTCTCGAAAGGACGAGGGCACCAAAAGTAGTGGAGCTCAGGTACGTCAATCTAGTTGCAGTGGCCACAAATGCATTTAATTTATAGTTCCCTGTATATAGTTGTTGACATATGCACTAGAAGCTATAATTACATAGAACTATATATATCCTCCCACACCCTAGGTAGCTACTGACTGATGGGGTCAAGCAAGGGCTATTTGCTGGCCCCCAAAGTGCAGCTAGCAAGAGGGCACAAACACTTTTTTCCATCACCCCCCTCTTTCCCCTATTCCCTGTCCTGTTTCAAAAAGGTAGGTTTATGACACAAAAGAGTATAATCATTCTTAGACTTATTGAAAGGACAATGGAAACCCTTAGAAGAAAGTAGAAGCAGTTTAGAAAGGGTGCGGTGTGTGCTGATCCCCTCCTCTTCCCACCCTAGTGCCCCCACCCAAGAGGTTTCCTGTTGTAGCTAAGACTCTGGATATGGGCCAGGGAAGAAGGAAGGGAAAGAGCAATGCCTCTGCTTCAATCCTTGACCTTCTCCTCACAGTTCTATAGAAAGAGCAAGCTTTTGTAGGTAGAGTGACTCACAATTGTTTTATCTTTTTTTTTTTTCCTGCTCAAGATTTTGTCTTGTTCCAGTAATCACCCTAACTTGCTCTCGTTCCTGAACCTGCAGTGACATTGTAGCCCTGCGATTAGGATCAAACCAGAGTTGTGAGCACATCCTCTGGGTTTGAGTTGTATTATAGAGCAGTAAAGGCTAAAAGGTTCAAACTCAGGATTGTGCTTTGATAGCCAGTTAAGAGACCAGCCTGGGGAACGTTCAATTGGCTTGTCTTTACCTCTCTTGATAAACACTACTTATATGCAGCCTATACTTTTATTGAGATGAGTAACATCAAGGGAAATGACATACGTATAGCTAGCTCTGGGGCAGCAAGAATTATACGCCCTCAATTCAGATTCCATTTCCTTCTGCCACTTGCTTTTCGGCAATTGACTGTGGGTCGTGACAAGATATCAAACCCCTTAGTGTTTCCTTTTTGGGAAATGAGGCACTTTTTTTTTAAAACGACAAAAATGTATCCACCTGAGTCCTGAAACAGTTGTCTCTCCAGTTTTCTGGCCTGCACTCTAGTTAGCTTGGATCCAAGTTTATAGGGCAAACAGCCTTGCTTTAAGCCATGTCCTGTCATGGGCAAGATAGCAGCTGAGCTGTTATAGCCTAGGGGCAGGCTGGTAGCACCCGCAAGGTGTCTTGGCTGGAGAAGACTTCTGAGCAGCTTACTTGACTTTTGTCATCAGAAAGCCTCGGAGGCCTTTTTAAATTTTTGGTGGGAGCCTGGGGGGGGAAGAAACATAAAATGCCACTTTATAACTCCAGTAATAGCCTGTAATTTATATTTATTGTGTGAATTTGTAGTCCTATATTTTACTATTTGTAAATCGATCTTATTCCAAGAATCCTTTGAACTTGCAGGAGAACATCTGGGAGTCCATTCCCCTGTCCCCATCCTGACCCCTGCATTCTGGACTGTTTAATCCACCTTGGGATGGATCAAAGAGTCTAGAGAGAAACTTGTAGGTCCAGCTCCTGGCCTCCTGACTCTCTTCACTGGAATTGGGACATTAGCTCCAGCTCTAGCTGTGAACATGACCAGAGACATTATTTATAATTCAGCCATTTAAGATATACTTGTACTCAAAAAGTCTTGTATATTTTTTAAAAGTTTTATTTTTCAGGTGAACAAAAATACATTCTAAGAACTCTGTGTAAGCTTGTGTAAGTTGATCATTTCTCTTTTTGAACTTCTTGGGGAAGGAGTATAGAGGTTGGAAGAGGAAATGGTCGGAGATGTGGTAGATGGGTGGTGATGAATAGGTGTACGAGGAAAAAGCAATTGCCCTGGTGTTTTCTGTGCCGGATGGTTTGACTGAATTGATTAGTAAAGCGTGGCAGGAATCCATCTTAGTCAGGAAGCAATGGTGGGGTCGGAAGAACAGCAAATATCTAGCTTTAGGTTGAAAGAAGTTCTGCTTTTAAAGGACTCTGAACAGATGCCTAGCTGAGGAAGCTAAGAGACCAGTCAGCATGCATCTTAAGAATTATTACAACATTGAGCTGGCTAAGCGCTGAGGTGAGGATAAGCCGCCTGACAGCATAACAGTTCTCGCCTTTAAACCATTGGCCCCTTAGATAGCTCAAGAAGTGCTAACACTGGGAAAGACACACTGAGAAGCCTGCAGTGGTTGGTCAGAGCTTTGTCTACAGTGGAGGAGGCGAGAGAGCCATGAGGCTGAGAGAAGCTGTAGATTGCTTCAAAGGTGAGGCTTTTTCTACCCCTAAAGCAAACAATAAAAGACATGTGGGTGAAAAGCACAAATATAAGGGATTAGTTATGCTGCAAAATACATGGCAAACAACTGAGTTCAGCTTATTATTAGACAATGCTGCTCAGTACACACCAAGTGAGAAGCCAGTGTTGGTGGGGCCCCCTGAGGCCTGCACTTCTCCAGAGCTGTTGTGGGGGGGTGGCTGCTGCGCTTTTATATCACCTTGGAGCCTACAGGGGAGCGTGGAAAAAGTCCGCCCTTCTTTTATTTTCCTCTTCATCCTACACAATGGCTTTCTATGAGAGAGCTTGGTAAGGCGGAGCAGAAGGGGAAGGAAGGAGTTTCGAGGTTCTCCTAGTCAGCCCCTCCTTTCTGTAGATGGTGACATGTGGCTTCTGCAACTTTACATGGTGGGCACATAACAGCAGTGTGTGCAGCAGGAGCCTGTTGGCTGATGAGAAAGGCATTGTTCCACCGGAACAAGGCCCGGTTGGTAGGGAGCGGTGGTCAAAATGGATTTTTGCAAGGGTTAGAAATTAACTGCAAAATTGTCTTACCAGATTTTGAGCCAGAAAGTAGTCTGTGCAAAGGGGGTTCCTTTCCTGCAACTGCTTTGCACCTGCACCCCCAGAATCATTTCTAGGTGTTTGCATATATTAGAAGTTACTGCGTGCACCTATTCCTTGACAGCCTGAGTTTGAAGGAAGAGAGCCTAACCGAGTAGGTATCATTTCTCTCCCCTGTGGGTGCGGAGGTGCAAGGAAGTGTTTCTCTGAAGTTTTAAGCATAAGAAATATTTTTCCTCCAAAGAGCTCTAGATTTCTGAGTTGGTATGAGACCGTTTTCTGTCTACCTTGTTTTTTCAGTTTTCACTGGGGAATTCTAAGATGGTGTGTTCTTTAGTTGCGTATTTATATCCTGTTTTGAAATGCTGATTGGAGAGCATCTACTTGTTTCTACATGTTTCTTTAAGGGGAACTGAAAGGTCAGCTCTGGAGCTTTAGGGCTACCACAGCTATTTAAAAGGGGTAATAATTGCCCTCCCCTTCCTGTCTGGAGAGAATGGAGGTATTTCTGGAATTGCAGCGCAGTAACAAAAGGGCTACAGCTGTACTTTTTTTTTTTTTTATTGGTCTCCTTCCATGGAGGGATGGACCCTGACAGTGGCTTTGCTCATTTCACAATGCCTGGCACAATAGTAGGTGCTCTGTTTGCTGATCACCTGGTTGATCAGTGTGTTGGGTAGAATTGTCTCTCGTGTCATTATGGTAGCACTATCATAATCCACTGGTGAACCCACATCCACGGCCCATTATCTGGCTCAAGGGAGTGGACTGCTAAAGAGAACCCCTGCAAATCACAGCTGCACTGCTCATTCTGGCCACAGTCTTTTTATTTCCAAGTTGAGGGATTAGGGCTTGGCCTGCCTGTTCTTTCCAGGCACCAGAAGGCTGCAGCCATATTCCATGTGGTGCTTAATAGAATATATGACCCGTTCGTTGTCTTCTTTGTCCTGGCCTATGGTCTAATGTTGAGCTATAAATATACCTGCTCCATCGGCAGTCTTTTGGTCACATCTGTTTTACTTGCTGCATAGCCCGTGGATTTCTGCTGCCAGAAAACCTACGTTATGCTCTTTGTTCCCTCCAGTAGCTAATTTTAAAAATACAAAAACGAAAAGTTTTTTTTTTAACCACACACCCAGACTCTACCAAGCTCTCCATCCTACGTGCAGAAACAGCTGTGGCTTCCATGGTACACGTGAACCAACCTGGTCAGTAAGGAGCACTGGGCCAAACCAGTTTCTCTGTTCTACTCTATAAACATTTGTTAAGGTGCTATTAAAGGATCAGAAAATTACCACAGTTCTCACCCTCAAGGAATTTACAGTCATGCCAAGAAGAATTGACCCTTGTTACTGCGCGATTTTCTTAACTTCAGTAACCTGGTTTTGCAATAGTTTATCAGTTAAATAGCAACACGATTCTAACTTTCCTTAGAATATTTTTCCCTAAGCCACCACCGTTAATTCAAGAACTATTTATTTAGTGCATATAGTGTGTCAAGTCAGCCTCAGAAGTCCCCAAACCAGCTTGTCCAAATAAACACAATTATGTTGACTACCGAGGATTTCTTTTTAAATATACCTCTTTGATACCTCAGTGTTCTGAGTCATGAGTCGAGGTCTCCCTTGGCTGTGTCCTGGAGGCCACCTGCCCTCTCAGCTCCCTGCTGGTCAGTCTGGGCAGTGTTGTGTCACAACTGCCTGTCTCTGATCCGTAGACAGCTCACACCATCATGAGGGCCTGGGTGGGAAGCAGTGAATTCTTAGGAGGGACCCCTGAACTGGAAAATAGGAAATAAATCTGAGGACTCAATAATGGCATTGGTTATGGCGTTTGACCCCTCTCTTTCCTCCTAACCAAATGGGAATTCATGAGAGCAAATGGAGGTAATAGATGTGATGGGGCTTGGAGATCTTGGGAATAAAAGTACACACACATGAGGTAATATATTTTCAAGGGAATGTCTGTCCCTTTGGGCAAAATTGATGCATGGAAAGAAATGTGAAGGCAGGTAGTAAGCATTACACCAGCGCCCAGACCATCAACATCACTGGGAACTTGGTAGAAATGCCATGTCTTAGGCCCCATCCCAGACCAACTGAATGAGAAATGGAGCTCGGCATTGTGTTCTAACGAGTCTTTGAGGTCATCCTGATGCACACTGAACGTTGAGAACCACTGGCGGAGACTTTCCCTCTGATCCTGTAACTTAGGTTTAGGGACTTTCTGTTTTGACAGATAGTATCAAGGGGACTTTTTATCCTCTTTCTTGGTGGAAGCCAGCTGCCCTGCTGAGAGGAGAGGAAACACTGTGTCCTCAGAGTTTGTGAGAAAAGGGGGGAAAGCCTACATTGTTGGTTATTTTCGAGGGCTACAGGAGAACTTGCCCTGGAGAGCTTGTTAAGAAGGAGGCAGGCCTGAAAGTCCTCCCCCTCTTTCCCACAAAGGTACCGTGTTTGCCTCACCTCCCACCCTGGGGCGTGTTGCTCCTCCAGCCAGTCCTTAAAAGGAGCAGTGGGTGCCACATTTGTTCTTTCTGGTGCCAGGTCTGGGCTGTTTTACTTCCCCGGCGTCAAGTGGATGCTTAATGAGAGGCTGTGACGCGGGCCAGCAGACTTGAGAGAAAGCAGCCTCAGTCTGGGCCTTATGCTGTCTCTTCTCATTGCCTTTCCCAGCCTTGAGTTCTCCCCCTCAGTGAAGCTGTGGTCACCCAGTGTCAGCCCTTCCTTGTAAGCCCTGATAACCCTCACTCAAAAAGGCGTGCTTGCCAGAGTCTGTGGACACTGATAAATGACTTGAGAGTCAGAAATAAAGTGGCTGGTGTCCAGTTTTCTCCTATTCCCTTGACCACCCCCATTCCCACCCCACCTCAATTTAGTCCCAAAAATAAGATACGGGGATTTTGCCATTTTCTTTGTTTTGTGGTTCTTTTGGGGGGTGGGTGATGGGGTAGTACTATCTTTTCTTGTTACTCCTGTCTCTGAGGCTAGGGTTGGGACTGTGCCTTGTCAGGTAGCTGGGGAGCCCCTGCTTCCAGGGATCTCCAATTACCCATCCCTTTACCATAAGAAAATATAGTCATGCTGCTCCCTTGGGTGACAAAACTTAATATTAGGCGGCATGAAGAAAACTCCATAAAGGAGTTTGTTTGTGGGGAAAAGAGTAAAGAAGCAAAAACTGGTGGGAGTTCATGAGATTGCTGCTGATGTGAACAGAGGAAAAGAGGAACCACTCTGAGCTGTGGGAGCCAGTGTGTGAAGTTAGGGGAAAATGCTTAGGACACCCTTGTGATCCCACTTGGGGGGTGGGGACAGAACACTTCCTGTAAGAGCAGGGCCACTTCCTGAGGCTTTGACTCAACTAGACTCCCTGGGATTGAAGCAGCTCACGGTCCTAGAAGGTGGTAAACTTTACAAGTCATCCTTTGTTTCTCTGAAAATATACTAACCCCAGTGAAGATGAGACTGAGAAGTTAAAGGAAAAAACAGGAAACCAAATAGAGATCACATCAAATAGCTACTTCATTTATTCAACAAATATTTACTAAGTGCCTTTTGGGTGCCAGGCTACTGTTAAATTAAGTGCCTACTGTCATCAGGTACATTTTGCATAGTCTTGTGTCTAATTTCTGAACAACCCTTTAAGGTAGGTTTTACTAGACCCATGTTGCAGATAAGAAAACTGTGGCTTTTAGAGGTTAAAGCTGACTGAGTTCTCCCAGTTAGCAGATAGCAGACAGGATGCAGGTTTAGTCCGTCGGATTCTAAGGCCCGTGTTTGTTTCATTCTGCCATGCTGCCTGTCATAAAAAAAAAAAACCTCCCTTGCAATATGATCTGCTGCTCACCTCTGCAAGGTCTTATGGGCCCAGGACGGGGATGTCCTCTGCCTCTTCTGCTCTTCTTGTTTTGAGGCCTTAGGTAAAGCTGTCGTCTCCCTGCTGGCTCTCTATTATCGTGTGCGCCCTCTCTTCTCAGCTCCTCTAGCTCTGTGCCTGGATTCCTGATAGCAGTGTCTCATGAAGAACTTCCCACCTTTAAAGAGCAATCTAGTCTGGAGAGAAGAAGGGCATCCAAGAGGAAGGCTCCCAGGCCTTTAAACTGGAGCCAGGACGAGATACAGCCAGCCTTCCATGACCCTAAGGTTTGTGGAGGGGTGTCCAACCACGTTTCCCTCCTGCTCCATAGCTGGTTCCATCCTAGAGCAGGAGGGGTGGTCCTGTCTCTTGATCCTGAGGAGTTGCCCATTTTTGAGATAAGCTCAGTGATACTTGCCTTGCCCTACAATTTTCCTCCAGTGAAGACATTCTGTGCCAATCTCCATTCTCTGCAGCCCCTAGTGAGTCCCATGACATCCTTCATCCTAACATCAAAAAAGACAGAAGCCCTATCTCTCCATAGCCTTTCTGCCCAACTTTCTCTCCTGCTTAGGTCCCATTGTGAGGCCTGAACCAGAATTCGGCCCAAATTCTACATCCCCATCCCACAGTCAGACATGCCTTGGCTCATAACCTTGAATGAAGGCACACCTATACAGTTGGCAGTATAGGGAGTTGGAAGCAGTTTGTGAATCTTAGAATTCAAATTCTTGATCACAATTATTTCTGAGACATCTGCATTCAAGGGCTCTGCCCGAATCTGCTCTACCCTGGCTCTATCCTTTGGGAGACATGGGTTCCAGGGCCAGAGCCATGCTCTAAAGCCTAATGTGTGTGACTAGAAGACAAAAGAAAAACTTGAGCTGGGACTCTTACACCCTTTGCCTACTCATGTCTCACAGGAGTCTTCCTCTCATATACATAGGAATGTTCTTAAGCCTTTCCAAAAGCCCTCTTATCAGCTCCACACCAACATCTTCCACCCACTTTCACCTCATCCCATTACCACCCAGCTTTCTTACTCTCTTCTATAGGAAGTTGGTACCACCACTCACTGGCCTATCAAGCTTCTTCCCACGTGCCTCAGCTTCCCACCCAGCTCTGAAGCCAGGAAATCCCCACGCAGAGGGGCAGCGTGCCCCTATCCCCTACAAAGCCAGCAACCAGCAATGAGAGTCTAGAGACTATCTTTGCCCCCAGCCCTCCATATATGCTAGTCCAAACCCTTACTACTCAAAGTGTGCTTATCAGCAGCATAGGCATCACTGGGAGATGCATTAGACACGCAAACTCCCAGGTCCACCCAAGACCTACTAAATTACAATAGAATCTGCATTACTCTGCACCTTAACATGTGAGAAGCAGTGCTCTAAACAGTCTGATTCTGTCCTCATGCTTCCTGAATAAAGGGGTAGGGGGTGAAGAAGAGCCAATGAGGAAGCCCAGGCTGCAACCCCATGGTTAAGACCTCACTTTGACAGTGGAGATATCCTGGGGATGATCTGGACAATCCGTAGAGAACCTAGGGATGCTGGTGAGGCCTGGGGCCCTCAGCAGAGAGGAACAACCATGGCAGGACCAGAGAGGAGGGGAGCAGAGGGGGCCAAGCAGAGGGCTTGGGGGCAAAGGGTCACATGATGAGAAAGGGGGGGGCCACCTGCCTTTGTGAGCAGAGGTGGAATGGCTCCCTTTGGGCTCCTACCACCATCCCCAGCCCCTGTCGGGCACCGACAGCCAAAAACAGCTGCTGTGCAGCTTGGATCTGCAAGATGATTAGGTTTATTCCCTCCCTCTTGCTGGCAAAGTCACCATTGCCCACCGGCTGCATTGCTGGTAGTGGGTGCTCAGGAAATGTTTGTTGAATTGAGAGGAAGCCACAGCTTGTGCAGAGTCTGGATAATTTGCCAGACGTGGGCCTCAGGGGAGGGGCAGTAATGGAGACTTAAGTAGGAAGGACAAGTCCTAATGTCGTACTTAGCTGGAGTCACTGTTTTTCCTCTCTGAGTCCTTGCTTTTTCCTGACCATGGTGTAGGAGGTGGTGGGGAGAGGAAATAGGAGATGGCAGGAAATGACCCTGGGCTGCAGGGCTGCCCCCTGACCCCTATTCAGGGTATATTCAATGTCTGATCTGGGTGTAGAGGAGGGGGCCCCTGGTGGTAAGCTCTCCCACCCTACTGTGAAGAGAGGAGGCTATCCCCTCCCTGCCCAACCTCACCCCATTACAGAGAGGAGGACTTTCCAAGGAGCCTCCCTTTTGCAGAGGAGACCCGAACTCTGCTCTTCCATCCCAGCTCAGCTCCTGCCGGCTGTGGACTCCCTTTCTCTGGGCCTCAGCCTCCTCTTCTAGAAAGGCAGGAGGCTTCTAACTAATTGGTGAGATTCCCCTGCTTTGGCCACCCTGTGTGTCTGGGGCTGTGAGTCACCTGGGTGCAAGGCAGAGGCATGGGAAAGGACCCGGGCCTGGGCTGGGCATGCCAGCTGCTGAGGCTGCCTGCACCTGAGGAGTTGGCAGCTGGCCGCTGGAGAGGGAGGCCAGGCCATTCAAGTGCTAAGTGCTTCCTAGCCTTGCTCTCTCGCCACAGGGGGAAGCTTGCGACCTAGGCAGCAGGAGGCCCAGGACAGGGCTCACCAGCCTCAGAGACCAGGTGTGGCACAGGAATACACCAGGGGCTGTACCTGCCGGTGAAAACACATGTGCACAGGGATATGCACATGGGGTGCAGGGAAGGACAGCTCCTTGCCCTCATAATGTCACTGTGCCAGTTTGCCAAACTGCCACAAGCTACCAGCAACCAGATATCCACCATAAAGAAGGCTCTTGGCTGTGTTCTTCCCGCCACCTCTCCCCAGCCTGGCCCCCCTACTCAGCATCTCCCTGTAGGGCCAGGGCACCCTGTCCTGCTCCTCACACCCCCTGTGCCCCTTGCCCTGTGGCCGGTTCCTCTGTGGGGCCTGCTTCGCGGTGCCAGGCCTTGCTGGGTCCCAGCCTGGCCAGACCTGTCTTCTCTGGGCTCTAGGGGCCCTGCTTCTCTTTGTGGCTCAGAGCAAGTCTGGACTTCTGGCTCAGCCTGGGGATTGTTCCACCCCAGGGCCTGCTCGCAACCATCCGGCCAGGTCACAGGGCTCTCCTGGGCGCCAGGCCTTGGACTGAGAACACACACGCTCTTCCCAGGCCCAGGGCTGCCAGTGCCTCCTAGAGAGAGGTCAAGGGGAACCAAGCCAGTGTTTTGTGGAGAGTCAGGGACTGAACTGGCTGATGACGCTCCTGAATCCCCTTTTGGCCCCTTTGGGGATGCCGGGGCCAGGCTGGTTGCTGGGGCACTCGGGGGTCTATCCTGCTCCATCCTCCTCTGCGTCTGTGCATGTTCCTTCTCATTCAGAGTCTTGCTGGTGGTGCTTTGACTTCCCTGAAACAAGAGATTGGCCCTGCTGGCTGGCAAACCCAGGGCTCATGTCCCTACTCCACCCTACCCTTTGTCCAGGTACCCACCTCCTGGCTCTCTACCTCCTCCTTGCCTTCCTTTGTCCTGTAGCTGTCTTCCCACCTGTAGAAACACGTGGCAGCATGGCAGGCCCTCCCCACTTCACATCACCTGCACGGGAGAAGCTAGAGCCCTAGGGTCTCAAGAGCATCAGATCCAGAATGAGGCTCCAGGATGCCTCCCTTCCAGCCCACCTTGCTTCCCAAATCCAACCATTTTCCTCTAAACACCACTCTCCTTAGCCCCACCCCAGGTCCCCAGCTGCTGTTTATGGCCAAGCCTGTAGCACCTTGAGTTCTGTGGGGACTCCAGGCGTGGCCCTGCCTGCGCTGCCTGGGAAAGGCACCTGACTTCCCGGGGGAAGGTAACTGCTGTAATTACTGCTAGCCTCCCTGGGCACCAGGCTCTTGCTGCCGCTGCCTTTGCTGATGGCCTCTCCCCAGATCTCATTAACCTGCCACTAGGCAGCCATCAGCCAGAAGGCAGAGGCCTCCCTGGGCCAGGGTGGCGGGCAGAGCAGGCACCTGGACCAGTGCAGGTCCTGACCTTCCAGGGGCAAGACAGACCCGGAAATCAGGAGCCCAGATGCAAATCCCTTGATTTTGTCCCCTGCCATCTGTTACCTGCGGGCCCTGCCAGTCAGCCTTTCCGTCCCCCGGGCTTTGCTGTGTGCGGCTGGTGCCACCAAGGGTCTGTTAGGTTGCCCACCCCGAGTTGTACCACCTGCAAGAAATGGTCCGCAAATCAAGGAGAGAAGACGGCCTTAGCAGCCCAGCTCATGGGACTCCGCTCCTCCTCCTCTCCCAACTCACTTTTGCCATCAGGGGGCAGTGGTGGGGGCTGTAGCTTCCGGTGGCTCCTGGGAGCTAAGTGGGACAAAGGAAATGGGGCAAGGGTGGAGTGACAAAGGACCCAAGCAGGAACACCAGTTCTTCCAGGACCAGGAAGCTGTTGGTCCTTCCCTAGGTCCAGCTGTGGGTTTTCTGGCTCCCAAAAAAGAGCCCTGATCTGGAGGTCAGGGGAGCTGAGTCCCTGTGCTTGCTTTGCCACTCCTCGATAATTGTCTAGCCAGCCTCTCCAGCCCTAGCTTCCCCATGTGTAAAAGCTGTTATAGGAACAGAGCACTGAATTCTGGGGCCATTAATTCACAGAGCTCTGTTGCTATAACAATCCAGGGGCAGAGAAAATAGGACTTTCACCCATGAGGGACCAACAGCTCAGCAGGACCCCAACACAGGTTTCCTCATGAGTCTCCTCCCCAGACCTTCTGGGGTCAGAACCCCGGGTAGGAGATGTGGGTTTGGAGGGTGGGCAGGGAAGACATGGTACCCTCTTCTGACAGCAAGGGATAGGAAGGAAGATGTTCATCCATGCTTCCTTCCAACTCTGAAAATAAGTGGTAAACCAAGAGACAGAGAAAAGAGAGGAAGAAAGGGATGAAGGGTGAAAAAGCCAAGGAGGGGACAGGCTGGGGTAGGTGTTGGCTCACCTCTGGTGCTACCCGCCCTGCCCTGGCCCTCTTCCCGAGGCTTGCTGCAGTCCTGTAGCCTGTGGGGACAGAGAGACGGAGTCAGGCTGCTGGTGCGGGGAGGACAGGGGCTATAGCAAGACTCAGATTGACACCACCTCCCCCAAACCCAGCCCCAGAACTGAGGGCAGCAGGGAGATGGTGGGCTCAAGAAAGATGGGGGAACCAGTGCCCAAACAGAGCCCTGACCCAAAAGATGCAGTGTGGTGAGAGTCCCACTAGCCCTCCAAGAATCACCCACAGTTAGCCATACCCCAAGCCCACAAGCATGTCAGCCCAACAAACCACCCATCCCTGCCACCCACGTGGGCTTGTCCTTGTCCAGGTCCCACGGGCGGCGCCAGTCACCCTGTGCATCTCTGTGCCGGGCGAGGCGGGCCAGGTCTATCTGCTCCCGCTCCTGCTTCCACTGGGCATAGTCCCAGCCCACCTCCAGCGGCCCCCACACTGGCCGGTGGGGAGCTGGGCCTGGGACCAGGCCTGGACTCCGGGGTTCCCGAGCACCCTGCCAGAAGAAGACACTCAGCAACACAGGGTAGAACCAGAAAGAGCTATGGGCTTCGAATGGAAATCCAGAGTCTACTAACCCCTTCCTTTCTCAAGGTTTCAGTGTTCCCACCTAAAAATTAGATACGATCCATCTCTAATGTGCTGTTTACAATAAGCATGGTTTCCAGCCACTTGCTAGCTGTGTCTTTTGGGCAAGTTACTTAACCTTTCTGTATATCATTTCCTCATCTGTAAAATGGGATAATAATAGCACCTGTCCACAAGGTGGCTGCAGGGGTGTGTGGCCAGGCCCAGAATGCAGAGACACCCAGTGGCTGTGAGCAAGAGCCAGGATTAGGGGCTGCTGCCACCTAGAGGTCACACTTGGCACATGGCCAGTCCCCTACACCCTCCTGGCCACACCCAAGGCCCCCACCCACTTGCCACTAGCAGCGGTTCTCAACCTTCCTAATGCCGCGACTCCTTAATACAGTTCCTCATGTTGTGGTGACCCCCAACCATAAAATTATTTTCGTTGCTACTCTATAACTGTAATTTTGCTACTGTTATGAATCGTAATGTAAATATCTTTTTGTTTTCTGATGGTCTTAGGTGACCCCTGTGAAAGGGTCGTTCGACCCCCAAAGGGGTCGCGACCCACAGGTTGAGAACCGCTGCACTAGAGGTCCAGGTAGAGTAAGGGGCTGGATCACACCTCCGGCTTACCCTGTTTCTCACTGCAAGGCCCACCCAAAATGAAGACTGACCCAATAAAGGAAGAAGGGGTGGGAATTCTTGCTGGTGCTACCTAGGCATGTCCCCACAGATAGGGGGACATATGTGACTCAGCTTCTCAGCCTCTACCAAAAGGGAACTGCCACATTCATGTCCCTATCCCCTCTTGGAGATGTACCTTCCATGCAGAATCCACGCTGATGGCCATCTGCCTGGAGGGGTTCCAGCCAAAGCCCTCTCCAGGTGACCCTTCTCCCCCCTGGTTCCTTGTTCTGCTGGGCTTCTCACTTACAACCCGCTTGGCCTAGGGGAGGTGAGGATGGGCAGCATTGCAGAGCTGGGGAAGAGGAGGCTACCTGCCTGGTACCTGGGCTTCCCCCACTCGCCCTGCTCACCTTGGCTTTGTTTTCCATGGTTACCGCCAGCTCTACCCGCTCCTCCAGGCAGAAAGTACCAGTGAGGTCCTCTGCCTCCTCATTCTCGAGCATCTCATTGGCTGCTCCAGGTCCAAGGGCACTCCTTACCCAGTTACGGCTGACCACCCGCTTCTCCTGCAGAATGAGGTGCTGTGCCCTCAGTCCATGTGGGCAGCGCTGGGCAGGAGCCAGGGGCTGGGTCCTTTGCGTGGCCCCCCAGGCCGGGTGCCAGCCCTGAACTTCTCTGGAATGCCCACAGAGGAGCTGACTACAAAGGGCACTCACATGCCAGTGGCATTAGGTTATCCAAGGCCTGGGGCCATCCAGGGGCACAAGATGCCACAGTGACCCGTCATCTCTGAGCTGGGCCATCCAGAGGACTTGGACAGTGGGGCTTTGTCCCTCAGCCACTGTTTCTGGCAGTCAGCCCCACTTCTCTGTCCCCCTGGGCTTGGGGTTTAGGAGTAGCCAGTGCTATGGGGTATACGTCCAGGGTTGTGGGGCTAGACAAGGGTATGAGTGGGCTTCTATTTTATAACCTTTCAGCTGCGGCCCTTTGGGGGCTGGGGGACAGCAATGGCCGGGGCTGCATGGGGTTGAGAGCTGAGGGTGCGCCTCAGAACTGTAAAGGGGAGAAGCAGAGCAGGGGAAGTTGTCCTCCCCTGACACAGGCTGGACCTTGCCTGCAGAGCTGGCTCTCTTCTGTCCCCACCCTATCTCCCGGGTGGGGCTTACACCGGGAACCTGGCTGATGGTGACTGTGAGGCCATCAGGTCGGAGGATCTCCGGCGTGGTCACAGCCATGCCCCCCTGCTCTGCCTGCCGACGGTCTTCCTGGATCTCCTGTGGGAGGGCCCTGGGTCAGCACAGACCATGGCCCCCCAGACGCACAGAGACACAGACGCCAACAGGCCTACACAGAGAGACACCAGTGGGACACTAGGGGGCAAAGGCACCATATCACAGAGTCCCCAAGACCCTCACAGAGCCTCTGAGATGGACCACACCCACCCTAACCCTGTGCCCAGGCTAAGCCTGCAGGGAGAGACCACCACACAAGAGTCTGAGGGTCAGACAGGTAGTGCCAACCCAGTCGGTCCACCCGGCCCCAGGCACAGCCCACTCACCTGGTACCTGCGTAGTAAGGCCTGGTTCTTCTTGCGAAGGGCAACTATCCTCCGGTCCAGCTCTGCATCCTTCTCTTCCTGCTTGCTTATCGGGGATTGGGCCCCATGAGGCCCCTGCAGAGGGCAAAGGGCCTCAGATCCTGATTGCTGAGTCCATCCCTTACCAGTGCCCCAACTTTCCCGCCCAACCAGATTCTTACCACCCGAGAAACAGACCCCAGACCCAGAGCTAGAGTCACAAGGGTAAATGGCACATAGAAGGCCCAAAGCCCTCACCCCAGGAGGCCTGTCTGCCCATCTCTGCCTCCTCAAGGGCTCAGGTCAGGGCCTCATACCCAGACCCAAAGCTCCCAGCAGGGAGCTGCCCCTCCCCCCGGCTCTCCAGGGAGCTTCACTGCAAGCAGAGCCTGGAATGGGAGTTATAAATGGCTCTGGCAGCAGAACCTGCTGTGACTGGGAAGTTGCCAGGGGATTCAGGAGGTCGAGGAGGGAGCTGTTTGGCTCTCAGGCCCAGAACCACAGCAAAAAGAGAGGCCCCTGATCCGTCCTGAGCTCCCAGGCCCTGGACCCCACTCCCCAGGCCTGTGCCTAGCCTGTGGGAAAGAGCCGCTCCCAGGGGCCCAGCCCCTCCAGGCCTCAGGCTGCTGGCAGTGGGGACAGAAGAGAGCCAGCTCTGCAGGCAAGCCCAGGTCCCTCCCTGTCTGGCTGCAGGGTCTCCATTGTGACCAATGCCCCTGCCCAGCCCCTCCGCCCACCCGCCTAGGCACGGCCCTCTTCCTTCCAGGCCCAGCTGTCCCCAGATGCCCCCAGAGTATGGCTTCCTGGTGTCCCAACCCTTTCCTAGCCTCAAGAAGCCCTCTACCAAGCGCAAGGTGCCACTCACAGCCGAGTGCATGGCAACAGCGGGCACAGAGAGAATTCCAGAGCAGCCCTGGGGAGCCAGAGCAGAAGGGACGCTGGAGCCGCCGGAGCCGGGCTTCTGCTGGCCTCTCCCTGCCGGTTCCCTGCTCAGCACACGAGATCATGTTGTGATTACAAAAGACTCCTCTGGGCTCCCAGCCAGGAACGCAGCGGCCACTGCCCCCACCCATCCACTCTCAGAGGGCGAGGACCAAAGCACCGGCAGCCAGCTGGCCCTGCCCAACACCTCTCCCTGCCCTGCCCCAGCGTCCCCAGACAGACTGACAGACCTCTCCCTGGCAGAGGACCTGGCTGCCCCAGGCCCTGCTTACTCCAAGGCCCCGTGCCTCAGCAAAGCCCCAGCCCGCGCCTGCGTGCTGACAGATGGGCAGACAACGTAGGCCTTCGTCCCTCGCATGAGTAGAGAAAGGCCTGCAGGACACAGTCAGCCCATCGGGCTCCCTAGTCTGTGGGTCCCTACCTCAAACAAGCCTCCCTTCACTCTCCTCACCACCGCTGGTTTAAATAATTTGAAGGGATCAAGAAGCTCACCTGCCCTAGGACACTCAATACTACCACATACCTAAAATAACACAATTAGTCATTCATTCCTTTGGGTTGAACATTGTCTTCCCTGTATTTTAAAGTATAGCCACTCCTGTGAGGCTCAGCTGTTCAGATCTCCCCCTGGTGTGGGGTGCTGGCCCGTGCCACCACAGCTCACAGCTAGCCACCAGCCTTCCCCTCTAGGGCTCCTAACTCTGGGCCCTTCCTGGCCCTGCTCTCTAGGGCTGGCCCTTTCAGCTTCTCTGACCCAGAGAAAGGAAGCAGTCATTCTTGGGAACGTTTCTCCCCAAATCTTCCCTGTACAGCTACAGCTGGTCCCCCTGCCCAGCGAAACAGCTTGCGTGCGGTCTCACCCTGAGGGCCTCTGGGACCTGGGGTTTGGGATGCTGAGAAGAAGGATGGTGTCTGTCTGTATTAGGAGTACCTGGGATCTGTTTTAGTAATTACAGGGCCCCGATCTCTGGGACCTGAGGGGAGGGTCAGAGGTCCCTGCATTCCCCACATCCCTGATTGATCAGGCCTCAGTTTCCCTAATTCCATGCCATGACTTATCCCCTTCTGTCTCCAGAGCAAAAAGCCCCGCTGCCCTCTCTGTCCTCCCAGACCAGCCCAGGCGGCCAGAAGTACAACTTCTGCGCCCCTTGAGCCACCCTTTCCTGCCTGCCCTCCCCTGCCCACCACATTAAGCCTTTCTTTCCCGGTCAGGCTTTCACACAGCACCCCTGACCCTGTGCCCGATCCCCACAGCCCCAAGTTCCCATCCTGCTTGGAAATGCCATTGCTCTCTCTCTCTTCCTTTCCTGCCAGATGTTCCCACTGAGTCAGACTCATCTACTTTCCCAGCAACACCCAGACTCCTTGCACTGGGACTCTCCACCTTTCACCTTCCATATGTGCCACCCCACACAGGCTACTGAGTTCTAGCAAAGCCTCTGAAGGCTAGGGGCAGAGCCTTGGTGGGGTGGCAGTCAAGCTTCCCATCACCTGCCCACACCATGTCGTTATAGCTGGGAGGCCAGCAGAGCACCAGCCTGGGAGCGAGAGATGCAGCTGAGACCTAATCTCATCTGTCATCTTTGGAACCCAGGCTCCTAGATCGGGTCTGAGGAAGAGGAATGTAGACAGAAGAGACTGCAGGGGTGAGGCAAGCAAGGTTTGCCACCCCTCGTCCGCCATTCACAGCCAGAGTGAGGGCTGGACAGCAGCAGGGGAGCAGGAGGCACAGGTAGAAATCCAGCCATTCCATGAGGAGGGTGACCCAGCTCTTCTGGAAGGCCTGCCAGGAGAGAGCCCATTAACCTAGTGGAAAGGGCCTCCCAGCCTATCAGGCTGGAGACCCATGTGCCCAGGACAAACCAACAGTCAGGGCCCCACAGTTGCTGGCCATGTGCTTCCCAAGTGTTACTCACACAATATGTCTATCATACCTTGGAGCAGCCCCCACATTCTCCTATTTTCTCCAGCGTCTATGGTTTGCCTGTCTGTTCTCCCACTGGAGAGGGGCTCTCTGAGGGCAGAAATGGTGTGCCAAGTACCTCCAGGGCCTGGCACAGTGCCTTTGCAAACTACAGACCCTCCCACAGCGTTTGCAGGATGAATACATGATTGAATGACCCATGCCAATCCTGGGCATAACTGTGAGTATCCTGTGCATAGGCTGTAACTGCCTTTCTCTCACTCAGAAGCACGCAGCCCTGAGGGAGGTTCACCCCTAAGAGTGAACCCCCTTCCCTGTCTAGGGGAGGCGGGGAGATAAGTAAGTAGCGTGATGGTCCGGAAGAGACCTTGTCTCTGTTCACTCTATGCAACCACTAGGGGGCAGCAGAGTTACAAAGCCTGGTTTGACACGCGGGGCGAGGGGGTGGGGTGGGGGGGGAAGGGTTCTTCCCTTTCTCCCTTCCTCCTCCCCCAGCTCCCCTCCTTCTAGTCTTCGTCATCCCCACCTCCCATCCCCATCAGACTAGAGAAGCTACACAGTTGTAAAAGACGCATTTTATTGATGAAGAGGCCCAGAAAGGTAGCACCATCATCTGCCAAGGCTCCACAGACTGTTTGCAGCACAGATACTAGATGCCTACCTGTTCAGTGCTCTTCCTCCCCACCCAACCCCCATACCAGCTGCTCCCATACTTCACGGGTCCAGGTCACATCTCTTTCCTTTGGAAGGTATTCTTGGTCCATGGCACACAGACCCGGAGCCAGCTCTGAGGGCAAGGTAGCTGCAAGCCTAGGATTGTCACTGGGAAGGAAAGAGGAAGGTGGCCTGCAAGGGAGGAAAGACCCTCTGGACCACATGCTGAGACTGGGAGCACAGACCTGGCAGAGGCCCCACCCATGGGGCCCGCACTACTCAGACCCGTTCACTGTTTCCAGAACAGCTATCCCTGTGGATGGCTGATCATTAAATATAAGCACTCCAGCCTTTATCCTTCCTCAACCTTGCCATAAGGTGAGGCAGAGTGGGATGGCAGATTCTAAATTAGCTTCACCCCTCACTGGCTGTGTGACTTTAGGTAAATCCCTATGTCTCTGGTCCTCATCTGTAAAATGAGGTACATCTACTTCACTGACTCGTTGGCACATGAAATGAAATAACGTAGTAACATCCGGAACAACACGTGAGCCAGACTGAAGCTCAAAATAGTGTTTTCTTGCCTCGTGTAACCGTGATAGCCACCTTCTGGATGCTATCACCACAGCACCCTGTGAGGCACCCCAAAGGCTGCCTCCTCCCAGCCTGCTGGGTCATGAACACATTGCAGACTTCTAGGGTGTGGGGACCTTTTGTGACCTGGTAGGGGAGATCCTGAGGCAGTCCCTCAGCATCCTCTCTGTGCCTTCCTTCATAATGTCCCCTGCCCAGCAAATCTTGCGAGACCAGGCTCCTGCCCCACTCACTACGAGAGCCTTCCCTGCCTGCTCCCCTCCCCCGTGCCCTGCCCCTCTGAAGTCCCAGGCTCTGGCTCCCATCTCTCTCCAGCTAACACTGGTGCTCCTGGAAGCAATCCCTGTGCTTCACCTGCCTCTCTATCCCACCGGGCCTAGTTCCAGGTATACAGTGCCTGAGAACCATTCTTCTTGGCTGGGGCTGAGACCTCAGAGGTCTCTGGTGCCACTCGCCAGCTCTGGGTGGGTGCATGAGTATTGAGGAAGAGGGTGGGCAAGGATGGATTCCATGAGAGCCCAGCTACTAGGCAGGTGGCTCTCCAAATGGGAAGGGGCAAGAGGTTGGCTTAAAGCACAGTGTTCCCTTCCTACAAATCCACCCTCCCAGCCCTCCACCCCCACCCCTCCGGCCATTCCTGGATCAAGAAACTGTTGTCCTAACTCCTACTTACAAGAATATATACAGGCCTCTCAGGTCAGGCCAGGCCTGGCCCTGGGTGGGAAAGACTCAGAGTACATGAGGTAGGGCCCAGGGCCAGAAAGACCAGGCTCCAGCTGCCAGGGACAAAGTCTGGACCCTGCCTCTCCCAAGAACACACATGCCAGAGCAGGGCAGGGCTGAAGCCCTTTGAGGCATCACGAGGCAGAAGGAAGGTTGGTCTGGGGGCCCACTACCCCTCCATTTTGCCTTCCAGGGCACACCCAGGGCTGGGACCTCACCAGTTTTCTAGCTCTAGGCCCAACAGTGGGAGGTGAACCTTGGTAGGGAACTGAACCCCTGAGGTCTCCTTTGTTGGGGGCTCTCTTCACCCTGTTGGCTGAAAAAGTGGCTCCCAGTCTTTCCCAGGACCCCCCCCCCCATCCACCTGGTCCTGACCCCCACCAGAGCTGCCTACCCCAGAGGCCAAGTGCTGCCCCTGTTAGGGTTTGCCCGTGACAATAGCAGCCCCTACTGTGTGCTTCACCTGGCTGAGGCAATGAGAGAACAAAGAAGTGAAGACCCAGGCTCCACTTCACAGGCACTTGCCAATACCAGGCCAAGTTAGCCGAGGCAGCATAGGGCTTAGGCCAACTGAGAAGGAGTTTTCCAGGAGATCAGCTTTAAGGGGATGAGCAAGACTCAGCAAGGGGATGGTAGTGAGGGGGCATTCCAAGAATGTAGTATGGGAAGTGGTGTTGGCTCCTACCAGCAAGAGAACGTTAAGTTAGAAAGGTGCAGACCAGACCCAGGAGGCCACTGAAGGGCAGACCACCAGGGGTGGGGGTGTGTAAAGTGGTCCAGAGGGGTTCGCTGAAGGTTTTGCAGCAGGGGCCGAGGATTCCACACAGTGGTTTAGGAAGCTGAAGCCAAAAAGGGTCAGCCAGGTGAGACATGGGGAGGGGGGGCGAACAGCGCACAAATAAAAGGCTGTGCCCAGAACCTGGAGGGAGGGGTCTGGGCCAGGCAGAGCAGTGGGAGGTCCAGGAAAGAGTGAGCAGGAGGCCTCAGAGCATGGCAGGGGTGGGCACAGTGGAGAGGGAAGGGGCCAAGAGAGCATCAAGGACTCGGGCCTGGGGGTGCTCACAGATGTGGGGAGCAGGCCAGGCTTGCCTGTGTGTGCCAGGATGCTCCTTTCTCGGAGCAGGCAGAGAGGCTGGAAGGCTGGCATGGGACAGACAGGATCTCTCCTGCCTTGAAGTTCATCACTGGGGCCTCTCACAGGGCAGAGGTGTGGGTGGGGTCGCACCCTCGAAGGATAGGGAAAAGGTGTGGTACACTTTTGAGGGGTAGAGAGAAGGACAGAGGCCAAGGGATTGATAAGAGCTGGCCAGTCCCTCTGAAAAGAGGGAAGGGCCTTTGGAATGACCGGGGGTGGTGTGCCCCCTCTCTGGGTGGGGTGTCCCAAACTAGAGGCTTCGAGGCAGGAGAGGGCAACCAGGATGAGAGAGAGAGCACACTGAAATGCCTGGCACACCATAGTCACCTCAGGGAAGCAACCTGGCGGTGGGGAGGGCAGTAGGTGACTGCTTGTCCGGGTTTGCCTGGAACTGACCCTGTTTTAGCACTGAACGTCCTTCATCCGGAAGCCCCTGAGCCCTAGGCAAACCTGGACATCTGGTCACCTTAGAGGTAAGGAGGGTGTTGCAAGAGGCTGGGGCAGAGAGGGAACGTCTAAGGAGCCTGTCAGTGAGATACTCTGAGTGATACCAGAAGCCAGAGGTGGTGCCATGCCCAGTAAGAATATCCCAGTGTGAGCAAGTGAAGAAATGAGGAGGCCAGGAAGTCAAATAGGTCCTCAGTGCTAATCCTGATAATAGCAATAACACCTTGCACTAAATCTGACATTGCCAAAGCTCTCGCACATGTGATGCCATTTGATCTCGTCAAGCTTTGAAACCTGTGAAGTAGCCAGGGCAGGTATTATTAGCTTCTCTTTGGTGATCAGGGTCAGTGACCTGCCCAGGAATCTGGGTAAAGGGGTGGAGGCCTCCCCAGTGCACCTACCCTGAATCACTGAGGCCGGTGCCCCAGCCCTGCAGCACGTACTCCATCCCATGGCCAGGGCCAGCCACCTTCACCCTCCTGCTGTGAGAAACTTGTCCACCCAAACCCTGTAAAGCAGTTTGGCTGTCCTGCCTCCTCGCCAACCCCACAGGGCAGCCCAGGAGCCAGGGGTCCTTGCTGGCTCTGCTGACAGGGATTGGGGGGTCACAGAGAGGGACATCCTGCCATCTGGCCTGTCTACCCTCCAAAGACCCCCACCCACATTCTATTCTGCTACAAGAGATGCCCTATTCAGCCTTCCTCTCCCTGAGCCTAGCCCCTCACCCCAGTAATGTCTTATTGGCTCCCCATAGTCCCTTTTTCTTGCACTCAGTGCCTTTCTGGCAGGTAAGCACTGCCTCTCTCAGCCAGGCAGTAAGTCCAAGCACTTGGTGAGTACTTACCACTTCTAAGGCACAGTGCTGAAGGAAAAGAGGGGACACACAGGTGGCTGAGGCTCTGCTGACCCACAACATCTTAAGGTTAGGTAAGGGAGAAGCCACTAATATCATACTCTGCTATAAATTGATTCCGACGTGTCCACCCTGCTATGGGCGCCCTCACCTCCTGCAGGCCTCCCACCCTACCCAGGCTGCTCAGTCTGTCCTAGGTTCTCTGTCTGCCCCATCAACACAGGTCTACCTTCTCCACCCAAGGTCTCTGTGCCTGCCAGACCGGACCCTGAACTCAGGCCCTGACTCCAGAGACAGTGAGAACTGAGGCCCTGAACCTCAAGTTCAGAGGAGTGAGCCCCCACCACATTCCTCAGCCCTTCAGCCCTGCTCTCCCACTTGGGGGTCCGTGTGACATAGGCTTATCTCCTTCCAGCTTCCTTTCAAAGCTAGAGGTGGGGGTGGGGAGGTCATGTTGTCAGGGTCCCTGAATGCGAAAAGGAGGATTCCTGGAAGGGGGATGGGGTGTGGAGAGCTAGTGAGGATAGGACTTGGGTGGACACAGGTCATGCCATTCATGCAGTGTGCGCTGAGGAGTGGGAGCACTGCAGGCACCATGCCTTTGTAAACTTCCCTGTGGACCTCTGCCCTCCTGGCCCTGGCTCCCAGAAGGCTCACAGCAAATGTGTGCCTGATGCAGTCATCACTTCCCGCATAGTCCTGGACCAAAGTCCTTAGCCCATAATGTTACCAAAGCAGGCTGGAATTTTTCAGAAGAGCATTCCTGAAAGGAGAGACAATCGGTAAAGTGGAGGAGGGGCCCAAGCTCTAGACTCAGTTGGGATTAACTTTACACTGGCTGGGTGATCTCAGGCAAGTTTCTTAACTTCTCTGAATTCTGGCCTTATCTACAAAAGAGGGAAAGACAACACCTATCTCCAAGAGGTGATATGAGGTAATTGATACCATAAAAGAACTTGACACACAAAAATATTTTTCTGGGGGGTGGCCAGTTAGCTCAGGTGGTTAGAGCACAGGCTCATAACACCAAGATTGCCAGCTCAATTCCCACATGGGCTAAGGAAGCTGTGCCCTCCACAACTACTTGACTTGGAGCTGATGGGTCCTGGAAAAACACACTGTTCCCCAATAAAATTTCTAAAAAACAAACAAACAGAATTAAAAAAAAAAATTCTGCCCACCATGGAAATAAAAGAGAATCACTTTTTCCTTCTCTCAAATGATTTTTCTGATGTGGCTATGTTACCTCTGTGTTTAGAGCCCTAATTAAGACCAAACTGACATACCATAGACTGCACAAATTGCACGATTTGATAAGTTTTGCCATATGTATACTCCCTGAAACCATTCCCACAATCATGATAATGAAAATATCCATCAAACCCAAAAATGTCCTGGTGTCCCTTTCCAACATCTCCTTCCACCCCTCCCTGTTCCCACCATGCTATCAATTGGTTCACATTCATTTTCTAGAATTTTACAAAATTCTAGAATTGTATAAGCAGAATTATGCAGTATGTATTCCTTATGTATTGCTTCTTTCACTCAGCAGTTATTTCGAGATTCAATCATGTTTTAGCACGTATCAATGGTTCTTCCTTTTTACTCTTAAGTAGTATTCCATCAAATGCATATACCACAATTTGTTTATTCATTCACCTATTGATGGTCATTTGAGAAGCTCCCAAGTTTTAGGTTTTCTACACAAAGCTACTCTGAACATTCAGGTATAAACTTTGTGAGGACCTGTTTCCATTTCTCTCAGATATGTTACTTTTTTTCTTAAATTATTTTTCAATTACAGTTGACATACAATATTACATTAGTTTCGGGTGTACAACATAGTGGTGAGACATTTATATACCTTACAAATTGATCACCCCGATAAATCTAATACCCCTCTGGCAACAGGTATGTTTCTTTTTTAAATGAATTTAATGTTGTTTAGGTGCAGATAGTTCATCCAGGCTCTTTACAGGAAAACTTGGAACAGCGGCTGTTTTAACTTCTCTGCTTTCTCTTGCATGCTTTTGATTTCACACGGTTCTTTTTCTCTTTGATTGAAACGGGCTTACTGAGCGCCTTTTGCCTGGCTGAGAGTGCGAGTCATATCTGGCCTCAGTTTTGCTCAGCATTGTGAGCTCAGGTCAGCCAGAGGGCTGCGATCATGAAAGATATTCTCCTCTTTCTTCTTTTTCCAGAAAAAAAAACACATTCATTTTAAAAAATATGTAAAAGAGAAAATATCATAAAATATAAACCATAAAAATGGAGGCCATTTTATATTTATAACGATATTATACATATTATATTTCTATTATTACCCACCAATAACTACACTCCAACCTTTCATTCATTCACCAGATATTTACTGGGCACCTGCAAAGTGCCAGGAGAACTGCTAAGGGCCAGTCCCTGAGAATATAAGGGTGAGCATACAGTCTAGTGGGGGCAAGAGATATTAGAAGAAAGGATCCAGGGAGATAGGAGAACCTATAACAGGGGCACCAGGTCCGTCTGTTGGGGACAGGTGGAGGCTGGTATGGCCTGAGCACACAGAGCAAAGGGTTATGGCCCACAGCAGAGGCCAAAGGGGTTAGTGCAGCAGTTCTCAACCTGCGGGTCGCGACCCCTTTGGGGGTCGAACGACCCTTTCACAGGGGTCGTCGGGCACTTGTATGTGGGCGTATCTGCATGTGGGCGGACCCGCCTGGAGACGGATAGAGGAGTGTCTCGGTTCCTAAGACCATCGAAACTATGTGTTTTCCGATGGTCTTAGGCGACCCCTGTGAAAGGTTGAGAACCGTTGGCTTAGTGGAAGACCCACAGGGGCTTGCAGAGTGCAGAGCAAGTGAGCAATCTGGACTTCGAAACCCCAGGCTCTCTTCCCACTTGTCTCCATTCTATTCTGAAAGTCCCCTTTTTTGACTGGTTTGATTTCCACTCGCAGGCTGGCTCCTGGGCTGGGGCAGCATATTTGAGAACTGAGACCCAGGGCTTGGCACCCAGGGCAAAGATTCCACCAGGCCCCTCCACTAGGGTCACTATTTCTTCCTCCACCCATGAAAGCAGGTGAGAATCCTATCTATTTTGGAGGAGTCAGTGGGTTAACTAAGGTGTGTGAAGCAGCTCATGGCCTGGCATTCAGTAGCAGCTCCATATTTAGAGCCAGCCCCTGGCTGCTGAACAGCCTTGCCAAGGTTTGGGATCCCTGCCTTGGTTCTATGGCGTCTTGTTACCAGACCAATCGGGTAATGGGTTGTTCTCCACTCTCTCCACCTGCTGCACACACACTGCTTCCAGCTGCTCTTTGCTAAGATAAAGATTAGTCCTTCCCCTCCTCCTTCCCCTGTACACTCTGCCCATGATCCTCCCAGCACACCTGACCCGTTCCAGCCCCTCCCACCCAATATAAATACACCTGAGGACAGAGGGAGCCTTAGGCTTCTGCCCCCTGCTCTGAGCTCTCAGGTAAGGACCTGGTTCTGCTGGCTGTGGACAGGGGACAGGAGAGGCTCTCTATGGGAGTGTGTGGGAGGTCTGCGTGGGCTTGGTCTCTGGGTATATGTGAATGTGTACTGAATTGGTATCTGCCCCTGTGTCTCTGTGTGGGTGCTATGTGTCTGTGTGTGTTGGTCTGTCTCTCTCATGAGTGCAGTGTGGGTCTGTGTGCTGTGTGTCTGTGGAACTGCTTCCAAGTCTGCTCACCTGCCCTGCTCCCACTCTTAGCCGAGCCCCTGCACCTCCGCTCTCTACTTGAGTTATAATTGAATTGACAGCTTCTGCCATGCCAGACAGAGGGGTTTCACTGAGGTCTGAAGGGATTGAATGACTAGTTCCCTTTCAGAGCCACTAACTCCTGTCCCTCAAACACTCGGCCTGAATTGGGGAGACCGTACAAGGCCTACCTTGTTGTTGTTGTTGTTGTTAAACTGAGGTTTAATTCACATACTCGTATAACATATTAGTTTTAGATGTACAACAGTTTATATCTTCTGACCCCCTTTCACCCATTTTGTCATCCCCGTGCCCCGCTACCACCACCTCTGGCAACCACCAATCTGTTCTCTGTATCTATGAGCTCAGGGTTTGGGTTTTTGTTTTTTTTTAATTCCACTTATAAGTGAGATTATACAGTATTTGTCTTTCTCTGACTTATTTCACTTAGCATAATGTCCTCAGTGTCCATCCATGTTGTTGCAAATGAGAAGACTTCCTTATTTTTTATGGCTGAGTAATATTCCACTGTGTGTGTGTTTGTATGTGTGTGGGGAACGTTGTGGGATGGAAGAAGGACGGAAAAGGGAAGGAGAGTGGTGAAGTCAGGGGCAATCAGCCAGCCACATCTACTGCATGCCAAGAATGTGTGTTTGTGTGAAGGTGGTGGTAGGGTTCCAAAATGAAAACAATCCCTTATATTTTATAGAACACTTTACAGTTTAAGTAAAACAGGCAGGTGCTTCTCCCATTGTACACATGAGGCCCAGGGAAATTAAGGGTCATGCTCTCAGGGTGAGGCCATGGAGGCATGGCTGGGTCTAGAGCTCAGAACTCAGCTCTTGGTAGCTGTGCCATTGGCTCCCTTTAAAAGGAACAAAAAAAACAATCCTGGACTTCAAGAAATATAAGTCTCACTGAGTAGGCAATTCTCATCAATGGAGCAGTTCAGAACATCCAGGAACACTCAGGTTGGTTACTGCAGAATGAGCCCACTTGCTCTGCAGCTGGGCAGGCAGGGTAGGCAGGCTTGCCAATCTAAGCAGACTGCCTTCAGAAAGGCAACAGAGTCAAGCAAGAGAGAGTTCCAAGTGGCAGGATATATGAGCAAAGACTAAGAGAGGGGACCAAATGATCATAAGCAGGAGACAACAAACAGCTGAGAGCTCAAGCAGAGACCGGGCTGAGAAAAGTGGGATTTGGGGGGAGGGGTGGATGGGGAGGCTGGCTGGGGCCTCTCTGAAGCGGAAGAATCAGGATTTGCCACTGCAAAGTGACTCCCTCAGTGTCATGGAGTTTGGCTGAGGTTGGGAGGTCAGACAGCTGGCAGAGTGAGGACAAGAACCCACACTTCCTAACTGGCCCCACCCCACCCTGGAGGACTCAGCCAGCTCTTGAGCAAACAAGAATGCACATCTGAACTTTGCATTGACTTTCAATATACATATATCTATTGTTGAGTGAATGAAGGAAGGAATGATGGTCAGGCAAGTGACCAAGTCTGAAGACCATGGTTGGAGGTGGGGCCTGGGCACAAAATCAGCACCAGGGGGAAGATAGTTTTTTCACTGTAGAACGAAATGACCAAAGCTGCTGCTTTTTTTCTCTTTGTCTCCCACAGGTCAGAAGGTAGGAAAGACCTCTCCCCTTTTTCCTGCCCACTGCCATGTCCTCCAGACCTTTAGCTGCCTTCCTAGACCCTCAGGGAGCAGCTACAACTTCCCCCAAATGAAGAGTAGGGAGTAGGCTCAGGCATCAGCCCAACAGTACTCATCCACCCCCTGCCGGCTTTAGCGTTCTCCTGTACTCCACTCCTGTTTTCCCATCTGTCTCTCTCCTTTCCACACATCCCCCCTACCCCCCCTTGCCCCAGCAGCCCATCCTGTCTCATGCTGCTTCCCCGCCTGTTCCATGCTTCTCTGCCTTCCTGGCTACCCACACAGCCTCCCTGGATGGCTGGCTTGCTCTCAAACCCGAACCACGCTACAGGACCCCAATGACCTGCCTCTGCCAGAGAAGGGAGGCTGCCTGCTCTTGTCCTCCAACTCCCTCCATTGGCTCCCACCAGCAGACCCAGCTCCTAGGCCTGGAACTGGCCCCACCACAAAAAGAATCATAGGTGAAGCAGGCAGGGTGGAAAGGGGCTGTTTCCAGGCATCACTGAGCCTGGATAGGGCAGGGGCTGCTCTAACATTGTCTCAAGAAACCTCTAGCCCTGGAGGCTTCTCCCCCCACTCTAGCCCCCTCCAAGCCTTTACCAGGCCCTGGGAGGCAAAAGCAGACTAAGCAGTTATCCCACAACTAGAGTAGGGGCACAGCCCCATGCCTGCTCCCTCAGAGTCCCAGGCAAGGTGGTGTCTCTGTCTTCTTCCCTGGGCTTGTGGCAAGAGACAAAGAAACTCCTTTGGCCTTGGGGCCTCAGGAGTGGTTCCAGCCAAGACAGAAGGTTAAACCACACTCTTTCTAGGCCTCTTTTGTCTGAGGTGGTAACGCTTTGATTTTATTTTCTATTCTTCCTGGTTTCTTGAGTCTGGCACCTATTTAGGAACAGGCAGGGGCTCACACACACTCCCATTATCCTGTACACACAACCATGCACAAGCACCCATATGCATGTATCTGTGTATACAGCAGGCATGGATATGCACCTACCCATGCACATGTACAAAGATCCAGGTATTTGTGTATAAATTAGCACACACCCTCGTATTACCTACACACATGCATGCATTACCTACATAGAGAACATGCATACCCTTGCCTTGCCACCTCCTACCTTTGGTGTCCTCGTTCTCTGTTGCCTCACAGCTTCATTCTCGACTGCCCGCCCTGCCCCCCACAACACACACACCAACCCCTGACCTAATGAGGTCATGAGGAAGTATCTCAGAACGCTGAGACCTGCCGGAATGATGTCGGTTATCTCCCTTAGCTCATGGCCACGGCACAGCTGCACCATCCTGGGGGTTGTGTGTGTAGGAGTATGAAGGCACAGCAGGTGTTGGAGTACAGTGGGGCTGGTTGATGGAAATTAGCCATAAGGCACTTATCACATGGATTTTAGAAAAAACAAGTTTCACTTCTTTGAAGTTTCTTAATAAAAGCCATGCATTGGCGCAATGGTTGGGAACTGGCTTGGGACGCCAGAGGGCCCCGGTTCGGATCCCACATGTGAGGGCCAGTGACGCTGCCCTCCACAGCTAAGATGCTGAACAACAGCTCAACCTGGAGCTGGGCT
>NW_017731442.1:801002-831483 GCF_001890085.2 Hipposideros armiger
TGATGGTGCCAACTTGGGCCAGTGAAGCAATGTCCTCCACAACTAGACTGAAGAACAAAAACGACAGCAACTTGTCTGTTCCCCTTCCCCCAATTTCTCAGCGCTGTTCCCATCCCCCCAATTCCCCAATAAAAATCTTTTAAAAAAACCCCCACGCATTGGCTCAATTCGGGGCTCAGTTCCAGAGAGAGACTGCAGCCCTCTGGCCCCGCTTTAACTCTATCCTTGACTCTTGTGTTTCTTTAACCCTGCGCCGCCCCCTCACTCCCCATCATTCTCCCTGCGGGCTGTGACAGATCTCCTTCCTCCCCAGTCCTTCTCCTCCTTCTGGACTCCTGCGTCTTCCCTGACCCTGCCTTCTGCCTGTCTTCCTTGACTCTGGCCTGCAGTGAGCTCCTCTGTAGCCTCCCCAGCCTCACCCTCACTTCTAAGTACAGTCAGCCTGCAGTTCCTAGCATGGCAAATCCTCTAGTCACTGTGCAAGTGTTCCTGGGTGATGGAAGGGAGAAGATGAGATAATTCTGCTTCTTAGTTACAGATAAAATAAACTGAGGTTCAGGGAGTGGGAGTCATATCTTAGCTCCAGGAATGGAGACCAATGAATCTAGATTCCTCCCGTTTTGCCCGCTCAGTGCTCTGGCTTCATTACAGCAGAAGGTCCAGAGCGAGGAGTTGTCACTGCTATGCTTGCCTCCCAGCCCTCTACCACGTTCCCCTGCTAGTGCCCAGGCATCCTGAGTCCTTTGCAGTAGGGGGTAGGAGGAAGGGAGAAGAAGAGGGGGAGTTGATTTGGGATAAGATTTGCACTGACGTCTGACTCTAACATTGTTCATTTGGCTTTCCAAAGGAGCCCTGTCCTGGTAGTGGGCATGGCCATGGCCCTGGGTACTGGCCTGGGGGAAGCCATCCTCCAGGGCACTGTCCTAGGGGGAGCCACACCCCAGGGCCCTGTGAGCCATCCCCTGGTCCACATCACTGAGGAAGTAGAAGAAACAGGACCCAAGAATGGGGAGCCTGAGTGGGTTGCCATGCTGACCTGACATGGGGTCTGAACCAGAATCTTCTCTTCTTAATAAACAGCCTGCTTTACTCTTAAAAGGGCCTGTCTTCCTTCACATCCAACCTGGCACTCAGGGGGCCCAGTGGTCTCTGAGATACCTAGTTGTAAGAATGGGGCACCCAGCCAGGCATTCTCAGAAGCTTGACTCAGTGGTCCCCATAGCATATGGTTACATGAAGCCACCCCTTCTTTCCTTTTCACTTCTGCTACCTCCCATCAAAGGGCCTTAAGTGTGGCCTCATCACCTCTACCCCATCATATATACCCAGACCTGGTGAGCCTTCCAAAGTCCCATCTTGCATGCTGCACTCTACAGATTAGAAGCCTTTGATGGATCTCTTCTGTCCAGGTATATTTCTCACCATTCCCTGAACGTAGATTGAACTTTCCAGACTCCTTAACTTTGCACAGTTCTCCACCCCTACCACTGTCCCATCCCCAGGTCAGGAATGCCTTTCTTTCAAGCCAGCTGAAACTCCATCATTAACATGAAGCCCATCAGGGCTTTCCTAAAGCCCACTAGGAAAAGAGAGGTTCTCTCTTTGCACACTGTTCCTTCTCCACAGCTTATATCAACTATCACATGGACCTGACCACACCCTACCCAGTTGGAACCAATTTATGGGCTGGCCTTTTATCTCTCCAAACTAAGCTACTCAGGGAAGACTCACCACTTCTACACATCTAGACTGTCCCACCACAGTGCCTTGTATAGAATGGCATTTGTAGAGTTTAGGGATACCTATACTCCAAACACTCCTGGGTTCTGAGTCTCTCCCCAGCCCCACTCTTCAGCCAAGGCACCTCCCTGCACATACAGCCAGCTTGCTTCCTGTGAAATCCCACCTCTGGGACCCTCTCCACTCGCCAACTCCCAGGCTTCTTACACTGCCCCTATCCTAGTGCTACCATAGCCCTCTAGCCAGACCTGTCCACAGCCCATCACAACTCCCTTCCCTCAAGGCCATTCCTTGATCTGGGAAGCAACAAGTGCCATGGAGTGAGTGGCTACTGGGTATCTCCCAGGCTGAAGTGGGGGTGATTCTAAGAAAAGGAACTGGGGGTCTTCCCCTCTCCGACCCCCATACTCCACACTTGAATAACAGAATTGGAATTCCACGACTGATGGGCGCAGACCCAGGTCCAGATCCAGGTCCCGGTCCAGACAAACGTGAAGAAAAACCCAATTTGAGCGGGTGCCAAGCCCACTGGGGAGGGCGAGGGACCCTGAACGGAGCCGAGAGAAATGTGTGATTAAAGTCACCCCACCTCTTGACCTCTTGGCGCCCTGCGCAGTGAACTGCGGGCGTGGAGGGGCTCCCTCTTTCCGACTGGAAAAGTCTGCATTTCAAGTTATAGAGCAC
This sequence comes from Hipposideros armiger, assembly GCF_001890085.2. NCBI lineage: Eukaryota > Metazoa > Chordata > Mammalia > Chiroptera > Hipposideridae > Hipposideros > Hipposideros armiger. The sequence continues at coordinate 803,427 of NW_017731442.1, forward strand.
TCCATGTGGTGTTTGGGGTTGCACTTCCTGGTTATTTACTGGAAGACCGATGCTCCCCAGGAAAGGCCGGTGTGTGAACTACAGCCAGATGGCCGGACTCCTAATAGCAGCTCTCAGACCTGGCCGGGGCACAGGGGCCCACGCCTCCAGCCTGGGGGTCTTAAAGACAGCGAACCTCCAGCTCTGGGCAGCAGCGCCGCGGGAAGCCTCTGTCCCCGCCCCCCGATGCCGCGCCCATTGGTTGGGCTCCTTGTTGGCTCCGCCCAGCGATCGGCCAGCCCGGCGTTTACGCATGCGCAAGAGTCCGCCGCCGCCGCTACCGCTTCAGCACCAGCGCCCGGACAGCGGCGCCGCCCACGGGCATGGACCGAGGTAGAGGCAGTACCAGCAGCGTTCCGGCTCCCCGCCCCGGTCCGGAAGGGGAGCAGCGGGAGGGGAAGCCTTTGGCCCCAGACGGCAGCTCCCCGGACAGGTAGGGCGGACCGTTCCGCAGACCCAGCCCACAGATCTTCTTAGCACCGCCGCCCCAGTTATCCCCAGTAGCCGCCATATGTCTCCCCATTCATTCCCCAGCCCCTCCCAGAGCCCCTTCCGGCGCCTCAGTGCTCCCGGCCCCCGGCCACGCCCTCATTCTGCCGGGTCAATTTTCTCTCTCTCTGATACCTACTCCCTAGTGTCAGCACCCCCATCGCTCTCACCACCCTGGTACCTGCCCCACCCACTGTTCCTATTTTACCTCTAAGGCCTGGGCTTCCCCATCCCTCCGGCCTCCCGAGCCACCCCGCCTTTTCCCCCCCAGGCCCTGTCCCCGCGTCTTCTCAATAAGCCCCAAGCCCGCAGCGACCTAAGCCCGGGTTCCAGCATGTCAGTATGCTCGAGGGTGCGCATGTATCGTAAATGGGAGGCTCGCCAAGGTGTGTGTCCTGGGGAAGGCAGACACTCGGCGGCCACGCCTGGGACTGTCTTTGTCCATCACCGTCAGTCTCCACCCTGCCCTGCATGGCGGGCTGCGCACGTGTGGGTTTGAGTCTCTGTGTGTGGCAGCTACCTGCACTCGCTGGAGGCACTAAGGTGGGCAGGCTCTGAGGTTCGGGCCGCCGTCAGAACTGTCCCTGAAAGAGCCCCAAGCTGACGGGACCGGAGGAACATTTTCCTGCTGAGGGCCCAGATCTCAAGTGCTTCTCCTCTCCCTTCCTCCACCATATGTGTGAGGGAACAGCCCAGCCAGGTAGCAATATGGCACAATTTCTGTGCCCTGCCTCGTCTGCCGCCTCCAGAATCCCTCCCCTGAGGTGACATTGCCATTCTCTCCTGCCTGGACCGAAATAAGAGGCATTCTTTGGGGGCAAAAAGCAGAGGTGGACACTTTGTCTCCAGACTGTCCCACTTAATAAGTACATTCTGTTCCTCAGAACAAGAGGAAGTCCCACAAGTAGAGAGAAATATTTTCTTCCCTCTATTGTTAACATATCAGCCTGGACAAGCTTAACCACCTTTCCATCTGAAAGGCACAGAGCTTTCTTCAAGGAGGTGAGACACAGGATGGATGTGTTCCCTGGACCAGGGGGCTGCCCAGGACTATGGCCTGACAAAAGAGCCAGAGGCAGACAGGGCAGGGACAGTGACAGGGCAGAGTCGGGGCCAGGGACCAGGAGTATCTCTAGAAGGGGCTGGAGAATCATTTGGTGCCTTGGATATTTTGCCAAGAATCAGCCCTGTCTGGTCTTCTCACTTCCCCTGCACACGAGGGTCATTCTTGGGCACTGGAACCATTTGCTCGCCTCCTGTAACTCCCTGGACCTCTGGTCCCTTTCTGCACTTCTCCAGAGATCCTGGACACTAATCAGGCAAAGGGACTCAGTTCAATTCAATTCAAGAAACACAAATATGCTCCTGCTGAGCTAAGTAGAACTCTGGGGGTAAATGCACAGTGAATATTACAGTGAAGAGGTGTGTGTGTGCACATGTGCACACACGTGCACACAAACAGAGTCCTTTACTAAAGCATTGACTAGAGCGCAATTTGAAATAGCTCACTCCTTGTGTTTTAAAAATTACCTTTTTATTTTCCTAGTGGCATGAGCTGCTCCCCCATCTATCCTGGCCACTATGTGGGATCACATGGAAGTTCATATGGCTATGTGTCTGTGGGCTTGGGGGCAAGGTTGATGCACATGTACATTGCCCCTTATGAGGCTCCCAAGTTGGGGCTCTGTGTCTGGGGGCCTGTCAGCTAGGCCCTGACTGCTGTGACTGGCCTCTTGAGGAGGACTGCATCACCACTTTCCATCTGCTTGTCTGCCCCAGTCACTTGGCTTACAGGCCAGCAGGCCCAGGCAGGCAGCCCAGGAAGTTGTTCATCCCAGTCAGAGCCATGGAACTGAGAGGGTGAGACTGAAAGCCCCCTGGGGAAGCAAGGCCTGGAGTGCTTAACTCGTATTATTACTAGGTCTCCTGAGAACAGAGGGCAGCAGGGGCTGGCAGGAGAAACCTTTTATTCTGAGACAAGTTTGGCAGTTCTCCTTGGGAGGGTTGAGACAAAGGCTTGGTCCTACAGCAATCGGAATGTGGAGGGTTTCAAATTCTGCCACATTGCCACATGGGCATAGTTAAGAAGGGTAAGATTTGGGGACAGCTGATCCTAGGACTCTGGAGAGGGATAGAAGGGGTTGAAAGGAAGAGGCTGGGGCCAGGAAGACCTCAGTAGCAGCAAATCAATGGTAGATGCTGGAATCCCACATGAACAGAAGCCGCCTAAGGAAGGGGTTGGGATTATGAGGTTTGGCAGACTGGTTAAGGGAGAGCACTCCCATTATCTTCCAGTACCCCCGGGAGTGCTGGCTTCCCTTGATGAAAAAGAAACTGATACTCCAAGTGATGGCCTGGATCTTAGGACAAGCTCAGTGCTCAATGAGTGCTCTAAGGCCATGCACAGTTGGAATAGGCATCCTGGCTGCCCCACCCTCCTGACCTCTGGAAGGCAGGCTCTGCTCTAAAAAGGGAGACCAAGACTAACGGCTTATCTTCGTGCCTTCAGGATCCAACCCAGACCAAGCACAGTGCCTAGTATGTAGTAGGTGCTCAAAAAAGGTCTACAGAATCAAAAGCTTAAAGACAATGTCCATACTTATACACATAAACCTAGGCTATTTATCCAGCTGCCTTTTGGACCATGAAGATGGGCCCGTAAGGTCTTTTATCTGCCAGGACACTGGTTGCTATGTAATTAACTTTACAGGGTCATCTGAGGTCTTGCTTTAGAACAACTGGTAGAATTCCTATTTTTATAAATGTTGAGTTAGTAAAAAATAAAATAAAATAAGTATCACTGATTTAAACCTGAGATCAAATTCTGATGCAGCTTTGGATAGCAAAAAGGAAAGTATTTATAATTATATATGTAGTGAGATTCTCAAGGCATGAGAAGTTCTCAAGTAGAAATATATTATCTGAGGTGCATAAAGAGGTCAAATTGCAAATGTAAATATACTTCTTAAACTACAAGCTCCCTGCAGCACTGAGTGTGATAAGCAGCAGGGAAGCAAATGTGTCTTCCACATGCCAGACTCCATGCCAGGCACCTCACATGTTATATCAGTTCATTCCCATATCCAGCCTAGCAGGGGTCATTATCATACCCTCATTCAACAGACAAGGATGCCAATGCTCCAAGAACTGCGTGTCTTTCCCAAGGCCCCAGAGCTAAAGGATGAGGGAGCCAGGCACCTACTTCCACTGCTCCTCTACTTTGCTCTCAGCATGAGGGTCATTCTCCCCAAACTGCTGTGCCAGCCAGCCAGCCTTCTGGAAGAAAGAAGCTGAGCTTACCTATTCTTTCCAGTTCCTCTACTCAGTCTCTGGTCAGAACCTCGCCTCTGTGGGCAATGTCTACGTGCATCAGGACTCTGGCCCACGGCCCCTTCAGCAGTGCAGCAGGCAAGACTGGAAGCCAGGGTTGGCTCGGCATACACCTGGCTCTCCCATGGGAGCTATGCAAGCTCTGGCAAGCCAGGTGATCCAGGAAGATGGGGGGAAGGAGACAGGGTTCTGCCAAGGCTGCCTAATCCAGAGTCCCTAAGGAACCTCCACCCCCACCCCACATTGCCCTCAGGCATTCTGTTCTGTGGCCTTCTCCTGACCTAAATCTGGTAATCCTGTCACCGAGGTGGGACTCCATCTACCCCTGCACCTAAGGAGTGGGGCTGGGTCCCTGCCCAGAGTGCTGTCCTCATGAGTGATTTTGAAAGAGGAATCTATTTTTTATTTTAAATTAAAGTGTATTGGGGTGACAATTGTTAGCAAAGTTACATAGATTTCAGGTGTACAATTCCGTACTATATCATCTATATATCACATTGTGTGTTCACCACCCAGAGTCAGTTCTCTTCCCATCACCATATATTTGAAGAGGGATCTATTTTTGACTCCTCCCTGGCAAGTGCCTTGGGGTTTGCCAACTCCTTCTCCCAACTGTGCACACACTTGCAAAGCAAACCTTCTGCCCCATGGCTTAAGGTTTGTGGAAGGGCAGCAGCTGCTTCTACCAAACTTTCCCTCACTACTCACATCCCTGTGAAGGTCAGGCTCTCCTCTGGGCCCCTACAGCCCTCTGTGACTTCCTTTCTCACAGCACTAAACATGTTGGATTGTCCACATCTCCCACCTGCTATGAGTGCCTGGAGGATAAGGGCTGGGCCTTCTTCATTCTAGAACCGCTATCAGCAGCCTGTCTGGCACTCAGGGCTCACTCAACAAACATTCCCTGGGCACCTTCTGTGTGCAAGGTACTGCTCAAGGCTCTGCAGATAGAGAGATGAACAAATGCACCAGGCCCCTGCTCTCCCAGAGCTCACATTCCATATGAGAGACAGGCAATAAACATGACAACTCTATAATATAATATTTGGTTGTGGCAAATGCTCTGAAGAAATATAAAGCAGGTATGGGGATGGAAAGCTGGTGGGTGATTATTTAGAGAGGGTAGTCAGGGAAGGCTTCTCTAAGAAGGTAATCGTTGAACTGAGACTAGAATAAAGACAGGGTGTGAGCCATGTAATTATCTGTGGGAACAAGAGTGCAGCAGGTACTCAATGAATATCTCACAAGAGAATGCACCGATGACTGTAGCAGAAAGAGCACAGGACCGCGAGTCAGAACCAGGTTCAAGGCCCAGCTCTTCCTATCTCACTGAACCTGTTTTCAAATCTATAAACATGGAAAGTACTTCCCTTGTGGGTTTTTGTAAGGAGTAAACAAGATCATACAAATAAAAGCACGTTCATTGCCTAGAACAGTGTCTGTCATGTAGCTGCCAATAATGTTTTTTGAGTGCATGGACAGACGCTGAACCCCAAGAGGTAGGTTGGGGATGTAGACTCAGGGGCCCCACCTTCCTCATCTCTCCCCAAGAAATAGTAATAGAGAAACCCCAAGCCCCTGTCTCCTTGTCTTGGCTGGCTTACTGAACAATGCTGGGACACCGGGTGGCCCATCACCATCCTCCACCCAATATTCCCTGCCTTCTCTCTCACCAGGTCCCAGAGCAAGGCTGTGGCCCCTGAGGCAAGCCCAGAGAGAAGCTGCTCCCTCCACAGCTGCCCCCTTGAGGACCCTTCCAGTTCTTCAGGACCTCCACCAGCAACTTCTACCCTCCAGCCTGTGGGCCCATCCAGCCCCTTGGCCCCTGCGCACTTCACTTATGCCCGGGCACCACAGGAATATCGGGGGGGCAGTTCCCTGCCAGGGCTTGGGGACCAGGCAGCTCTGTGCTCCCATGGCTCCAGCCTCAGTCCCTCCCCAGTCCCCTCACAGCGTGATGGGGCCTGGAAGCCGCCATCTGTGCAGCACCATGTGGTCAGCGTCAGGTAAGGAGCGGTCCAGCAGCCTGCCAGCTGCCACTGGAAGGTAGGGCAGGGCTTAAAAGTGGGGCCAACCCCCCTGGCTCTGAAGTCTATCAAGAGGCAGCCCAGGATGTCCCCTGCCTCTTATGGAGGAGGCAGCCTGGATGGAAGAGGAAGGAAGGGTTGCAGCTGGGGAGTGGGAAAGCCTAAAAGGGTTAATACAATCTTCCTCTATCCACCCCCCCCACCTCCCACCCTACAAGAGGACTCTGCCAAGCAAGTGTCTTTTCTTCTCTTCTACAGGCAGGGACGGGCCTTCCGGATGCCAAAGAGGTAGGCCTAGCCCTTCTCTGGACCCCATAGTGACCAGGCTATGCCCAGTACAGCCCCACTACCCCTTCTTGGTGGCTCCAAAGCTCACACACCCCACTCAACACTGACTCATGTGGGCTCTCTTCCTATTTCCCAGCTACTCCCAACTGATTGCCGAGTGGCCAGTGGCCGTACTGCTGCTGTGTCTGGCTGTCATCCTCCTCTGCACCCTGGCTGGACTCTTGGGGGGCCAGCTGCCCGACTTCTCCAAGCCTTTGCTGGTGAGGAGCCAAGGAGAGGGAGAGAGCCCCCAGGCTTGGCCATCTCAGCTCAGTCAAGGGCAGAAAGTTGGAGTGGACCAGCTGGGGATGGGGTGGCAGTGGTGGGCTCTCAACCTCCAGAGACATTTGGGGAGATGGTATAGAGGTGATACTTTCATCCAACAATCCAGGCAGGCAGGCTGGCTTTCCCTGCTCCCGGGACCCACAGGGGAAGTGCCAAGAAGGGCCAGATGGAGAAGCCCTCCTCCGGCTTGCCTGATCTTCTGGGGCCTCCTCCCTACAGGGCTTTGAGCCTCGGGACACAGACATCGGGCGCAAGCTAGTGGTCTGGAGAGCACTGCAGGCCCTCACGGGCCCCAGGAAACTGCTTTCCCTTTCCCCAGACCTTGAGCTGAACAGGTAATAAATTCTCATTTTTCCACTGTTGGGGGGAATGGTGGAAAGAATGAGGTCTCTAGGGAGGGGCCATCAGGTGACCGCCTCAAAGGCAGATCAGAGAGACTTTCTGGGGCCCCTAGGGAGTAGCTTCTGGCCTCCCCTCAGCCCCCCACCCCTAGATGGTGCCTGGCATCGATTTTCTCTCTACCTCAGCTCAAACCCCCACACCACTCTGAGCCCCGCACCCTGGAGCAGTGCCCAAGAGGTCATAGTCCGGCCCCGGATGATGGTGGAGCCCCTGGAGGACAGAGGGCAGGAGAGCTTCTTCTGTGGCCCCCCTGGTAAGCTGCAGCCTGACCAGTTGTTCCTGGCTTTAATGGTGGTCCCCACCCCACCTACTAGAACAGGAGAACCTATGAGAACAAATTTGGGCAGATAGAAAGGGAAGGAGGCCAGCTGGCTACATTTAAGCCAAGGATGTTGGGTTACATCTGGGAAGATGAGACAGGTCTCAGGTGCTCCAGCCAGGTAGGGTCAAGCTGGGTGGGGGTGGGACACAGGAGCTGGGATGCAGGCCCAGAATGAGGCAGCCAGGCACAGGTTTCAAGCTCCCAAGTATCTGAACCTCATATGGCCTTGGGTAAGCATCTTCCCTTTGGTGGGCCCAGGACCTGGGGCCAAAGGGCTGAGCTCTGTGGGGGGTGTGTTGCAGAGAAGAGCTATGCACAGCTGGTGTTCATGTCCACCTCAGCGGGCAGCCTATGGAACCTACACGCCATCCATTCCATGTGTCGCATGGAACAGGACCAGGTGAGCTGACTAGGGAGGTGCCAGGGGCTGGGGGTGGGGGGGGACCAAGAACACCAGAGACCTGGTCCTAAGGAAATACAGCTGAGCCAGGACTGCCAGATAGACTGGGGAAGAGCATTCCCTGCTTAGAAAATTATTCCAACCCTGCTGAGAGGCTCCAGGTTGGGGTGGGGAAAGAAGAGTCAGCTATTTTCAGAAGATCCAAGACAAGTGTTAAAAGACAGACCACGCAGAGCCTGGGGGTTTCCTAAAGGTTCTGAAAAGGAGCCTCCAGAGCTGTTGAGGAGGCCCCAGCCCAAGGCCCCCAGCCCGCATCAATCCAAGTACTGCCAATGCAATCATGCTAACTGAAGAACCACATACCATAACATCTGCAGAAAGGTTTGCTGCTAAAAACAGTGTGAACACCATTAAGTAGCCCAAGCTGCTCACTTTACACAAGGGTATCCAAAGTACCAAAAGACACTGGTTAAGAACATGTGCTCTGGAGTCTGATGCCTGAATTCAAGGCCAGCTCTACTACTACCTAGCTGTGTGACTTCAGGCATGTTTCTTAACTTCTCAGCACCTCAGTCTTTATACATATAAAATGGGGATAAGAATGGTACTTTGTCATCAGGATGTTGTAACAATTAAGAGAGTTTAAAAAACTATAGCACAATGATTGCCAATAGTAACCTCTCAATTAATGCTACTATTGTCACCATGAACTCAGATCCAAAGGCATACAGCCAGCTGGTGGCAGAACAGGGCCTCTGGTTCCCAGACTGATGCTCTGTATAACTACACCAGCTGTAGTGATGTCAACAGCAAGTGGGAGAGAAAAGGAGTCATGAGGTCTGAATAAGAAACAGCCTTGTGCCTAAGAGGGTTTAAGCATACCAGTGGACAGAGAGAAGGAGCTAGAGTTGGCAGTGACTCTGTCCTGAAATGTTTTGGCCTCCACTTTTCTCACCATTTGCCTCCAGTTACCTAGACCTTTGGCTCTGTTCCACCTGGTGCTGCCACTTCCACTCCTACTCCTGGCTCAGGAAGTGCAGAGTTGGGGTGTGTGACCTGCAGGGGCCCTTAGGGAGTGTTATGACCTCTCAGGCTGAGGCTTCCTTGGGCAGCATCCCTGAGGCCCCTCTTTGATGAAGTCAAGATGTAGCTGCTGACACCTTGGGCCAGGAGCCAAAGGCAGATCTGAGACAGCTGGGCTCTAGAGATACACCTCTCTGCCTCTGCCCTGTAGCCTACAAGGAAGTAAGATGACCTTGGACAGGGCTGGGGAAACCTGGGTCCCTGCACTGCCCCTGAGCTGTCTCCTGCTGTCTGTGCCCTACAGATCCGCTCCCATACCCACTTTGGAGCTCTGTGCCAGCGTACAGCAGCCAATGAGTGCTGCCCAAGCTGGTCCCTGGGCAACTATGTGGCCGTGCTCTCCAACCGCTCCTCCTGCCTGGACACTACTCAAGCAGATGCAGCCCGCACACTGGCCCTGCTGCGGACCTGTGCCCTCTACTACAACCGTGGTGCCCTGGTGCCCTCTTGTCTGGGACGTGGGCAGGACAAGCCCCCACGCTGTGCCCAGGTTCCCACCAAGTGCTCCGGGAGCAGTGCGGTCTACCAACTCCTGCACTTTCTGCTGGACAGGGACTTTCTGAGTCCCCAGACTGCTGACTACCAGGTGCCCTCCCTGAAGTACAGCCTGCTCTTCCTGCCCACCCCAAAGGGTGCCTCCATGATGGGCATCTACTTGGACCGCCTAGCCACCCCCTGGGGGCTCTCTGACAACTACACATCCATCACTGGCATGGACCTGGGCCTCAAGCAGGAGCTGCTAAGGCACTACTTGGCCCAGGATACCGTGTACCCCTTGCTGGCCCTGGCTGCCATCTTCATCAGCATTGCCATCTACCTACGTTCTCTTTTCCTCACACTTATGGTGCTGCTGGGGGTGCTGGGCTCCCTGTTGGTGGCCTTCTTTCTTTACCGAGTGGCCTTCCGCATGGCCTACTTCCCCTTCGTCAATCTGGCGGCCCTCATCCTGCTCAGCGGCGTCTGCACCAACCACACCCTCATCTTCTTCGATCTCTGGCGCCTCAGCAAGAGCCAGCTGCCCTCTGGGGGGATGGCACAGCGTGTGGGCCAAACCATGCACCACTTTGGCTACCTGCTGCTGGTCTCCGGCCTCACCACCGGCGCGGCCTTCTATGCCAGCTACCTGAGCCGCCTCCCAGCCGTGCGCTGCTTCGCTCTCTACATGGGCACTGCTGTGCTGGCGCACCTGGCACTCACGCTGGCCTGGCTGCCCTCCTCCGCCGTGCTCCACGAGCGCTACCTGGCGCGCGGCTGTGCAGCCCCGGCACAGGGCCTTTGGGCCGGCAGCGCACCCGGGCGGCTGGCACTGGCGATGCACCGGAGGCTCCACAGCCTTCGGCGGGCCACAGCCGGCACTTCGCGCCTGCTCTTCCAGCGTCTTCTGCCCTGCGGCGTCATCAAGTTCCGCTATATCTGGATCTGCTGGTTCGCCGCGCTGGCGGCAGGGGGCGCCTACATCGCCGGTGTTAGCCCCCGCCTGCGGCTGCCCACCCTGCCGCCGCCCCGCGGCCAGGTCTTCCGGCCCAGCCACCCCTTCGAGCGCTTCGACGCAGAGTACCGCCAGCAGTTTCTGTTCGAGCGGCTGCCTGAGGGCGAGGGCGGCCACATGCCCGTGATTTTGGTGTGGGGCATCCTGCCTGTGGACACTGGGGACCCCCTGGACCCTCGCAGCAACAGCTCACTGGTGAATGATCCTGTCTTCTCTGCCAGCAGTCCTGAGGCCCAGCGCTGGCTGCTGGCACTCTGCCATGGAGCTCGGAATCAGAGCTTCTTTGGTGCCCAGCCGCAGGGCTGGCCCACACTGTGCTTCGTGGAGGCCCTCCAGCACTGGATGGACAGTCCAGGTTGCGCCCGCCTGGGGCCTGGCCTCTGCTGTGGCCACTCGGGCTTCCCCTGGGCACCCCAGGTTTTCCTGCACTGCCTCAAGATGATGGCTCTGGAGCAAGGCCCCAATAGCTCCTATGACCTGGGACCCCGCTTCAACACCCAGGGTGGCCTGGCTGCCCTGGTCCTACAATTTCAGACCAACTTCCAGTATAGTCCAGACTACAGCCAGGCCCACCACTTCTACACTGAGGTCAGCCGCTGGCTGGCAACGGAGCTGGGCAGGGCCCCTCCTGGCCTCCGCCAGGGTTGGTTCACCAGCCGCTTGGAGCTGTACAGCCTGCAGCACAGCCTGAGCACCGAGCCTGCTTTGGTGCTGGGCCTGGCTCTGGCACTGGCCTTTGCCACACTGCTTCTGGGCACCTGGAATGTTCCACTTAGCCTGTTCTCCGTGGCAGCTGTGGCAGGCACCGTACTGCTCACCGTGGGGCTCCTCGTTCTACTCGAATGGCAGCTCAACACTGCCGAGGCGCTCTTTCTCTCCGCCTCTGTGGGCCTCTCAGTAGACTTCACAGTTAACTACTGCATTTCCTATCACCTGTGCCCACACCCTGACCGCCTGAGCCGCGTGGCCTTCTCGCTGCGCCAGACCAGCTGTGCCACAGCCATGGGGGCTGCAGCCCTGTTTGTGGCTGGTGTGCTTATGCTGCCTGCCACAGTGCTGCTCTATCGCAAGCTGGGCATTGTCCTCATGATGGTCAAGTGCGTCAGCTGTGGCTTTGCCAGCTTCTTCTTCCAATCTCTCTGCTGTTTTTTTGGACCAGAGAAGAACTGTGGGCAGATCCTCTGGCCCTGTGCCCACCTGCCATGGGACACTGGAACTGGGGAGCCTGGTGGGGAGAAGGCGGGCCACCCACGGTCAGGGCCAGCAGGAGGGCCTCCCGGGTCCTGCTCAGAGCACTATGAGCTACAGCCCCTGGCACGGCGCCGGAGCCCCAGCTTCGACACCAGCACAGCCACCAGCAAGCTGTCCCACCGGCCCTCAGTGCTCTCTGAGGATCTACAACTGCATGATGGCCCCTGCTGCTCCCGGCCCCCACAGGCCCCTGCCTCCCCAAGGGAGCTGTTCCTGGACCACCAGGCAGTTTTCAGCCAGTGCCCGGCCCTGCAGACCTCTTCTCCCTATAAGCAGGCTGGCCCCAGCCCCAAAACCCGGGCCAGGCAGGACTCCCAAGGGCAGAAGGCTGAACCTGTGCAGGCCCCCTCAGAAACCGCAGCCCACACCCCCAAGCCCAAGGCTGCAGAGCCACCTGATTGCCTCTGCTCCTCAGCCAGCACCCTGGAGGGGCTCAGTGTCTCTGACGAGACCTGCCTAAGCACCTCTGAGCCCAGTGCCCGTGTACCAGATTCTGTGGGTGCCTCCCCAGAGGACCTGGACGAAACTGAGCCATCAGCACCTGAGCGGGGCCAGCTGAATGAGAAGCGGGACACCCTGTGGCTGGCGCTGAAGGAGACTGTGTACGATCCATCACTGCCTGCCTCTCACCAGAGCAGCTCGTCCTGGAAAGGCCGTGGGGGGCCAGGGGATAGCAGCCCTGTGGTGCTGCCCAACAGCCAGCCAGATCTGCCAGACGTTTGGCTGCGCAGGCCCAGCACCCACACTTCAGGCTACAGTAGTTGAGGGAGGCCCAGGGAGGCTGGACCAGGGCACAGAGCCCATCAGAGATGACAAGGCAGGGGCAGTACCAGGCTAGAGCCTGCTGGTGTTGCCGCATGTCAGCATGGAGAGGTCTCACCCTCCAGCTGTTGATTTTAAAACCTGCCAGATGTTCCAGCCTTGATTCAGGCTGCTGCTTAATTCCCACACCTGGAGGATTCAGTGGGGAAGATCTTAGGAGGGAAACGCCAAGCTCTCCTTGTGACCTGCTAAGGGCTCGTCTGCCCCACAGTGCCAATCAGGACCCACCTTCTGAAAGGGGGAAGGCCAGATATGTAGCTCCAGGTATTAGGGGAGGCTGACCGGGCCCCCATGCCAAGGTGCAAGAAGTTCAGTGGAACTAAGGGGCCCAGTCCTTGGGACCCTGTGGGGGTACCTCACCAAGCAAAAGAGCCCTCAGGAAGCTCAGTAGCCTCCTGGGTCTCACGCCTTTCAGGGGCTGTTTTAACAGGACACTTTCTTTTCTTTGAGGAGCTTCTCTGGGCCAGTATTGGGCTGGGGCTTCTGTCCCAAACTGCCCTGCCTCCCTCACACACCCCAGTCTGATCAGAAATGCATCAAGGCCTGGCAGAGATGGCAGCTGGGAATGAAGCAGGAGAAGGAGGGCTGGTCAGCCTCGGAGCATCCCTACTATATTCAAGGCTGGTCCCTCGTGAGAAGCTGTTCTGGCAGGGAAGAGTGGTCCCCCTTGTTAACAAACAATCAGAATCCTTTCCATCCCCGCCTCTTGGAGTTGACAGAACACTTCCGTACCTTTCGTCTCCTTGGAATCTCACTTCACTATAGAGTAGCCTAGAGTCAGCTAGGCTCTTTTGTCCCTAATTTATAGGTAAAGCCATCGAGACTAAGTTAAGTGATTTACCCCAAACCGCAAAGCTAGTAAGGGAGAGCAGGTTTCCAGACCCACTCCACCACTACACCTCGCACTCTCCTCCTGGCTACCCGCCCCGGGGACATTGGTCTGTATTTCCTGACCTGTCACCGCTAGCACCCTCCTGTTACCGGCCTCCTTCGGTGTCTCTAAGTAAGCTCCCCTCCTTCATTTTGGCCTCCATCTCAAGAGAGCTGTACTCTGAGCAAGCCTGGAATTCCCCCATCATCCCTATGTGTCCCTTCAGATGGAGAGTTCCCCCTGCCCCCAGACACTGAGGACAGTCGTGGTGGAGCGGAGTTCAATTAAAGCAAGAACTCAGGCCTGCCCTTTTGGAGAGTTTGTGAGTCTGTTCCCTAGGTAGGGTTCTCAGCTTCCTAAGGACAGGTCTCTCTCTGGTGGCCCTCAGCAGACCAAAGGTCAATTCCTCCTCCCCTCCTCCCAAAGCAATGCATCTCTCTAGAAGGTTTATCCCACGTGAGAGCGCATGTCACTTAGAGCATCAACAAGTTTACTAAACACCTATTCTGCATATGGTACTGCAAGGGGACAGAGGCATGGAAGGAAAATCAACATCTACCCTCAAGGAGCTCAGCCTCTAACTGGAGAAACAGCTCACACATCTGCACAGGCATCAATGGGTCACTGAGGGTCATACGCCTGTCACCATCAGTATTGCTGGAGCTCACCCAGGACTGGGCAACCAGGAAGGCTTCCTGGAGGAGGGATGACTTGAGCTGGGCTTCAGAAGTCTTAAGTATCTCAGACTGGAAGGAACCTTAATGATCATCTATTCTGGCAGTTTTTAAACTTTGTAGCCTCAGGACCTTTCTTCAAAGAATTGTAGTGTAGATACACAGTATATAAAACATAAAAAGGGAGGCCAGTTCAGCCTCCCTCTCTAATGTGCCTCTCAGGGGGCCCTGGAGAACCCCTCAACCTCCTGACTCCTCCACAGAATGTGGCGTGAAAACCCCTGATTCAGGCCATTTTTCAGGTAAGTATTACAGAGGGGAAGGGAGTTTCCTAGAGCAGAGCTGAAGACAAATTGGGGTGTTTTGGTTTTTTTCTATATTATTGAGACTCACCTCCCACCCCAAGTAGCCCAAGAAAAGTGGGACAGAAACCCAAATGAGACAGGAGTTGTGGAAGAGACAGAAGACCGTGGACAGCAATGACAGAATATTTTACAAGATAAGTAACTCAAAACCATTTGACTCCTGACGCCAGGAAGGGAAGGGAGTGACTAGGGCCTAACTTGGACCTGTCTCCCTGGAGATCTGCTTGGACCTCTCTCTCCTCATGTCCAAGTGGAATTCAGCCTCTCTGGCCTAGGGTTGCTCACCAGGATCCTGACTTCTCTGCACCATGGACCATGTCCTTCTGTTATCACACAGCCAGGCTGAGAGAGCCCCGGCCTCACCTGGGACAATCAGCCAGAGGGAGGACAGGTGAGCCCTTCCTCCTGGCCCGAGCAGAAGTCTGGCCTTGACTCAAAAGAGAGTCCAGCATCGCAGATGCTTCTCAGCAACTCACTGAGGCTCTTCGGCCCCGTGTTGTGGGAGGGCGGCAGGGACCTGGACCAAAAAAGAACCTGCCCCTCCACACCCTCTTTTGTGTCTTGCAGAGGGAAACATTGGTGTCTGGGACTAGAGCTTCAAAAGCTTTGCCTGAACACAACCCTGAAATGTTAGAGCCAGGGCATGGGGTGGGCACCAGGGATTTGAGCACACCTGAGGACCCTCTCGGGGATTTCTGGGTCCCATTCTTGCAGGCCATGGCCATACAACCCTACTGGAAGACAGATGAGCCAGAGTAGCTGATGTACCAACTGGATTTGTTCTTTAGGCCTCCGGGCCCAAAGGACTGGAAGAACCCAGTGGCAACCAAAAACGTCACCTCGTACCAAGAATGGCCTAAACCCAACAGCAGGCACCCCACTTCAGTGGGTAATCCAGCCTGCCTCTTTAGCCCCAATTTTGGAGAGCAAGATTTAAAGGATTTTCAATTTCCTTTGAGTTTCAGCAGATCTAGTCACTTTATTATTATTATGGGTGGTTACAGTGAACAAACAGCCCTGGACATGTGAGGAGAAGCTTAGAAGCATGCCATGAGGCTGGGGAAAACTAGTCAAAGCATTCACGTTTGGTCTGGAAAATTTAAGAAACGGTTTCTTAACACTGAGACACTTTAAAATAGAACTACATTGACACTCATTTAGGACTTGAGAGTCTTTTTCCTGTTTGTGTCACAGATCCTTGAACTCACAGAGTATGTGTGCTGTGTTTTTAAAATGTAACTTGGTATAGTTTGTTACTATGGGAAAACCCATCCTTCCATGGCTGTGGCGCTTTGGTGACAATGTTAAACAGAGATTGATTTGATTGACAGAATCTTAGATTCTGGCACATGGCATATCCTATACTATGATATTTAGCCTGATTCTGAAAGAGACATCTCGCAAGAGAGTTATAACCCAAACTTCCTTAGTCCCCTGCAACTCATTCCATTCTTCTCCCAGGAAATGACAGGACAGGGAGGCAGATGAGGGGTATCAAGAAAGAGGATACATTGATTTACAACCTTCACCCGTTGTCTGGAGAGTTTCTGTTCTTTTATTCCGTGGCGGCTCCATCTCAGCCTTTGATAATACACATGGGCAATGAGAAGCCTTCTGGCACCCCATGCCATGTGTCAAGATCCCATTTGCTTGGGGATAGGAAAAGCAGACGTTTCTCACCTTTTCTACCCTCACCCTTGTTCATAGGGGCAACTGTAACTCAAGGTCTGGAGGTGTTTATGCTTAAGAGAAGAAATTGTAACGCAGTTCACTAGGAAGACGAGAAACAAAAGAAAGCCATTATGGGCTATGTAAATGGCTAGCTGTCCAAGGCCACCTTCAAGAGCCCTGGAAGGACCTTGATAAACTTATAATTATTATCAGGTCTCTGTGTGGTTATTCATGTTATCCCTCAACATAGGAAAAAGATCAGCATTTTACCAAATTCACAAGCATCGAATAAGAGCTTCAGTATTGCTAAAGAAAATCACACAGCTGGGCAGATTGATGTAGATCTGAATTCATGACCATCAACCTCAGCTGGACCCCTCAGCCCTGCCTATCTAGTTTCCACTCTAATTACTAGTTTCCATTCTTTGCAATGACCGTTTCATACTTTCTGTACCTTCCTCAAGTATCTGACGCCCTCCACCTTCCACACTCCCACTTTCAGTAGATGACTCATTCTTCATAAAGAAATCTGAAGGTATCAGATAGAAATTTCTTCACCTTCAAGGCCTCAAGTCCCCAACTTACCTCTGTTCCTGCCTGCTTCTCTCCCCATCCCTTCTGTTACAACAAAGGGAGCATTAATGGCTCCATCAATGGCTTCACACACTGTACCAGAGGCCTTCAAACTAGGGCTTGCATTCTCACAGGGACATGAAGACTTCCAAAAGGTAGGCAGACACAGACTGTTTTTAAGGGAATCAATTTCCAGAGCTTCCTCCTTCATATGTTCCTTCTCATGTTGACCAGCCTAAGAAGGAGCCTCAGGTCAGCCACTTCTCCTCGATCTCCACTTTCCCAGCTGACCCCCTCCATTTTGAATCCTAGTCTGGCACATCGCTCTGCAGTATAAAACAACAAAAGGACTACTGAAGAATACTCTGCTTTGAAGAAGTCCTTGAGAGAGCAAAGCCTAGAGAGCTTCTTTGAGAAGTTTCGAAGGGGGCAGCCCTGTAGCTCAGTTCTGTGCCCTCTCCATTTAATTTGATTTATTTTAATTGAAAAACAAAATTAGGGGCGGCCGGTTAGCTCAGGTGGTTGGAGTGCCGGTTCATAACACCATAGTTGCCGGTTTGATCCCCACATTGGCCACAGAGTTGCGCCCTCCGCAACTAGATTGAAACAACTACTTGACTTGGAGCTGATGGGTCCTGGAAAAACACGGTTCTCCAATAATATTTTTTTAAAAATCAAAATCTGACTTTTTCTGACAGAAAGTCAATCTGATTTGGCTGATGGGTTTGTTACAGAGGACTGTCTTTGCAAATAGGATATATGGTGGATAGTTTCCAGAAATGGAATCATTTAAGTCTGAAACTTTGTGGTTTGAACAAAAATATATTTAAAGTACATATACAACTTCCCCTTCCAGCCAAGATGGAGTGAGTAGCAGGGACCAGATTTACTCTCCTTTCTGAAACAACCAACCAAACAAAAAATATGTGGCATAAGACAACAAAGGACAGTGATCCTGGGTGGACAAGAAGCAAATGAGATGAGCCCTATGATTGCGCAGCTTACTGCTTGAGAGAGTTTCCAGGATATATTGCAGGGAGGGAGAACCCAGGCAAGGCCATCCAGACTTCCTGAACTGAGGAGATAGCTCAGAGTTTGGGGCAAACAAGGTAGCTAGAAGGCTCAGGACAGAATACTGGAGTGGAGAAAGGTGCACAGAGAGAGAATTCTGGAGATCTGCAAAGGGCTTCCCTCAAGTATTCAGGAGCACACTGCTCATCATATAAGTGTGAGGAAACTAGTTGAGACCAAGGAAAGAACCACCAAAATGAATAAGGGAACAGTAGACACTAGTCACACAGGGGTGGAACATTAACTATTCCTATTAGCCAGACTGGACAACATCATAATTTATGGAGCATTGGTTAGAGTTCTCAGAAGAGTCTTGCCTCTATAGTGAGGACTCATTAGCCCTATTTTAAACACTGCTCATTCCCACCTAACGAATCTTAAAAGCAAGACCTGACAGGATCAAACTATTACTAAGTAATGTAACTGCATCCCAGAACAAACCTCCAAAATATTTACAGGAACACAAAAATAACCAGCACCCAAAAACATAAAATTCACAATGTTTAAGGTCTAATAAAATTACCAGTTATGCAAAGAAGCAGAAAAATACGACCCAGAGTGAGGAGGAAAATCAATTGACTCAGAACTGACACCTATATGAGAATTACCTGACAAGGACATCAAAACGATTATTCTAACTGTATTTCATATGTTCACATAGCTAAGTAGAAACTTGGGAGACATTTTTTAAATACCCAAATTGAACTTGTAGAGATGAAAACTAAAATGTCTGAGATGAAAAATCACTGGATGAAATTAAAAACAGTTTAAACACTGCAGAAAAAAGATTGGTGAACTTGAAAACATAGCAATAGAAATTATCCAGAATGAAATACAAAAAAAAACACACAAAAACCAAAACAAAACCAAAAAAACAATTTTAGTAATGAATAAAGAGCACACATAATACATAATAGGTAGAAAGTGTGTCCCTTACAAATATTTAAAATTATGAAAAAATTTAGGCATCAACTACAAATGGGTGAGAGGGTACATTGTTTCTTTTTGTTTGTTTGTTTTATTATTTTGTGGGGGTACATGAACAAAAGAATTTGAAGATGCTGCTGTGGACCCCAACTTCCTTTCCTCTTTCTCTATGGCTTTGCTCCTTTGAGCCCCTCTCCCCTCCGGAGCACCCTTTTCGTCCTCTTAGCTGACTTCCGCTAGTATCTGCATCTTTGAGATTCTCCCCAACCCACCTCCAGTTACTGCCATTCACTACTCCATTCACAAACTCTCTATACCTGCCATCTCTGCTTCCTCATCTCTCATGTACTCTTCAACCTGTTCCAACATGGCTTCTCCACCAAACCTCTCCACCAGAATCTCTCTTCCTATACAATGACTAATTTGTTACTAAATTAAAGGATCCTTTTTATTTCCCATCTTGCTTGCCCTTTCGGTTATTTTCAACAGTTCACCACTTCTTCCTTCTTAGCCTCTAAGATACTACCCTTTATTTGTTTTCTTCTCACCTCTCTGGCACCTCTTTATCAGGCTCCTTGGATGGCGCCTTTTTTTTTTTTCAGCTGAGCCATCCTGCCACCTGTTGGCAGCTCAGCAGCAGCTCAGGTTGGGCCAGGAATTGAACTGGCGACCCTGTTGCTCAGAGCTCGCACTCTTGAGCGAACTCTTTTTTTTGTTTTGTTTTGTCTTGTTTTAATTTTATTGTTAGTTTCAGGTGTTTGAGCGAACTCTTAACCAATTGAGCCACTTGGCCGGTCCTCCTGGCACCTTTTTATTGTAATTTCTAAATGCTGCTGTCCCTGTCCTTGGCCCTAAGTCTCTCTGTATACACTTTCCCCCTTAGTGATCTCATCCATATTATTGTGGATTTAAATGCATCCATATACACATGACTCCCAAGAGTGTATCTCCAATCTAGACTCTCCTCTGGGCTCAAAGCTTATATTTCCAACTGCCTGCTTGATAGTTTAAACACTTGAATGTCTCACAGGCATTTCAAGTTTACCATGTTTAAAACTAAACTCTCAATCTCCCCCCCCAACACAAAACAGTGACTACCCCACACAATTATTCAAGACTGGGAGTAATCCTTAATATCTCCTTATCTCTTATCTCTCCTCCCCCCCACCCCCACTTCCAATCTAGCACTGAGTCCTGAGATTCACCTACTAAAGCTAATCTTAAATGTGTCTGCTTCTCTCCATTTTCACTAATACCACCACCATCATGGCCAAGCCGCCATCATCTCTCACTTGAATGATGACAGTAGCCTCCCAGTTGTCTCCCTAGTTCCACTTTTGTTTCCTTCAATCCATTCTCCCCAGGAGTAGCCAAAATGACCTTTTAAAAATATAACTTGAATAATACTCTCTGGCTGTAATACTTCAATGACTTCCCATTACTCTTAAGATAAAATCTAATTTCTTTACCTTTGGCCTACAAAGGCTGCCTTTCTTCCAGCTTTCTCTGTACCATTCTCCTTTCATCTTTCAGTCCCTTCTAGGAGAAAAGCCCATTCCTGCCTTAGGACTTTGCATTTCTGTCCCCTCTCCCATTGTTCTTCTGTGTAACTCCCACTCATCCTTTGTTAATCAAACATGACTCAGATGTCTTCCCTGACTCCCCAATTTAAACTAGGTCTCCCTGCTTTTCTCCCTCATGATACATTGTACTTTTCCTTCATAGTTCTACTAGTTGATAAATATATATTTATTTGGTGTTTGTTCAGTTTTATTGAGATACAATTGACAAGTTCCTGTGATTGTTTACTATTTCTAGATTGTAAACCCCAAGAGGGCAGAGCCAAGGTCAGTCTTGATATTTGCTGCACCACCCCCATCAGTCCACTTACTATAGTGGCCTGGCACATGGCAGATGCTCAATAAATATTTGTTGACTGAAACGAATGAGTGAATTAAGTGCTTGAGAACTCTGCCCTGATAGCTAGGAGTAGCTTTGAATCTCTCCTGAAAATCTGGATAAGTGCTATTAAAGTTAGGACTGCGGGTAGGTTCCCCAGGTATTTCAGCCCACAGGCCCTCTTCAAACCTCACTTGCCACTCTCCACCCTGTAATGTGTAGTTTGTGCCCACCCAGACATCCTTTGCTTTTGGCAGTCGGGCATCATGCAATATCCCTGACAATCACAAACCAAAGGATTGTGACATGGACTCTAAACGTGTCTGCGTTTGCGTCCCAAGCCCGGTGGCTCACAGCTCCATTCAGGCCCGCAAAGTGCACCACTCCACTCCCGCGCCCTGACCCGGGGGCTCCAACACCCACCTTTAGGAAGCTCAGGCTCGCGCCTCAGCTCCGACCTTCCGTACAGCATGGCAGCCCCCGAAGGCGTCACCCACAGTAGTGCCCGCCGTACACCATGGCCACCTACAGGGCGCTCACCGCAGCCCCTCCCACCCGGCCACCGGAAGTTTCCATTTGAAACCCAGGCGGCAGACTCCACCAGTAGTACGGCAGTTGCGTTGGAGCATTTTTTGAATCAGAGCGACGAGACCTGCGGGCAGGAGGAGCAGGCACCTGGGTTCGGCTCTCCCGGGGCTGGGGACTGGCGGACGGGATGGGCTGGAAATAGAAGAGTTTTTCTCTCCCGACTCCTCCCCTGAGCCGGGGCAGGCCGGGGCTGGCTCTCTCCTGGCCTTTAACCTGCTGGAGGGGGTTAGGGGTGGGGCGGGGAGGGGTGGTTGGGAGGGTATAGGGGGGCTGGCCCACCATGGGATAACATTCACCTTGCACCTTCCAGCGCCCAGCCTTGCCGCCTCGTTACGATGACCAGCGTGGTTAAGACAGTGTGCACACTGCAGCCTCCCTCTGTGCTGAGTAGCGGCCCGTCCACAGGTGGGTGTCCATGCTGCTCCTCAGGGGAGTATGGAGGATCAAGTCGGTGGCCGGTAGTAACGGGCAGGGGGGAGGGCAGTCTATCAGTCTAATAACCTGCTAACTCCCCCAGAACTGGGCTGTCCAGGTTTATGATGAGAGTTAGGGGAAGGGCCATGCGGTAGGATTTTAGACCTGCCCTGCAACTCTTGCTCCCTCAAACCTAACGGGTGCTACATTCACTAATTAGATGCAAGCTGCTTATTGTTCTACAATATTCCCATTAAGCTAGGAATCCCTTTTTAAACAATTACCCCTTTTATTTCCAGACTTGGGCTATCTGGAGGGACTGGGTTTGTTGTCAGGAAGGAGAAACGAAAGTCATTTGAGAAGCAAGATACTTAGGGGGAAATAGTAGGGTTCCCCGCTGTGTCTGGTTCACATTTGTGTCTGCACAGTGTCTCCCATATAGCACATTTTCAGTAAACATTTGTTGAGTGAAGTGAAAGAGGGGTCAGGTCTAGCTAGAGCATTTGAGAAAAGGGAGAAGAGACATGATTAGAACTTGATTGCTTTGCCATCTTGCTTTATGTTACTTGACTTGTAGTTGAAAGTCATTGCCTAGGGTCTGCAGGTGTCCAGCTCCCTAATCTAGAGACTGTAGCACAGAATAAGCTTCAAACATCAGAACCTGTTGTGGGAGATTTTGAAGCATCTGTGTAAGATCTCTTCCCAGTGACTCCATGCAGCTGGTTGACCAGCAGTAGCAAGATTGATCTGTGAAATAAATAGGCTTTTCTCTGAAGGTTTAATGTTGCTTCAGAACACCTGAATAGTAATCCTGGCATCAGCAGAGCCTAGGAGTGGAGTGGGTGGGGGAACTGGAGCCACGTCTCCTCACTGCCTTTCCCTTAAGAGCGCAGTGCCCCTCGGTCAGTGGGGCATGACTGGCTCTCCCCAGCCAAGTTGAAAGTTTTCCTCTTTGCTTTCTATCCCTGTCCCAGCTTTATGATCATAAGTAACCTCAATAGTTTTAACATTTTTAGGATGTCTCCCAGGTTTTTTGTTTTGATTTTGGGCATGGGTTTGTTGTTTTAGTTTGTTTTTTATTACATTTATTGGGGTAACATTGGTTAATAACATATAAATTTCAGGTGACATAATATGACATCTGTACATTCTATTGTGTGCTCAGCACTCAAAGTCTAGTCTTCTTCTGTCACCATATATTTGACCCCCTTTACCCTCTTCGTCCTCCCCCTCCTTCTCTGATAACCACCA
The DNA here is from genome assembly GCF_001890085.2 of Hipposideros armiger. Taxonomy (NCBI): domain Eukaryota; kingdom Metazoa; phylum Chordata; class Mammalia; order Chiroptera; family Hipposideridae; genus Hipposideros; species Hipposideros armiger. The sequence goes on from NW_017731442.1 coordinate 825,997, forward strand.
ATCTGTTTTATCTATGAGTTTGTTTTTTGTTTGTTCATTTGTTGCTTTTTGTTTTATATCTCTCATATGAATGAAATCATGTGGTTCTTGTCTTTTTCCNTTTATTTATTTATTTTTTATTGTTAGTTTCAGGTGTACAGAACAATGCAATAGTTACCCTTTTCACCCTCACAAAGTAACAACCCCCCTCCCCCCTATAATTTTTAATAAAGTGTATTGAGACTTACCAAAGTATACTAACCTTAAGTGTATAGGTTAATAAATTACTGCCCCCCTCCAGATAGGGGCACTATTCTGACAGAAAATCACCATCTATGAGTATTCTTTTCTTGAGCTTCATGTAAATGGATTTCCTCATTGTCAAATGTGTTGGCATGAGTTGCTCAACATATCCTTTTATTATTTTTTTCATATCTATAGGTCCGAAAGCTGTTCTCTTTATCATTTTTGATATCAGTAATTTGTAATTTCTTTTTTCTTGATCAGTCTTTTTAGAGGTTTATCAATTTTATGTTGTTATTCTTTGTTGTATATAAGCTCTCTTTCATAATTTGTACTCTTATATTTATTACTCATTTCTACCTATATTTGGAGGTTTTTTTTGTTTTTGGGTTTTTTTTTTTAGCTGAGCCATCCTGCCACCTGTTGGCAGCTCAGCAGCAGCTCAGCTCCGGCCGGGCAATGAACCGCTGTTACTCAGAGCTCACCCGCCTGAGCGAGCTCTTAACCAACTGAGCCACTCGGCAGGCCCTTGGAGTTTTAATTTACTGTTCTTTTTCTATTTTCTTAGAAGAGTTGATAATTTCATTTCAATTTCTCTTTTTCAGTTGTTAAAAAAATAAACAGGCCAAAATGGAGTCACTTTTGCTAAACCTGTACACCAAACCAAAACTTAATAACTAACCCAATTGCAGTTTCAGACTCTTCCAGGTGTGGAATTTTTAAACATTCACTCTGGAATTTCTTGGTCAGCATTAGTGAGGTAAACTGCATGGTAAGATGCCATGCCTTTCCCCTAGAGCAGCGGTTCTCAGCCTGTGGGTCGCGATCCTTTGGGGGTCAAACAACCCTTTCACAGGGGTCGCCTAAGACCATCGGAAAACACATATTTTTGATGGTCTTAGGAACCGAGACACCGCTCCTCTATCTGTCTCCAGGCGGGTCCGCCCACATGCAGATACACCCACATACGAGTACCCGGTTTCAAGACAAAATTTCATGTATTTGTAATTAGAAATAAATAATTCACAATATATAACTACATATTGTTTTTGTGATTAATCACTATGCTTTATGTTCAATTTGTAACAATGAAAATACATCCTGCATATCAGATATTTATATTATGATTCATAGCAGTAGCAAAATTACAGTTATAGAGTAGCAACGAAAATAATTTTATAGTTGGGGGTCACCACAACATGAGGAACTGTATTAAGGGGTCGCAGCATTAGGAAGGTTGAGACCCACTGCCCTAGAGGGTATACTTGACTGAAATAATCCACTCTTTTAACTTCTTAGTCCCACACTCTTTCTGCCTATAAAAACCTTCCATTTTGTACAACTCATCAGAGCTCCCTTCTAGTTGCTAGCTGCCTGATAAATGAATTGCTTAATAAAGCTAATTAGATCTTCAAATTTACTCTGTTGAATTTTGTTCTTTAACATAGTATATGCATTGACAACTATAAATTTCCTTCTAAGGGCCAGATAAGCTGCATCTCACAAGTTTTGCTATCATATTTTCTTTATCATTCTGTTTAAAATATTTTCTAATTTCTATTGTGATTTTTTTTCTTTAACGTATGGATAATCTGGCTTCTTGTCTCATTGCTCTACCAAAAGTCTTCACACAAGTCACCAATGACTGCCTATGGGTAAATCCACTGAAGTTTCAGTTTCATTTTGGCCTTTAAGCAGTTGAGGACACTATCAACTACTTCCTTGAAGTTCAGGCTCTTGGCTGTCTGGGGGAGGAACCAACTTTCCTCTACCCTCAAGGTTCTGGCTGGTCTAATAATCAGGTAGACATGAGACAGATTAGCAAAAGGAAATAACCAAATTTAATACATGTGTATGGAAACGCTGCATGTGTGAGTCAGAAACCCCACATGTAGGAGAGGTTCAGAGATAGGAAGGTTGAGGTATATAAGATAACTTGAGCTGGGGATCAGGTAATGCACCTTGGGGGCATCAAAGGGTCCATGCAGGGTGACTAGAGGAGAAGATGTTTAGTAAGTAAGTAAAGGTTTCCCTGTCACATACGTGGGGTCAAAAAGATTATGTCTGGGGCCGGCCGAGTGGCGCGATGGTTAAGAACTGGCTTGGGACGCCAGAGGACCCCAGTTCGGATCCCACATATGAGGGCCAGTGACACTGCCCTCCACANGTCTTCTGACCCAGTCCCTTTGTATAGCCTGTAGCAAAGAGGAGAGCCCAAGAAGGAATTGCCCAAAGCCTGTAAGAGGGCCTCACACTGAATTGGGGAGCCTGAGAATGCCCAGGGGAGCGGCCCAGGCTGCTTTGAATTAAGGAATGCTGACTTTGAAAGCTACTGGTTAACCTGTGCATTTTAGGATATATTCTTTATAGTCACCATATATGTTTTGTATGATTTTAATTTACTGATGCATATGCACTACTTTTACCAAAAATAATAATTTTTAAGGCCTGAAAACTTTTTAAAAATGGTTTTGTGTTTCATAAACAAAAAATAATCCAACCTATACATCTCCTTTGGACACATTTTCTGCTGAGCTGAGGAGAAAGCAGAATGAATTTTGGGCCATATCCAAACCTAGAGAGGAGGGAAATAAAATATAGCTCTGGAGGGCAGGCATGGGTGACCCTGTCAAGGGGAAAACTCAGGCATCTGCCTGGAGAAGTTCTTCTCATGATAATTCCTGTGCTTGTCCTGGAGGGGTTTTATTTTCTGTTGTATAAATACAGTTCCTTAAGCAAGGCTGACTTGTTGTCTCTATCAGTTTTAGGCAGTGAGACTGTGGCGTCACAGCAAGAATCCACCACGGATCACATGGACTCTATGGTGAGGGCATAGGTGTGAGTGAGCGAGGGCCCAGGGACCGTGGGGCTCTGCAACTCTAGGAAGGTCTCTGCCATGTGCTCAGCAAACCCAGAGAAGCAGCCTTTGGTTATCTAGGATAGTGGAAGAGAGCAGTGGCTGTGTACTCCAAATAGCATATTTTACTTAGCAGGTGACTTTGTGCTTACAAATACGGGTGAGTCTGAGTTGAAAACATGCTACTTTAAAGCACATAATAGAAAGGGCCTGTATAGAGAGCTTTCTGGTTTCTCTATTCTACACTTGACCAAGTTTCTCTTCTTATTCCTTTGCTGAGAACTATATGATGCAAAAGTCCAGCCTCAATTAAATTAGGCTTCTCTTTGGTTCCTTCCGTAAGGTAGGAAGGTAATTGTTTGGGATTAAAGCCTTTGAGCTTCTATGATCTCTTCCCCAGGAAGATCAGTTGTCATCTTAGAATCATAGAATACTAGATATGGAAGCCTTCCTCAGCTCTCCCAGGCTATTCGTCACCCATTCAATGGCTACTACGTTTTGTTCGTATTGCCTGTGTAGCGGAGCTCATGGAAGTGGGATAATCTGTCCGTCCTGTGAACTGACTTCCTCCAGGGTGCCCAGTAGAGAGCCTGGCACGTGTGTGGATGCGCAGCAAATGACTGAATGGAAAGGATGTTAGCAATCATCTAATTCAATTCTCCTTTCATACGAAGAGATTAGTTTATGTGAAGAAAATGTTCACATTTCGATAAAGATTTGTTACTACGTTGTACTTTCCTTTTAGTTGCTGTTAGAAACTTTGCAAGATGAGCTGAAGCTTTTTAACGAAACAGCCAAAAAGCAAATGGAGGAGTTACAGGTGAGAGGCGGACATCACCCTGAGGCAAGATTGCCATTTCCCACCGCAGTAGGTAGATCTGAGGGCTCTTTCTTATTTATCTACCTATTTGTTTTTAATAAACTATTTTATAATAATTTTAGATTTATAGAAAAATTGCAAAGATAATAGAGAATTCAATTACCCTAATGTTAACATCTTACGTTATCATGGCACACTAGTCAAAACTAAGAAACCAACTTTGATGCATTACTATTAACTAAGTTCCAAAACTTCATTTGATTTCACCTTTTTTTTTCAACTAATTTTATTTTTCTGTCCTAAAGACTCTTAGAAATGTCCACATCTGCAGGGCATGAAGCAGTGTGCAACATACTAGGTTGCTCAGAGTTAAGAGTAAACACCAGTGTGAAATCCATGCTGGGGAAACTTGATACCTCAAGGAAATCTATAATAGGAAACCCAGCTCCTTGGGCCTGAACTGCTTTGGATTGCTTGGATGAATTTCGCTGAATCCTAGAGGATTTTATTGCTCTAGTTTAGATAGAAGAGGCTGTAGTAGAAAGGGACAGTTCCTAAAGCCAGCACAGATAAACAAATCTAAGATAGAAAATATAATGTCAGTGTTCCTGTGATCTTCCTCAATGGAATAGAAGCGTTTATGCTCGGACATGGTATTATCTTTCCTCTGAGTCAAAGTTCTGTGAGGTTTTTTGTTTATTTGTTTTTCTTTTTGAATGTTTTTCCATGCAGGCCTTAAAAGTAAAGTTGAAGATGAAAGAAGAGGAGAGGGCCCGGTTCCTGGAACAGCAGACCTTATGTAACGGTCAAGTAAATGATTTTACAACAGCCCTTAAGGAAATGGAGCAGCTATTAGAAATGTGATAAAAAGCAGTGGCTACATGGCTCCCTCTTGGGGATAAACTCTCAGAGGAAGCCACTAAGGACATTGCTTCTTGGCCATGATCTTCTAGGACTCACCATCCCCAGAATGAAAACATTTTCTGTAGCAGGATTAAGAACAGTTTGTGCTGAAATGGCAGTTCCTCCTTTAAGCAAGTGTTCCCAACCTTCAGATTGGTCAGCTCTTCTGAACCTCACATATTAATAATTGAGGTCTACAAGAGGGGGTCCTGAAAGCTTGGATCAACTCCTGAGCAACAAAGCAGCACACCGTTAGAATCAAGCGACTAAACCAGCCACAGCCAGAGGATCCAAAAAGTCACATTCAGATGTGCGGGAAGAAACCCTTAATTGTACAGTGGAGCACAGGTGCTCCATAGGCGACATGAAGGAGCCATGCTGACCTCTTCTAGCTTGGAGCACATTCTATCCCATCCTCACTGGGCTCTGTACCTCATTGTAAATGTAAGAACTTGAAGTTACTTGAAATGGCTTAATAAATGGGGCGAAGGTATAGATAGCAATAACACCTACCTGAAACAATACACCTTGGAGCTTTTAATCTAAATCACTTCTGGTGGTTTTTTTTTTTAAATATAAAGTGCTACTTTTAAAATAAATATTTCTGTAACTGGATTGTAACATTGAGAAATGAAAATAGACTTTTAACCTAAATATATTCACTGAAAACTATTGAACTAATCTA
>NW_017731442.1:833023-834521 GCF_001890085.2 Hipposideros armiger
AAGTGAAGGTACACTCCAAAGAGAAAGGAGCAGGCCCGAGCACAAAGGAGTGGCTCAAAAGGCACTGACTGGCGAGGACTTGGAGTTTTTATTTCTTTCTCTTCTAGAATGGGCTGCTCCTCTCTAATTGTGGGGCTGTTTGATACCTGATCAAACATTGATTTGCTAAGTGATTGATAATGGCTAATGGTTATGGTAAACAATGGCAAGTTTTGGTGGAGAGGAGAGGTCTTTTGGGCAGTTATTTCCCATAGGCCAGGTTGGATGTGCAGGAATGTTACCTGATGAATCCAGGTGTCTCAGAGACCCAATTCCTGTTTCTGCCTGCCTTATGTCCCCCTTGAAAGACGGGATTCCCATAAATCTCTATGGGAAGTTTAGGGACAGGAGAGCTCTTCTCTATCTGCTTCCTGCTGAATGTGGCCGTTGTCCCTACCTACTGAGGATTCAAGGGACTCTCACCCTATCTGATCTCAGATGACCTCTGTGGTCGGGATGTACTGGAAGTCTTGGTGGGGCATCACTTGTATCCTAACAGCCCCTAGATGAGGAAAAAGAGATTTTAGTTAATAACGTTAAAAGTGTTAGCCCAAGAAGCAGGATTCAACGCCCTTGATGCAGGGTGACTGCTTGATGAAAAAATTGTTCAGCTTCATAGAGCCTGTGGCCTTTTTTCTGGCTTAACCAGTCATTCAGTTACTGTTTACCAGGGAGCTAAGCCAGGAAAGAAAGCTGCACTACAATAACTATAGTCAACAAGCATAAATCACAAGCTTTAGGGTAATTAAAGCAGGAGGGAGGAGATTTCTATGATTCAGGTTAAAAATAATCTAGTATTTATGATAAAGAAACTGATTTGAAAAAGACACGAGGGAAAAGGAGACAAAGTTTTTATAGTAAGGAGGTTTTTATAGTGAGGGGACTCGCTCGTATCACTACCATCTATTTCCTATTCAGAGTCAAATTGCTCAAGAAGTGTTTTCACACACTATCCTCTTCACCTTCCAATCTGGCTTAAAGACAAAAACAATTATATAAGGTATCTAAAGTAGGCAAATTAATAGAGGCAGAAAGTAGAATAGAGGTTACTAGGGGCTGGGTGGAGGAGTATACCAGAAGTTTAATACGTAGAGTTTCTGTTTGGCATGAAGAAAACTTCTGGAAACGGATAGTGGTGATGGATGCACAACATTGTAAATGTACTTAATGCCACTGATATACACATAAATATAGTTAAAATGGCAAATTTTGTTATGTATATTTTACTATAATTTTTTTTTGTCATCTGTATAATTCTGTAATACATCATTCATATATCACATTGTGTGTTCACCAACCAGAGTCAGTTCTCCTTCCAACACCATATATTTGACCCCCTTTACCCTCTTTACTATCCCCCCTTGGTTTTATTTATTTATTTATTTATTTATTTTTTATTGTTAGTTTCAGGTGTACAGAACAATGCAATAGTTACCCTTTTCACCCTCACAAAGTAACA
>NW_017731442.1:837186-844041 GCF_001890085.2 Hipposideros armiger
GGCCAAGGGCAGCGTGGCCTTCCGCGGGCAGCGGAGGATGATAGGCTGCTGGAGACCCACCCCCTCGCGGACTGTTGTGGGCAAGGAAGCCAGGGATTGGTGGAGCTACCTCGGCGCAGCTGCGGCTCCCGCGCCAGCGCAAGGCAGAGATGGCGACTACAGCTTGGTTCCTGGGACGGCGCGTTGCTAGCTGGAGGCTTCGGACATCGCTGTCGCCGCTCGCCGGCCTCGTTTCCCAGCGGGCCCACTCTCTGTTGCCCGTGGACGATGCGATCAACGGGCTAAACGAGGAGCAGAAGCAGGTAGGGAGCCCGTCTCCAGCGCTTCCTGGCCTGGCCCCATACGCCGGCTTTGTGGTCGCCGGCGCTCTTCCTCCCAGCGCCCACCCAGCTGTAGCGTGTGCCCGGCTGCCGGAGTTAAATGGGGAGTCAAAGACAGGGGTCACCTGTATGTAGCAAAAGGGCCCTCAATCTGTCTGAAGCCCCCTTACACCTGAACACTGTCCAAGGCTATGGTTCTCAAACTTGTTTAATCATCATCCCCAAGAAATCTTTTTCGAATACACACCCCCGAGGTTTTGAAATGCACAGTGTAATCTGACCCCACTGAGTTAGAGCGCGGACGTTGAACAAAATACTTGAAAAATGTTATTAAAAGTGGAGCCGAACCAGAGCCCTTCCAGGAGAAGGAGACTGTTCACTTGGACAGAGTTCCCCGGAAATAGGATTTTCATGTGATCCTGACCACGTGCCTACGCCTCCCGGAACTCCAAAGCCCATTTGGGTTTACAGTCAGCAGACAGCTTTAAATCACCCTGGATGGGAAGGGTTCAATCCTACTCCTCAAACTTTCCTGTCAAGAGGAGCGTCTAATCTCTTTCAGCCAACATTTAGAAAAGAGCCTGTAATGCACCTAGAACTGAAGGGGTTGGGACTGGAGCACAGTAAGTAGGGGCAGGGGGAGGCACTGGGGAAGGCTGGAAGGGTCAGCTCATGCAGGGCCGTCTTGTAAGTACAGTGGAAAGCCATGGAATGGTTTTATGTAGGCGACTGGCATTTAAAAAATAATCTTCAAGCTGTCTAGACTGAGAACCTCAAGAAAAAGGGGTGAAGATCATCTCAGAGGAAGCATAAACTAATGGTTCTCTTAAGTTTCAGTCTGATGCTGTTTGGTGAAGTTACTTGGGGGCTGTTTGCCTGAATGCGTCCTCAGTAGCGGAGATGCTGTCCTCAATGGCAATAATGTACTATTTCAATCTGTCCACCTCTTTCCCTCTAGCTTCGTCAGACCGTGTCTAAGTTCGTTCAGGAGCACCTAGCCCCACATGCCCAGGAGATTGATCAAAGCAATGAATTCAAGAACCTTCGAGTGAGTTCTGAGGCCCACACTGGGGGGGGCAGGGAGGCAGTCTAGGAGCCAGGCTGGGCTGAGCTGGGAGTTGCACTGCTGCCTGGAAGGGCTCACAGTCTTCTGGTAAATGAAACCTCCCTCAGTATGAACCCCTTTCTGTGAAGCCTTTGGGTTTCCTTGTTCCAGGCGTCCAGGCACCTGTGACTTGGCTGCCTTCTCACAACTCACTGTGCTCTATTCTGTTGGCAGGAGTTTTGGAAGCAGCTGGGGAACCTGGGAATTCTGGGCATCACAGCCCCTGGTGAGTATAGTTTCTTTCTCTAAAGGGAATTTTTAACACCGGTCCCAAAAGAAGCAGGAAAGGAGGGCAAAGATTATGCTCAAAGAAACCCAGAACTTCCTCCCTCTTGGATCTGAGAAAGTACCCATGGTTGTCAGCCCAGAGAAGAGTACACGCTTCCATTTCTTTAGGCAGTGATACTGATAAGGCCGAGACTGGGCCAGTGTGGTTCACTTGGATCAGGATCATTCAGACTGTTGAACTCAGCATGCTTAATAGCTCCCCCCAGGTGATCCGAGTAGCTGTCTTAGTGCCTCAGTCTTACTATCTCCCCTAATCCCTAAGCTCTGCCCTTCCAGTAGCATGTAGGCAGGACTACTCAGGACAGGTGTGTCCCTGTAGAGACTGCCTGTGTCCTCTGCCCACAGCTTGCCCTTGGAGCTCATTTGGGAGCAGATGGTGGTATGGAGGAGAGGGATGCCTGTCTGAGCTTCCACGTAAGGTGGCCAGATAATGCGTTTAATAGGCTCTCCCTGGGCCTGCCCTGTATTCCCTGTGGGTCTTACTACCTATTTCCAGGGATAAAGGGCAGGGAACTGGTGGGCTCTGGTTTAGATACTGGCCTCTGAAGGAGAGGCCCAGCCTGGCTTGCAGTGCCCAGTAAATAGCTAAGCCATTGGCCTCACCAGCCAAAGCCTAGATGGCACACCCTGCTTCAGCCTATATTCATTGGGCATTGGAATAGAGGTGAACACTATATACTTTCACCTTCCCCTCACCACTTGGAGACAGTTCTGGGATTTGAGCTTATCACAGAAAGTTATATCAATATCATGAGTAATGATAAAATGAAACCACTTAAAATTTAGACCACCTTAATGGAAAATGGTAGGGGGAAGGCCAGTGGGAACTCCCAAACAAGACTCTTTCTTTCACTGTGTCTTGGGGCTTTATGAACCCCCATAGAGAAGATGCTCCTGAATCACATCGTATTTACTGGAGAAAGAGGCAGTTAGAAGTCAGATGAAAACCTTTTCAAGGGGGAACCTTGAAAAGAAAGCCAGATATGAGTTCTGGTTTCCATATGGTTGTCCTGGTGGCTGTTTACAGTGTTACTCACCTGTGGACTTTCCTTTCTGGAATTGCAGAGGTCAGCCCAACCTTTCCCTAGAGCAGCNTCCTTCCACTCTCTCCTGGCTTGTAATATATTTACTGAAAAATATTATGATAATCTAATGGGGTTTCCTTTGTAAGTTGCAGTCTTTTTTCCCCTGGCTGCCTTGAGAATTCTTTCTTTGTTAATCATTAATTTTTGACAGTTTGAATAAAATGGGTCTTGGAGGTCTTTTTGCTTTCATATAATTAGATGTTTTGTTAGCTTTCTCTAATTCTAAAGTCCAGTTCTTTCCATAAGCGTGGGTAGTTCTCATCAATTATTTCTTTGAGTAGTCTCTCTGTTCCCTTCTCCCTCTCTTCCTCTTCTGACATTCCTGTTATCCTATGTGGCTCTTTAAAATGGAATCAGATAGTTCTTATACAGTTGTTTCATTTTTTTTTAAACTCTTAGTTCTCTCTCTTTTTCCTCCTGGATCATTTCTAGGTTTCTGTCTTCGAGCTTACTAATTCTCTCTTCCATCTGGTCTGCTATATTTCCAGTGTTCTCTAGTGCATTCCTCATCTCATTTATTGAGTTCTTCAGCTCCGTAATTTCCGTTTGGTTCTTTGTATAGCTTCAGTCTCTTTGGTAAAGTACTCCTTTTGTTCATTTTATTCTTGAACTCATTGAACTGCCTTTTTAAGTTCTCTTGTATCTCATTGAACTTCTTCGTAACTGCAATCTTAAATTCTCTGTCATTTAAGTCACAGTCTTCCATGACTTTGACTTTGGTTTCTGGAGACTTTTCATTTTCTTTGTGCTTCCATGTTTCCTTGGTTGTTCATGGTATTTGATGAATACTACCTGCACATTTTAGGTAGTGGAATCTTTTCTTGTTTATATACTGTTTTGCTCTCAATAATTCAGCAGGTTCATTGGTGGGGTACTTTCTTTTAATGGTGGTATAGTGCAAGTTTTTGTTTTCTCTTACTTGCACTATTTGTGTGTCTAGTATTATGGGGAAGCAGTGTTGCTTCAGTTAAGGAAAATGCTGTGTATTCACTGGCATGGTAGGTGTCCCCTCTGTGACCAGGTGGTGTCGGTTATGGGGTACCACCACTGTGGTGGGGGAATGTGGTGAGTGGTAGAGAACTGATTTTGCAAACTCCCAGTGCTACCTCGTTTTTACTAATGGTCGCTGGCCCTGCTGTGTTTTTGGAGGCATCTCCACTGCCTCTACCTGGCTCTGTCAGGATGGGTGGGGAAAAGGAGGCAAGCTTGTGATCCCATGGCTCTGCTCCTCATCCCTGTTGTCACTGCTGTACTGTTTAAGGCTTCCCAGCCACCTCTACCGGGGCCTGCCACAATGGGGAGAAGGGGAAAGGAGATAGATTCCTTTTCGAAGGGGAACACCGCCTCTGCCCCTCTTATACTCCAGGCTGTAGTGTAAAGGCTGCAACCTGACTTCTCCATTACCACGCTCACTGGACCCACGGTGGGCACTGAACTGTCCTTCCCCCAGTCCTGCCTCCCTTACTCGTTCCAATACACCCACCTTCAGATGTCCCAATGCATGGATCTTTCAGGAGTGTGTGTGTGTTTANCTTATACGGCGAGTATATAACAAACTCTGTATTTTGAGTGGAAATGTTAGGGGGTCGTCTTATACGCCCAGTCGTCTTATACGCCGGCAAATACGGTAGGTTTTCCATATCTTGTCTACTGTGAGTAGTGCTGCAGTGAGCATAGGGGTACATATATCTTTACGAATACGTGTTTTCAGATTTTTCAGGTAGATACCCAGAAGAGGGATTGCTTGGTTGTATGGTAGCTCTTTTCATAATTTTCTGAGGAACCTCCATACAGTTTTCCATAGTGGCTGCATCAATTTACATTTCCACCAGCAGTGTATGAGGGTTCCCTTTTCTCCACATCCTCTCCAACACTTGTTATTTCTTGCCTTATTAAATATAGCCATTCTAACAGGCATGAGGTGGTATCTCATTGTGGTTTTGATGTGCAGTTCTCTTGTAACTAGTGCTGTTGAGCATCTTTTCATATATCTGTTGGCCATCTGTGTCTTCCTTGTAAAAGTGTCTATTCAGGTCCTCTGCCCATTTTTAAATAGGATTGTTTGGTTTTCTTATTGTTATGAGTTCTTTATATGTTTTGGATATTAGCTCCTTTTTGTAGGTATCATTTGCAAATATCTTCTCCCATTTGGTTGGTTACCTTTTTGTTTTGTTGCTTGTTTCTTTTGCTGTGCAGAAGCTTTTTAGTTTGATATAGTCCCATTCATTTATTTTTTGCTTTTACTGCTCTTGCCTTTGGGGTCAAATTCACAAAAACCCCTCAGACCAAGGTCCATAAGTTTAGTGCCCATTTTTTCTTCTATGTATTTTATTGTTTCAAGTCTTATATTTAAGTCTTTAATCCAGTTGAGTTAATTTTTCTGTATGGTGTCAGACAGCAGTCTAGTTTCATTCTTTTTCATGTGGCTTTCCAGTTTTCCCAACACCATTTATTCAAGAGACTTTCCGTTCTCCATTGTATGTTTTTGACTCCTTTGTTGAAAATTAGTTGCCCATGTATGTGTGGGTTTATTTCTGGGCTCTCAATTCTATTCCATGTGTCTTTTTTTCCCAATACCATGATGTTTTGATTATTATAGCTTTGTAGTATAGTTTGAAGTCAGGGCGTGTGGTACCTCTGGCTTTGTTCTTTTTTCTCAGGATTACTTTGGCTTTTGGGGTCTTTGTGATGCCATACAAATTTGAGTAAATTTTTTGTTCCAGTTCTGTGAAAAATGCCATTGGGATTTTGATAGGGATTGCATTAAATCTGTATTTTGGTTTAGGTAACATGGCCATTTTAACGAGGTTAATTCTTCCAATCCAAGAATATGGAATATATTTCTGTTTCTATATGTCTTCTTCAATTTCTTTCAACAGTATCTTGTAGTTTTCAGCATACAGATCCTTCACCTCTTTTGTTAAGTTTATTCCTACATATTTGATCCTTTTTGTTGTGATGTAAATGAGATTGTTTTCATTTATCTTTCTGATATTTTGCTGTTAGTGTATAGGAATACAACAGGTTTTTATATATTTATTTGTATCCTTTAACTTTACTGTGTCTGTTTCTAACAGTTTTTTTGGTGAAGTCTTTAGGGTTTTCTATATATAGAATCATGTCATCTGCAAATAGTGACAGTTTTACTTTTTCATTCCCAATTTGGATAACTTTTAGTTCTTTCTCTTGTCTAATTGTTTTGGCTAGAACTTCCAGTACTGTTTTATTTTGTTTTGGGTTTTTTTTGAATGTCCAAACCTGTAAAGAATTTTTGTAAGATTTTATTTGAACCAAAACTGACAACATATGCCAGGAAGCAAGATTTCAAATGCTCCTCTTCTAGTGCTGTTGAGTAGCAGTGATGAGAGTGAACATCCTTGTCTTGTTCCTGATCTTATAGGAAAAGTTTTCAGTTTCTCACCATTGAGTATGATGTTAGCTGAGGGTTTGTCATATATGGGCTTTATTATGTTTAGGTACTTTCCTTCAATACCCATTTTATTGAGTGTTTTCTTTCATAAATGGATGTTGTAGCTTGTCAAATGACTTTTCTGCGTCTATTGATATGATCATGAGATTTTTATCTTTTATTTTGTTAATGTGGCACATCACATTGATTTGTGGATGTTGAACCATCCTTGCATCCCTGGGATAAGCCCCACTTGGTTGTGATGTATGATTCTTTTAATATAGTGTTGTGTTCAATTTGTTACTATGTTGTTAAGGATTTTCGCATCTATGTTCATCAGAGATATTGACCTGTAATTTTCTTTTTCTATGTTGTCCTCCCCTGATTTTCATATCAGGATAATTTTGGCCTCGTAAAATAAGTTAGGAAGTATTCCTTCATCAATTTTTTGAAAGAGGTGTAGAAGGATTGGTATTACATCTTTAGATGTTCGGTGGAAGTCAGCAGTGAAACCATCTAGTCCTGGACTTTGTTTTTTGAGAGGTTTTTTATTACTGTTTCAATTTCCTTACTAGTGATTTGTCTATTTAGGTTTTCCACTTTTTCATGAGTCAGTCTAGGAAAGTTGAAATACTTCTAAAACCCTGT
>NW_017731442.1:849321-862577 GCF_001890085.2 Hipposideros armiger
CATTACTATGGTCAAATACCACCCCTAAGCGGGTGTCACAGCAGGTGGGGGCTAGTTGTTAGCCTGTGTTGCTGGTCTGAGCACAGTCCAGCCCAGGGTGTATGTGTGTCCCTCCACCCAATGCTCAGTCCCCATGTAAGTGAGGTTGACATGAGATAACCACAACAACCATGAGCAGGTTGTTGAAGTGGTCAGGAGGGGAGCCCATTCCCTATTAATTAGCCTTTTTCAATAGTCTGGGCTGAAACAAACGTGCATGAGTCCTCAGAGCTTCTTAAGCTTGTGCAATTTGCATTGTTTATAATCTCTAGTTCTCTTCTCAGAAAACCAGGCTCTCTGTTCTGCCTTCTTCACAACACACATAATATACTACGATTCTCTGATTTCTTTGTTGTTGTTTTCTAATTGAGGTATAATTGACATACAACATTATAGTTTCAAGTGTACATGATAATGATTCACTATTTGTGTATGTTGCAAAATGATCACCGCACTAAATCAAATTAACATTCTGATTTCTTTGTGTTTGCTTCTCTAGGCAGGTGAAAGCTGCAGATACTGCCATCAAGAGGAACGTCAAAAAGAGGTGAACATCAGGGTAAATGAAATTTGGCCACCATTTTAGGGTAGTGGGTCTCAATCCTGGTTGTGCATCAGAATCATTCATGTTTAACGTGTTGGGAGTCTGGATGCTGCCCCAGAGATCTGAATGGAATTTTCAGGGGTGAGGCACAGCCTGGTTTGAGAAACACTATGAGGAACAAGTGAGGGCAAGATTAGTGATGCTACTGTCTTGAGTGCCAGGCAAGAGCTTTTTGGGCTCTATGCCAGGACCACTGCTGATCGGAAATCAAACCCGGCTGTGATCCATCAATGAGAGTCTGAAGTTTTCGGGGTAGGAGGGGCTGTGTGTGGTTAGTGATACTGAAATGGCTTTTCTGGTGGTGATGCTGGTGCTGGTGAAGATGAAATCCTAGAGAAAGAACCATCTTTCTCTGTTTCAGGCTAGCTTGGACATTTTGCAGTCCTGAAGACAGAAATAATATAAGCTGAAAAATTAGTAGAAATAGGTTCTAATTCCAAACCTGGGCATGTTTTAAAAGTTCTGAAAGCAAAATACTATCAAGAAAGACTCTGAGAATTTTGAAAAGAAGGTTTAATATTGATGGTGATAATGGCCATTATTTATTGAATGTTTATTATGTGTCAATAGCTGTGCTAAGAATTGTACATATATTCTCTCCCTGATCCTTTGCAATAATAATATTATGAAATGTGGGTATTACCCTAATTCCAAAAATGAGGAAACAGCCTCAGAGAGGTTATGCAACTCACTTAAGGTCATATATCACTATGTAATGAAGCCAGGATTTGAACCCGTTTGTGAGACTCTANTTCCTCATGTTGTGGTGACCCCCAACCATAAAATTATTTTCGTTGCTACTCTATAACTGTAATTTTGCTACTGTTATGAATCGTCATGTAAGTATCTTTTTGTTTTCCGATGGTCTTAGGCGACCCCTGTGAAAGGGTCGTTCGACTCCCAAAGGGGTCGTGACCCACAGGTTGAGAACCACTGCCCTAGAGACTTGGATGAGCCTGACTTCTTGGTCAGAGTGAACATGTGCAGAGGGTCTCAGTAGGGTTTACTCAAATAGCAGGGCAGAGAGTTGGTACCAGATGACCCAGCCACTTTTATTTTAGATCTGCTGCCAAGGAAAAAGCACAGTTTTTATGAGGCGTTCTGAAATTCCCTACCAGCATTTCTGTTGCCCTCTGCTACACTACCCACCAGATTTTTTCTCTCAGGCTGTGGCTTTCCTGTCCTCTGTTACTAATTTTTTTTTAAATTGGGGAGTTGGGGAAGGGGAATAGTGTTGGGGAATTGGGAAGGGGGACCAGCCAAGTTGTTGTTCTTCAGTGTTACTTGTGGAGGGTGCCCGTCACCATCTGGCTTCCTGTCGGCAGCTCGTGGCCTCTAAGCTCAAGATGCTGTGTTACAGTCTTAGTTGCGGGTGGGCATAGCCACCATCCCATGTGGGAGTCGAATCGGCAGCCTTGTTGTTAAGAGCTCACACTCTATCCACCGAGCAATCCTGGTGGCAGCTCAGCTCAAGGTGCCGAGCTCAATCTTACTTGCAGGCAGGCATAGCCCACCATCGAGCAGGCAGCCTTGTTGTTAGGAGCACGTGCTCTCACCGGCTGAGCCATCCTGCCACCTGTTGGCAGCTCAGCGGCAGCTCAGCTCAGGCTGTGAATGGAACCGGCAGCCCTGTTGCTCAGAGCTCACACTCTTGAGCGAGCTCTTAACCAACTGAGCCACGTGGCCGTCTGGCATCTGTTCTTAATGCTCTGACCCTCTTTGTGTTTCTTGGGTAAACTATAGGTCCTCTTCATTTATTCATCTGCCTCTGCGCTTCCAAATAGTGGCTACAGTACTCAGGTTCTCTTGTCTTCATTAAGAGGTCTCTCTGGGATAAAGCAGGAGTTACAATGACTGAACCATACCTCAGCTGACAGAGGCAGCAGACAAAACCAGTTGTGCGTGTTTGTAAACAGAGTCCATGGTATCAGCCTGTTGACTTTGTTAGGGGAAGCTGGAATAGGGGCTACCAGGGTGTTTGTCTGCTGTCAATAAATGTAAGATTCCTGTCAATGTCCTAGTTTAATCTGGGTTGCCTTTTCCACTCCCCATTGCAACTTCCACTCCCAGTCCAGTATGGCGGCTCTGGCCTGGGCTACCTGGAACACGTGCTGATGATGGAGGAGATATCCCGAGCTTCTGCAGCAGTGGGACTCAGTTATGGTGCCCACTCCAATCTCTGTCTGAACCAAATTGTGCGCAATGGAAATGAGGCCCAGAAGGAGAAGTACCTCCCTAAGGTAAGGAAATGGGAATAGAGAAACACACCCTGATCTCATGGTGCAACCACCAACCGCGAGGCACCCTCCTTCACTGGCTAGGGTAGGTCACCCTTGCTTTCTGTAGCATGCTGCCCCGAACCGGATATGGTTAGTTTAGGAAGGGGTCGGGAATTTGCTTTCAAATACTTCAGTCAAAAAAATTAAAAATAGGGCCAGACCTCCTGAGTTCATCACTGGACAACATTTGCAGAAAGCACTTTAAGAAACAGAAGACTAACATTATAAGTGTCCTTTTGGATCTGTTTTGATGAGAACCATTAAAAATTCAATGCAATAATACTTTGCTAATCACTTAGTTACACCAGGACCTTGCTTTACGCCAGGGATACAGAAAATAATTAACCACACTATCCTATCCCTCAAAGAACTCACAGATGATTAGGAAAGGTGGATACAAATGAGTAATCATAATATGGCATGCTGAATCAGAGGTCCAAAAAGTGCTGTGTGAATACAAATGAAGAAAATCTATTCTGTCTGAGAAGACACGGAAAGCCATGGAGAAGGTTCACCAGCTGCAAGGGACCTTGAAAGATGGCATGCCGCACTTACTTTTCCAGGGATAGTTGCTAGGTGCTTTACGAATGTTTTATTATTTGAACAAAAACCTGTTGAATTGCTAGTGCAATTCCCATTTCTGGGATAAATATAGGAGTACTGAAGGTAACGATGTTAAATTATTGGGTTGTCAGAAAAGTCACGACGCATTTTTGCAATGAAAAACAAAACATACATCATGACTTTTCTAACAACTCAATATTTTCTCAAGGCCACATTGCTAGCTGGTCAGAGAGCTGGAATGGGGGGAGGAGATCTTTAAGCTGACAGGGGAGTAACTAATAATAAAACACGGTTTTTATTATGCCACTTTTTTCAGGTAGCTGAGTCCTGAAATGTTTATTTTCCGAAACAGTCTATTTATCTTGAAATCTTATTTGTTTTTGGCATTTCCTTACTAAACATTTTTATAGACCATGCAAAGGAAAAGCAAACCACCTCCCACTGGAATTAGCATGTGCTTCATATCAGTATAATATAAAAATATTTTTAACTATTTAAAGATTATTAACTGTCAGACATCTCTCTAAGACAACTGTCCTATTTCTTTTCACATTCAATGAAGTCTTTTTAATTTTATCAATAAACCAGAAAAAGAAAAACAATAAAGCTATTTCCATATATATGTGTGGAGACATATATATATATGTCTCCACACATATATACATATATATATGGTCATGGGATGTAAAGTACAGCATAGGAAATATGGTCAATGGTATTGTAATAGCTATGTACGGTGTCAGGTGAGTATACTTGTTGGGGTTATCACTTCGTGAGATGTGTAAATGTCTGAGCATTATGTTGTTTTGTACACCTGAAACTAATAATAAGAATAATAAGAAAAAGATATACTGAAAACTGTATTACTGGTTTATTTATATGCAGCCTATTGATACAGGTGGAATAGCAAATTAGCTAAATAATGATACCTTGTAATGAAATGGTGAAATAGACTCTCCCTAGTTTTTCTTACCTGTCTAATTATGTTTCTGTTCCAGGTGAGGTCAAAGTGGCTCCCTCTATTTTTGAGGTGAAGCAATTGAACACAAAGGTCAATTTAAAAAGCAAAGAAATATTTCCTGAGTTCCACAAAAAACAAAAACATGGAAAACTAAAACTTGCTTCCCTTGCAAAGGGAATGGGAAAAGGAGAGATATTTTCAGCCTTGTAGATATTGGGCTTCTCTTATAGCACTTTACCAATACCCTGGTCTGGAGGGAAATTTTAAGGGGTGTCATGTGAACAGGCAAGAAGTATCTGTGAGCTCCTGTAGGTACTTCTGAAGTCATAATCAGACCCTTTGGGGTTTCCCTTACAGCTGATCAGTGGTGAATACATTGGGGCCCTGGCCATGAGTGAGCCCAATGCTGGCTCTGATGTTGTCTCCATGAAGCTAAAAGCAGAAAAGAAAGGTGAGGCCCCTCTTGACTGGGAAGCTGAGATGGGCAGAGGGACAGACCCTTTCAGGGTAAGGAAGCAATAATTGGGGGTGGCCTCTGCTGGGTTTCTAGAACTATTTCACAACTGGGCAGCTTTCTGCTTAGCAGCAGGTCTGTGGACAACTGGCTGAGATGAGCCAACACAGATAGAGTAAGTAGCCAAATTCCTGTTCTTAGGAGATCACTATGTCCTGAATGGCAACAAGTTCTGGATCACGAATGGCCCTGATGCTGACGTCCTTGTTGTCTATGCCAAGACAGATCTGGGTGCTGTGCCACCTTCTCGGGGCATCACAGCCTTCATTGTGGAGAAGGTGAGTAGAGGGGATTGCACGGCGGGCAGCTTTTGTCTCCTGACAGTGTGCCAGAGATAGATCCCTTCAACTGATCGCAAACACGATCATTGTGTACTATGCCAAGGCTCCCTGGGATCGGGGGTGAGGCAGAAGAGCAGACTTAAAGGAGAGTGGCCAAAAAGTGGAGTCCAGGGAGGATGGATCAAGTCTGAGATCAGTGGAGCTGGCCACACAAAGAGGGCCAGAAGATGAGGACTGAAAAGAGACAACTGGATTTGACAATCGGATGTCATGGGCGGGGGGTGGCTGCTGAGAGCAGCTATGGGAGCCTGAGGTGGGAGTAGAGACACTAAGAACTGCACCTTCTGACTCTTGACAATAAAATCAGGAGGGAAATAGAGCAGGAGTTAGAATGAAAAGTTGGGAATTTGAGTTTGTTTTTAAGAATGGGAGAGAACTGAGCAAATTTTTTGGTAAAGAAAAAGGAAAATAGGAGAGGGAGAACTTGTGATGTGTGGGAGCAAGTGAGCAAAGCACAATGGAGAGCTGAGGGAGAAACGGTAAGGCTGGTTACAGGTGATGGGGGAGGAACATCTGCCTGATGACCTTGTGGGAGGCCAGGGAACCTGTGAGGGCTGGGAACCCTGGGGATGGGGGAGTTGATAGAGCATTTCATGAATGAGTGTTGTAGAGGTTTGCAATACCCTCCTTAGCGAGACAGGGAGAGTAGCTGACTAGGATTGGAGGACATGAGAAGTGAGTAGTCGAAGGAGCCTGGCTAAGATCAGAAATCTCAAGGTTGTGTGTGTGGCGCCACTCTCATCAGCCAGGAGGTGAGGGGAGCAACATGTGCACTCTGCTGGGCACTTGCCAATGCATGCTTCATCTGATTAATCCAGGTCAAAGCACACAAGTAGTTGAATGGATTCTGGGTGGGACTCAGTTAGGTACAGATGGCAGAGGAACAAGGGGGCAAAGGAATTGAATGGGCTGGTGAGAGTGTCTTGGAAGTGATTTCCCTGAGGAAAGGAAAGAAAGCCAGGAAGGGTCAGGAGAACTGCTCCCTTGAGAATGCAAGCTAGCAGCAGAGGAGCCTGGGGTTAGGGTGGGGGGTTAGGGCTGGAGTTTCCAGGAGTGGAGCAGTTGTGCACAGAGTTGGGGCCCTGAGAGTAGGATGCTGGCGTGTGGTGCGAGGATAGGAACTTGATGGGAAGGTGGGCATTTCTCAGGGGTCTTCCCTTTACTGGGCCCCCTTGGGGCCTGGTCTGTAATCAAGGTCACTTTCTGTTTCTGTCAAGAATATGCCTGGGTTCAGCACCTCCAAGAAGTTGGACAAGCTGGGGATGAGGGGTTCTAACACCTGTGAGCTAATCTTTGAAGACTGCAAGGTTCCTGGTGAGTCTCTTGAGAAAGGGCAAGCCCCTGTCCCGACTCCTTCATAAGCTGAGAAAGCCTATCTTTGGGTTAGCTTATCAATGACTTATGGCTAGACAGTGGGCCTGCTACTGCTGTGCTTCCCACTGGCCCGTACATGTGGGACTCAGGGGCTGTTGGACAGCCATTTTTCCTGCGTGCCTGCCTGTGATTGCAGTGTGGATAATACACTGCCGGGGGTTGGATTCCAGTATCTGGAGTAGAAAGGTAAGATCTGCCCTTGCCCACTAATGTCCTTCAGACATCCTTGTTTGTACGTTTCCCTATACAGCTTGTATGAGGTACTCACTAATGATGCTAAAAAAAACCAGTACAGATCCTTCTTTGTCAGCAGAAAAAACTCCAAGGCCACCCTGGCTTCTGGGGTGGAGAGGTGCTCAGCAGTTTGTCACTAGTACCAAATGGCCCATCTCTTGGACAAAGATTCTTCCATGGCCCACCCTTGGAGGGGAGGGGGCGGGTAATACTGGACCAGACCAGGCTCAACCTCGAGGAAAGAGTAATTATGCACACAGATGTAAAAAGAACTGGGAAGGGGTTGGATGACTTCTAGACCAAATTAGCTTTTCTTCTTTCCCATCCAAGGCAGTGAAGGAAGAAAAGAGGAGGACCTAAGGATTGGGCCTTTGTGTCTGGTCTTACAGAGGGGGTGTGTGTGTGGTGGTGGTGGTGGGGTCCGTCTAGCAAGCCTCCACTCCTGGTTGGAAATGGTAACCTCCATCCCTCTCTCTCACTGGAACCCTAGTTGAAGGTCAGGTGACATATTTTTGTGCCTTTTGTGAAAGCCATGGCACCAAACCTAGTAGCTTTTATATAAGTGAGGAGTCTATAGACAGCGCTCTTCCCTCTGACCAGCATTTTTCCCGGCAGTTGACAACATCTTGGGCCATCAAGGTAAGGGTGTCTACGTGCTGATGAGTGGGCTGGACCTGGAGCGGCTAGTGCTGGCTGGTGGGCCCCTTGGGTGAGTATGAGCTGGGGTTTTGGACTCCTTGGCAAGTGGCGCCCTCACAAACAGCAGCTACAGCCATGCCCTTGACAGCCAAGGGGAGCTGCCTCCTGGTAGATGCACCTTCTCTCCTGGAAAAAAAACCAAACAAACCTCCTTCTAAATGTGTAATTTCACATTGAAGGGAAAGATCATTAGGTAATAGACAAAAGGCCTGAGGAACAATACTGCTTAGTTACTCAGGTTGTGCAACAGGATGCCTGGGCTCTAAGGCCCCTCAATGCAGGGGTCCTGCCAGCCTGTCTGGTCTCAGGGGAAGGGGCACAAGTCCTGGACAGTCAGTGCAGTAACTAAGCAGGGGTGACGAGTATCCTCACGCTCCTTTTCTCCTCCCTAGAATTCTAGCTCCTTGTCTCGCTGAACTGTCCCCTCAAGGCTTCCCACACTGGCATTTTGCCACCCCAACTGGCAGTGGAGGGACAGTGAGGCACCGCCCCAGTGTCTTTCTCCTTTCCACAGGATCATGCAGGCCGTCCTCGACCACACCATTCCCTATCTTCACGTGAGGGAAGCCTTTGGCCAGAAGATCGGCCACTTCCAGGTGAGTGGAATGCTTTGCTGAAATGTGCTTTCCTTGGGTTCAAGTTTTCTTTAACAAATGAGTACACAGTGCATGTATTATGGGGCATTTACTATCCTTCCCTGGCAAAATGTGTTCGAATGCTTGTAATACAGGCTTCCTTAGCATGTTACCTGGCTTTGGAAGTTGTCAGGAAGTTCATCACATGTCACCTCACTTCCTGTTTTAGATGAATGAACTAGGCATTGTAAGATTAAAGGATGAAGAGTGCAGGTTGTGGGGGAGGCATGGGGGAAAGGGAGCGGCATTTTTAGTCATACTTTCTGGTCTGAAGACACTGCAGGACATTAATGAGGGTGGTGGTGGGTGGAGGGCTATTTCAGGGTGCAGTGGCCACCCTTTGGCCTGAACTCCAGACCCACTACCATCTACCTCTGTGACCCTAGGCAAGTCCCATCTCCTCTCTGTGCCCTGACGCCCCCATTCCTGGCTGTCAGGTTGCTACTCTTGACCTACTTTTGGTAACTAGGGAGAGTTTCTGAGGAATGTGGCTCAAGCATGTTGACTTGTGACCTCCCTTTGTGCCCAGCTGATGCAGGGAAAGATGGCTGACATGTACACCCGCCTCATGGCATGTCGGCAGTACGTCTACAATGTCGCCAAGGCCTGTGATGAGGGCCACTGCATGAGCAAGGTAAGGGCCAGTCCCAGAGAAGGCAGTGGGCCGGCTGCTGGGACTTGCTCTCTGCATGGCCTTGGCAGGGCCCTGCTGACTGGGGCCTCCTCCCACAGGACTGCGCAGGGGTGATTCTTTACTCAGCTGAGTGTGCCACACAGGTGGCCCTGGACGGCATTCAGTGTTTTGGTAAGTGGCTCCCCACCCCCCACACCCAGGGCTGCCCTTACTCCCAGAGTCTGTGGCTGCCTCCAAAAAGGTTTCCTCTTCACCCCTCACTCTGCGCTTCAGCTAGCTGCAGTTGAGCTGATGCCATTAGTCTCCTTCTGTCCCAGTTACTAGGAGGACATGGAAAAGTAAATGAGAATACTGCTAGAGGCCATAAGTTGCCATTACTTTCGGCAACGCCCTCTTCTCATCATCTCCCCACAAGCCCCGCTTGGTCCTGTGGACATTGTGAAGTGGGCAGAGAGAGATGCCTCAGAGGTGGGACAGCCTTGTTTCAATGCTGCACAGTAGTTAAGAGCACAGACTCAAGCCAGATGGCCTGGGTTTGAATCCTTGCTCTGCCACTGACCGGCTTTGTGATTTGTGCAAATTACTTCACCTCTCTGAGCCTGGCACCCATTAAGTGCTATGCAGTATTCTCCTTGTCCCCCTTCTCCATGTCTGCCAGTGGTTGTCTCCTCTCCTTGCCTGCTATCCTCTGCACTCTAGGTGGCCTTCCAGCCCCTGTCCACCCATCTCCCAACTAGGTGTTCCCCATACCCCTCCTTCTAGCCATCTTTTGCTGCTTCTGTTTAATTGGTGTCTCCTCCTCTGATGCGTTTATATATTCTTGGCCTTCTGTTGCTTCCCTTGCTTTACCCACTGCCTATCATTTTTCCTGTTGTCCTTTCTTCTGTCCCTAAACCCCGGCTGCAGGTGGCAATGGCTACATCAATGACTTTCCCATGGGCCGCTTTCTGCGAGATGCCAAGCTGTATGAGATTGGGGCTGGGACCAGTGAGGTAAGGCGGCTAATCATCGGCAGAGCCTTCAACGCAGACTTTCACTAACTCTAAGACCTCTCACCCCTCTTCCCAACACCTAGAGGCCTTTGGAAGTAGAGGTGTGGCAACTCTACTCCCATGCCCAAGGCAGGCCCTGCTGCTCGGCTGCCCTTCTTGAATTAGCCCTCTGGCCTCTGTATGAGGTTGACTTCTCCACAACAGCTGCGAAACCACTGTGGGCCTCAGAGCCAGACCAGCCAGCTAGCCAACCCAGGAAAAGCATTCAGTGGTTTAACATGGACTCGACAGGAAGCACAGTGGCTTTTCTGGAGCTGGTTGGGATGGGTTTGGGGGACTGTGCTCTTGCTTTCTAACTTCCAAGCCTGACTCCCCCTACTTCCCAGATGGGCATCTCGAGGCAGGCAGGCGGCCACCCCTTTTTCTTAGGCAAGCCTCTGGCAGAGAGCTCTCTGCTCAAGTACACCAGAAACATTATCCCTCTCAGTTTATTTGAACTTGGTACTCTTTCAGGGGAAAAAACCCCAAAACCTAACCTTTGTTTCTGCCAATTTTCATCAGCCCCCAGCAGCTTGTGAGCAGGCACCCCTCTGCAGCAGCCCTTCCATCCCCCTAGGGCTTCATGCTGTAGGGCTGAAATCCCACCGTGTTGAGGTGTAGTTCTGGGAATAGGCATCTCAGAACACGTGTGCCACCCAGAGTCTTCTGTGGGGCAGAGACCAGCATGCTTATGAATGATCAGCTCAATGCTGGCCTCTGTGGCAGCACCTTTGATCCCTTTAGCACTGCTCTGCCACTGCCATCGTCCAGTCCTGGCCACAGCTGAATGGGCAGCAGGCCTGAGTTGTGTGGCAAGTTGTCTGGCTTGGCCGCCTGTGTACATTTCTCTGGATACCCTATGGCTACTTTTGTTACAGCTACACAGGCTGCTGCCATTTTGTATTAAACATATTATGAATCAAACCCATCTGCTTCTACACTGGTGTTTTGGGGGCGAAGCAATAGACTTGCTACTGCCTCCTATCTGGCTCTTGCCCCATGTCCTTGAGAGTGGCTGGTCCAGGTCCTGCCCCTGCCTTCCAGTCTGCTCACTGGTGAAGGGGGACAAAGGTGTGAAATCAGCCCTTGGGAGAGAGGAGGTCTCAGCCTCTGTTTCCCAGATCTCCCAGGGAATTTTAAAGGAAGGAGGGAGCCCAGAGTGGTAAGCATTTTAGAGCTAGAAGGAAACTCATACATTTCTGGAAACCATCCCCCATGTTTTTTTAAAAGATCAAGATAATTTGATTTTCCCAAGGTCGGAATTTGAGTTATAATTCAGATCACGAGAGATGGGGGTTCTGAGAATGCCCTCCTGGGGCTCCACTGCACAGCTGCCTGGATGGAACATAGAGTGGAACCGGTTTGGGTTAGTCCACCCCATCTAAGATCCCTAAAAGAGAGAACTGTTTTTCTTGGCTCTCAGCCCAGCAGTATGTCTTCTGACTTCTGTTCCTGGCCTGTAGGCAAGTGCTATTTTACCTACCCCAGCACAGTTCCAGGCTGAGGGGAAAACCCAGGGTTTGTGGCACTGTCCCTTCACTTCCCCTCCCTGCCTCCTGCTACGTTGAAATGAATGTGGCTAAAATGGTGGTCTTGCTGCCTTTCATGTGTAGCTAGAAC
This sequence comes from Hipposideros armiger, assembly GCF_001890085.2. Taxonomy (NCBI): domain Eukaryota; kingdom Metazoa; phylum Chordata; class Mammalia; order Chiroptera; family Hipposideridae; genus Hipposideros; species Hipposideros armiger. Next base: position 860,851 of record NW_017731442.1, read on the forward strand.
AACCAGCCTAGAGATATTCAGAATGTGACAGAATGGGATGGTTTGTCTAGTCAGCCCTGCCACCAACTTGGGGGAAAAGTTATTTTTCTCCTGATGCTGTATGTGAAATTGCTATGTTTAAAAATAAAGCCAGGGCCGGCCGAGTGGCGCGATGGTTAAGAACTGGCTTGGGATGCCAGAGGGCCCCGGTTCGGATCCCACATATGAGGGCCAGTGACACTGCCCTTCACAGCTAAGATGCTGAACAACAGCTCGACCTCGACCTGGAGCTGGGCTGCCATGAGTCGCCGGTGATGGCGTAGGCTGCAGCCTCTGTGGCAGTGGGTTGCCATGGGCTACCGTGTGTAGCCAGCAGCCAGCGTGAGTGGCCAGCAGCCGCAGTGAGCGGCCGTCCAGAAGCTGGCAACTGATCTGCCTCTCCCGGGAAGAGCGCAATGATGGTGCCAACTTGGGCCAGTGAAGCAACATCCGCCACAACTAGACTGAAGAACAAAAACGACAGCAAAGTTGTCTGTTCCCCTTCCCCCAATTCCCCAGTGCTGTTCCCATCCCCCCAATTCCCCAATAAAAACCTTTAAAATAAAAATTAAAAAAAAAAAAAAGCCAAAAAGAACAACAAAAAAAAGTGTAGCCTGAGTCATGAATGAAAGAGCAGAGGGCACTTCCACTTTGGTTCTTGTGGGAGATTTTTGTTGTTCACATGCATTGTGCACCATACAGCATCAGCTGTCTGCCCTACTCCTTCCTGGGGCTGCCTCTAATTCCACTCCAGTTATAGGCAGATCACACTATCTGCTGAGTTCCCCTGTTGACTATCATCCCTGTTTTCCTACTGCTTGCCTGGTGGGATGGTAACAGAAGCTAAGGAAATGGTTCTCCAAGTGTGGTCTGGGCACATCCTTTGCAACCAGTAAAAAAATGCAGATGGTAAATGGGGAGGGGGGTGGTAGTTGAGAGTTAAAGGGATCAAATATATGGTGATGGAAGGAGAACTGACTGGGTGTGAACACATTGTGATATATAGACGATGTATTACAGATTTGTACACCTGAAATCTATGTAACTTTGCTAAAAATTGTCACTCCAATAAACTTTAATTTAAAAAAAAAATGCAGATTCCTGAATCTCCCCCAGACCTAATCACATCTCCAGGGGTAATTCTGCGGCACAGGCAACCTATCAGAACAACTGACCTGGGGCCTAGAGGACACTTCCCCAGAGGCCTGAGTCCTAATTCTAAACCCATGTAATCTAGTAATGGCAATCCCTTACCTGTACAGCCCTCTCAAGTCTCGTTTTGACATATTAGCTCCTTGATTTTCGCGACAACTCGGTGCGGGAGACGAGGTTACACAAGCCCGCATTCCAGGAGACCGGTAAGGTGAGTTGCCCAGGGCAAGCAAGCAAACGGGGGCAAACCGGCCCCGCCCAGACGCTGGGTGGAGCCAGAGCTGGTGTCAACGCGGCGAGGGGGCTGGAGGAGGGCGCCCAGTTTACGTCCCTCCTGGCGGAGCCCGGACCCAGGACTCAGGTGGCCGTTAGTCGCGACTCCCAGTTCAAGGTAGGTTCAGGGTCCTCTCTCTGACCCACTCCCACGAGGCATCGCGCACCGCGGAGCCTTAGGCTCGCCGGCTTGAGCTCGGGCGCGGCTCCGCGGGCTCTGCGTGGAGCTCGCCTGACCCCTGCCGGCTGCCCGTGGGGACACAGGCGCTCAGCCCGCGGCTCTC
>NW_017731442.1:862663-878467 GCF_001890085.2 Hipposideros armiger
AGCAAAGGCTCTTAGTGTACTTGCCCAGTCTGATATTTCATACAAGAAAGGCCACTTTTAGCAATTAAAAACTGTAGAAAGGACTCAGAACAAAAGCCAGTGTTTTTTTATGTTTTGAATTTTGGATATGTTTTATGTTCATGGGTTTTAAAATATAATAGTTTTAAAAGACTTATTTAAAAAACAAAACTTCCTTGCCCCCACCCCCCCACTTTCCCCCCCAAACGAAACCACATTTGAATCTTTTGAATCTTTGAGTTCTTTTGGTAATTCACTTTGTTCTTCTAAGTGATAAGCTTACTTATAGATTTAATTGTAGACACTTCTAATGATAGTTCTTTAAAGTGCATACATTTGACTTATAAGAGCTCATTATATGCTCATATTTTCCTCACTTTCTCAGGCCAATCCTATCCACAGGCCAGCATTTGGGAATCCTAAGATCAGATGGTACAGAGTCCCATCCACATTCCTGGCTTGTCCCCTGCCCCTGCCCACACTTAGTGCTTCTCAGTACCCAGAGCACAGAGCCGTATTAGTTCTGGGCGGGAGCCCGCCTCTCCCTGTGTGCTCCACATGGTCACTCTGGCAGAGAGCTCTTCTTTAAGCTGGCCTCTTCTACATCCAGTACCCACCCACTCTCAGACAGCGCTAACCTGTCTAAATATTTCTTGGATTCACAGCAACCTGACAACTTGCCTGCCTTCTTACAATCCACATCCCTCAACCTAAGCCAGACTGAACTACCAAGCTCCCCCTAAATCCTTCAGGGGCTCCCAGCACCTATAAGATCTAAGGTTTGGCAAGGCAAATAGGACTGATCTCTCTTGGTCTTCCTCTCTGGTGGCTCCTCTCCCCATCCCCACTGAGGACTTGTGTCCCTGTTGCAAATAGTTCTTATGGTGCTGTTTCTTGCCCCTGTGCCTTTGTCGCAGCTGGTCCCTCTGAAGAAGATGTCCTAGCCCTTCTCACCTTGCCCTGAGGCATCCCTAATGCCTCAGTTTAGGAGCTGTCTTCCTCAGGAAGACCTCCCTTCTCCAGCCTTTCCTCACTCCTTGTCCCCTTCCTAGCCATCCTGAGTGGGGCCCCTTCCTGCTTCTCCCTGGGCATGTCTACATCAGTGGGCTTGCCCTGGTGTTGTATTTATCTCATTTATGTGTCTGTTTCCCCTGTATTAGGCTAGGAATTTAAGGGCCAGGATTGTGATTTAACTGCCTTTATATGTTCACCATCCAGCATGGTTCCTGGCACATAATAGGTGCTCAACAAATATTTGAAAGAGTAGATTGGTAGTCATGTGACGCGTAGCTCACATTTTGCTGGTACCATAGTTATTTGTGTGTGAGAGCACCTCTGAGTATATTATAAGATGTTTGAAGTCAAAGACCATTTCTCACTTATCCGAATCCTCCCAACAGCACCCAGCGCTCATAGTGAGCACTCAATGCCTATGTTCATGCTGAATGAGTGAAGCAACAGGTGGACCAGAGCCTTGGCCTAATCCCGACAGCATTGGCAGAAACAGCAGAGCCAGCTGGCCTTGCCTGGCCCTACTTTCCTTAGGCCTTCTCACCCTGGAGTAGCCAGGGCCCAGCTGCAGAGGGGTGACCCTCACCCCCCATATTCCTCTGACCCATTCAGAAACAGAAAGGAACTGTGGTGAGGGACGTGGCCCCTCTTCTGCCGGCTGAGGACAGAATGGGGACTGGATGAAGAAAGGGGGCAGAATTAGGGCACACACCATCCTTCTTGTTTCTTGTGTTTATGGTAAAGAAGAGTATGTAACATGCATATACAATGTAAAGAACAATAATAAAACAAATCCCTATGTACCCAGCACCCAGGTCAATGAAGAGAAAATTCCAAGTGTCTTAGAGGCCCGTGTGCCCCTCCCTGACACAGTTTCCCCAAAGGAACCACCATCCTGAATTTAGTGACAAGCCTCTCCTCACTTTATGTTTTCCTACCTCTGTGTATATCCCTAAACAATATTGCTTAGATGGCCTCCTTTTAAACTTTCTACAACTGGACTCATACTAAATATATTCCTCTGTATCTTGCTTCCTGGGCTCATCGTATAGTTCTTAAAGATTTCTTCATGATAATAAGTAGAGCTGTAATTTGGTCAATTTTTTTTCTTCTATAGTATTCGATTGTATGAAAATACTACAATTTAATATCCATTCCAGTGTTGATGGACATTTGGGTTGTTATCAGTTGAAGGCTTCTCTGAAACATTCTGTATGTGTTTTCTGGTTTATGTGTACAACAGTTTCTCTAGGTACATTGCCAGGAATGGAAGTTCTGTGTTGTAGAGCATATACCTGATCAACTTTACTAGGTAATTCCAAACTGTTTTCCAAAGTAGTTGTGCACCTATATTTTTAAGAATAATGCCGCCAGAGGTGACTCCGGGGCAGAAGGGCATGCCAGCCCCAGGGCCAACTCCATGAGCTTGTTTTCAGCAAGGGAAAGAAGTCAGATGGCAAAAGAGTGTGCATCACCGCTTGCCTGCCCAGGCCCATCAACCACATGGTCAACAAACCTTTATAGACAAGCTAAGAGCCAGGGGCTAGGAAACAACACTAGGCCAGGGGCTGGGAAACAGTGCTTGCTGAGTTAGTGCAGACCTGCCTCAGAGAGGGACAGTTATGTTCCCACTTACTCTGCTAGGTAGCCCAACACACCTTTGCCCTGGAAGACAATGGGAGAGTGAGGACTGGATGGGTAAGCGGGAGTTCCTTTTTTTTTTTTTTTTTTAAGTTTCATTGGGGAACAGTGTGTTTTCCCAGGGCCCATCAGCTCCAAGTCAAGTAGTTATCTTCAATCCAGTTGTGGAGGGTGCAGCTCTGCAGCCCATGTGGGAATCGAATCGGCAACCTTGGTGTTATGAGCCTGCACTCTAACTACCTGAGCTAACCGGTCGCCCCAGGAGTTTCTTGACGAGAAAAACAATATTCTAGGTCCAGAATATCTCAGCACAAGCAGTATCTTCCTCCTCAGAGGAGGACAGTGGATCAGTGGAGGAAGAACAGAGGGCTGCCCTTGCCAGCAGTAGACGGAGGGGAGGAAGAAAGAAAAGACTAGGGACCTGCCCGAACCACAGAGATAGATATCTCTCCATCCAAACACACCTGTTCCTTGTGCCCGTCCTGGGGCAAACACGGTGCACACACACATAGACATACACATAGCCTCACACACTGACAGGTTGTTAGACATGCTGCAGGAGCAGAGGCCAGTAGCCTGAGCTAGCAGCTGCCCTTGGGAGATAAGCACAGCGCTGGGACTGCCTGCCTGGCGTGCCCTGAGAGTACCCCGGCACATCCTTCTGGGCTCCCCAGAAGCAGCCTCTGCCAAGTGTTTTCAGGACAACCTGGGGGCCTCACCCCAAATGCTTGTTTTATTTATGGGAATGGGGTAGCAAAGGCTCTTAGTGTACTTGCCCAGTCTGATGCTGCCAAGCTAGGCAGGGTTGGGTATGCAGGAGGTCCCTGTACTTGATGAAGTAAAATTGTTGAATTAAGTTTATTGTAAGATGAATTAAGATTTAAAATAGGGAGAGGAGGACTCTGAAATGAGGAAAGGCCAGGAAGATGAGACTGCCCTTTCATAATTGGCCTGCAGCCTGCCAGTCCTTGCTTTCTTTCCAGACTCCCCAGAGTGGAAGGGTGGAGTCTGTTGACCCAGAGTGAAGGGTGGGGTTGGGGCCATTGAAGGTTGCTCATTAAAGCTGGAGGTATGTGGATTTTATATGACTGCAGTTGCCTGGGAGAAGGGGGCTCTGCTCCCCAATGCTGACACTGCTTCCAGTGGCTAAGCTGGCAACAGTTCAGGCTCAAGAATCACCACCCAGATATTCAAACCCAGCAAGCGCCAGCCCTTGTTACTACTGCTCTCCCTGCCCCCACTTCCCAGTGTCCCCTGGACAGAGCATACACCCTTTGGTCCTGCAAGGCTGAGAAGAGAAAGGAGGGAAGCAGGTTGGCCTTTGGGATCTCCATCTCCCCGGGGTATCTCCCTCACTGGGAGGCTGCTTGGCTCCAGAGTGAAGGAAGGTGAAGTCCTCACTGAAAAGCAGGTGAGACCCTCCTTAGTTTTCTCCTGCATGGGATGCCCAGGTGCTTAGAACCCTGCCACACCCTTTTCTATGCCCCATTCAATGACCCCTAGGGGCCAGTCAGAGAGTTGAGGAGGCAGTTTTTCTGTTCCCCTCACCTGCTCACCCACACCTCCAAAGGGGCTAGAGCCTGAAGTCCTGGAATCTTGAGCCTGGAGGTGCCTCAGAGTGTGGAGCCTGCTGTCAATAGGTGACAAGATAATCTGTAAGTGAGGCTAATTAGCACTCCCCAAAGAGGGGTCAGACAGAAATGCTGGCTCTTCAATCTTAGCTTAGCTCAGAGGCATCTCCCTCACTAATGGGTACCCTTCCCTACCCCATATTCTGCCTTCTTAAAACTTCCATGTTCCCCTTTGCCCCAAGTGGCCACTCCTGTGGGCTCAGCCCTCTTATGCTTCCCCACAGGTCCTCTGATAAGCCGCTTCCCTGCACCCAACCCCCTACCCAGCCTGCCCCTCTCACCAGGAATCACCATCCAACTCATTTCCCTGCTACCTTATGGAAACTTCATCTCTGCACCTCAGAGTCTGCGAGGGTTTCCTGAGACCCATCACCCAGTCCCCAGTCAGTGGATGGACCTGCTTGTCTCACTTCCTGTCCCCAGTGCACACCCCAAGCTCAGCCCATTGAATGACCAACCCATCCCTGCATCTACCAATTCCCAGCTCAGAACAACTGGCATTTACCGGGTGGTCACTATGTGCGAAGGGTGCTAGGGATTCAAACACCAGTAACAGTTATGGGGCCAAAGGAGCTTACAATTTAGTTGAGATAAACATAAAACAGATCAGTTCAATTACTCCGATCAATTCTAACGTTACTCATTCTTTAAGACCTAGCAGGAGCACTGCTCACCCAAACATTACCTGTCTCTGGTTTGCTGCTGTATGCCCAGCATTTTGTCTGGCTTAATGGAGGTGCTTGCCCAAGAAATACTTACATGATGAATGCCTATCCTGGGGGATTGCAGGAGGGGACCACCTCTCTTCCCGTCTCCCTCCACCAAGCTTATTTAAATGAAATCAGATTTAACTGCAATATCAATGGCAGACATGCAAGTAGAAGTAGAAGTGGGCAGGGGAAATCCCAAGGCTTTGCCTTGAACTAAATTCACCTCTTTTTAGTAGCAGCTAAAAGAGCGGGGTTCTGGGACCACAGACTCCTAGTTTCTTGGGGAAGCCATCTGGACTGCCAGAGCCAGAACTGTAACTTTTATGTCTCCAGATTTCAGAGTCTGCCCTGTTGGACTCATAAATATTGGAATCCAGTCACTGAATTCATCAAGTCAGTAAATTTTATAGTAAAAATATACACAAATCACAAAACTCACAAACACTGGAAACTCAGGCCAAGGTAACATCACAATTAGTCCTGAAAATAGGTAAACTGGGCTGGGAGGAATGAGTCTAAGGGCAGCAGGCAGGGCCTGGCACACACTGTGGCTACAGGAAGTAGTTTTCCAGCACTGTGACCACGTGGCAAAGCAATCAAAGTGCAGAGCCTTGGAGGCACAGACAAAGGCTTAATTTCTCTTCCAGTCATTTACTTATTCATTCATCATTTAGTAATTGTTACTGAGAGCTTACTATGAGCAGGTACCCTGCCAGGCTATGGGGAAACAGTGGCACCCAATGCAGACGTCCCCACCCTAGCCTACTTGGGGAGACAGGCTTTCTCCAAGAACTACTCTCTTGCCAAGTCAGGCTTGGGAGGGAAGGAGGGAGCATCGCAGGTTCAGGAGTGATATTGAAAGGCAGAGGAATAGGAATCAGGGAGACTCCCAGCTGAGGCAGCCTCAGTTGTCTGTTCCAGATTTGGATCTTGATCCTGACAGTCAGCAAGAGCCACAGAAGGGCTTAAACAGGAGAAGGATATGATGTGATCTGTGTTGGAAAGATCCCCCTGGCTGCTGTGTGGGAAACAGCCTGGAGGGTGAGGAGGGGCAGAGGTGATGCAGGAAACCAGGGCTGCTGTCGCTGGGTTGGGGAGGAGGAGGTGCCCGAGGAGTGGCGGTAAAAGGCGGACTGTGGTGATGGATTAGATATGGGTGGTGGCTGGGGAGGGAGAGGGAGGTGCCAAGGATGTGTCCCAGGTTTCTGGCTTTCGAAACTGGGTGGGAGGTGGTGTCTTTACCCCCAAATGGAAACATTGGGAGAGCACTGGGTTTTTGCCTGTAGTTGGAAGTTGGTTGAAGTGTATCTGATGTTCCTGAAAGAGCACATTGTTATTTCAGTGTCAAAATGAGTGTAAAGGGCAGGGAATGAGTACTTTTGATGAGACTTTGCATAAGAAATATTCTTTTTATAAAGAAATATGACAATATACTTGCAACATTTTGCCCCTAATCCAATAGTGAGATGAATGTGGCTCACAGCAACTTCATGTGTAAAAACCAAGTAATTTGCCAACAGATGGTTGGAAAACATAACAGAGAATTGTTTGGGGAAACTCATTTAGGAACAAGTGATTGAGGAACAATTGAAAGTAACAAGACTGGGATCCACTACTTATTAGCTGTGTGATTCTGGGCAAGGTATTGAAACTCTCTATGCCTCAGTTTCTTCATCAGTAAAGTGGGATTAATAACAGTACCTATTTCATAAGACTGGTTGAAGATGAAAAGAGAGGGTATAAAGAATTTAACGTAGTGCCTAGCTCATGGAATCTCTCCAGGAATTTTACCTGTCACTACAAACTACACTCCAACAGAGAGAAACAAATGGAAAAGGCAATTACTGACTTCCCCCTATGCTTTTCAATAATAAAGAAGAGTTGCCCATATAACTAAGCACGATTTTCACAAATCCCCTTGTAAGATTTTAAAAAATAGAATAACATTCACAAATCAGAGGGAAAATTTTGTCAGACCTGCTGCCTAAGTCTCGGTGTCACCTAGCCAGCTATTTATTGTCTAGCCCAGTCTTGCTTGGGTTATATACTCTTTGCTGGGTCCTTCAGTGTCAGAGGGTCTCTCCTCTGCTGTGTGGAGTGGAAACTTTCCAAAGGTCAAAAGCAATGTTACCTGCATCATCTTCCAGATCCCATGGGTGCCTGAACAGTACTGAGTGTGAGTGGTGCTGTGGTTGGTTAGCATAGTACTTGTAGTCCAGAATATAGTTTGGGGACCTCTCCAGGGGGTGTCTCTGCTGGGAGAGGCTAGTCCTGTCTCTTGTGGGCTCACTGGGGTTGAGGGAAAAATGGCAAAAGAGCCACAGGTGACTCTCTCCCTCTGCTCTTGGATTCCGAAGACTAGAGAGGCTGGTGGCTATGGCTGGAAGCCTGTAGGAGATGGAGCCACTCCACCTTGGGGGTTGTGATTAGGGATGCCACTGAAAATCTTTCCAAATGCACAGGAAGATGGCTGGGGTCACAGAGACAGCCCCTGGTGTTGGGAGGGTAGAGTGGGAAAGCCGTGGGGAGGGAGGCTGTCTCCTCTTCCAGACCCAACAAAGGGAGGCATCCAGCCTGTCTAAGGCCAGAGTGGGACACATTGCAGCTGGGTGGACAGAATACAGCCAGGGATACCACATAGTAGGGACTCCACACGAGAGACAGAAGTGCAAATGGGTTGCAGGACTGGATACCAGAAACAGGGCAGACTACAGGCATGGTTACATGGGGACATGATGAAGTAGATTCATAATTACTAATGTTTGGGGGTCATTTACCAAGGGTCATGCACTGTTAAGATGCTCTAGAGCCAGAACTCCAACTCAGGAAGACTGGCTACAGAGTTTGTCTTCTTTAACCACTAGAAATCTAGAAAGAGTAAAGGTTTTAGAACTACAAAGGGTTAGACTTCTGTTTAACCTTTATGCTAACTGCCATATTAAAAAAAGTAAAGGTATGGAGCTACTTCAAGCCTGTGTGTTCTGGAGCAGTTACTTAGATTCTCCAGGTCTCAGTTTCTTTATGTGTTTGTAAATTTGAGAATAATATTTACCTAAAAGCGTTGCTGAGGATTAGAAACGTGTTTGAGTGTGTGCCCATGCCTTCTGTAAGACCCCTGGTTTTGGAAGACACTGCCCACTCCAGATCTGGTGTCCCCATCATCCCAGGAGTCTGCAGGTCTGGGTTCAAGGAACGGCAGTGGGTATACCCAGGGTTCCTCAGAGAGGGAGCCCCCTTTAACATACTCCTGTTGGATATTCGAGCAGACAAGTGTCCTGATAGCAGTGACCCAGAGGAAGCTGAGGTCCTAAGTGACCCATATTGAGATTATCACAGGCGTTTTATGCTTCTTGGAACTATCCTCCCTTCACCGTTAATTAATTCAGTTGCTATTTACCAATCATTTACTATTCAGTTCATCAAATATTATTAGCCACCTACTATTTGCATGTTCTCAGGAATAGTCACCTAGTAGAGCCCAGATGCTGGACCACATTTGATTTCCCTTTTCATCGCCAGCCTGGGTCGATGGATCTTGGAGAGTGCTCAGTAAACATCTGCAAGCCAGGGCAATAATAAAGGCACTGTATTAGAGGTGGGCTGTGAGAATGTAACAAAGCTCTCCAAGTAGGTCTAAGGGAGGCAGACACTCTAAAGGTCTGGACCATGACACCCATTCTGATCTCTGTGGTCACATACAAGGATCAGAAACTTGAAAACCTTCAGGGGTCAGTCAGGTCTCATAAATGCCTGAAGAGGGCAAGGTGGGACCATGGCAAACTAAATTATGCCTTCCTCATAAAGAAGACATTTGTTACTTGGCACCAGCCTGTAAGGTGCCAAGTAAAGGTTTTCTGATTTTTCAAGAGAAACTGGAAATCTGGATTTTTATTTTAAACTTCCAAAAAATTTAGCATTGGCTCCTAATTTTAATCTTTTTGAAAGCCCTGTGAGATAAGTACATATCAAAACAGAACTTGTCTGCCTGCTGAATTCTGCTCAAAAGTTGCTATTTGCGACACCTGAATGGATCTGTGGAAGGGGCGAGGTAAAGGACTATGTGTCCTGGGCCAGGTTCTGAGGGACCTAGAATGCCGTCCTTCCTTGGGTACAGGAATGTGCTGGACACACAATAAGCCATAAAGAGGAAGCTGAAGCCATAGTCCTGCCCTCCAGGGGTCTGTAGTCTCATCACAGAGACCCAAGCAAAGCAGATGGTCAGGAAGGCGTAGCAGGAGACAGTGGAGCCTCTACGAATTCAGGGCATCAGGGAGCAAGGTGGACCTCGCTTTGCGAGACCTTTACCTGAGCTTCGAGAGACCTTTCCAGAAAGACAGGCTTGAGACATTGGATGAGGATTCTGGAGGTAGAGACCAGGGTGCTCCAAGAGCAAACATGAACAGGAGCCACCTATTCTGGGAACCCAAAGAAAAGCCCCAAAGAGTTTGCTTCCAGATGTCTTGAGAAAAGTCGTGCTGGAAATGGCAGGGCTATACTATGAAGCTTCACTGACACCCCCAAACCCTGTCCTACTTGACTATGGCCGTGGTCTGGAGGGGCAGGTACGTGGGGCAAGACTTTCTGGGCTTGTAGAAGGCAGTGCTGTGGGTTGGGGCTAGGGGGTCCAACTCTGACCTGAGAGTCAGGCAGAACAGGGTATAAGCCTTACCTGTGTGCCTTGGGGCAGGCATTAACCAACTGTTCTAAACCTCGGTTTCCTAATCTATGAAATGGTGACAGTAATTGTGTCTATCTCTTGGGATTGGGGCGAGGACAAGACCAGGCTCCCAAATGTCAAGTGCTCAGCCTGATGTCAGCCCCAGGACCCCGGTGAGAGATGTTTGCTAGCATCTCTATATGGTTTTTATCAGTAGCATCCACTGCCTGAGAATTCTAGTAACAAGTCGGATGGGGAAAGAGCATTTAGAGGGGGAAGCCAGTCCCCATATTTGCCTTCTTTATTGTTGTGTTGATTCTGGGAGGCAGGACTGCCTAGAGGGGTGAGGGAGGAGATGGATGCATTGGGCCCTCTCCTGCTTGGTTGTGGAAGCAGCACTGAGAGTGACTCTTCCCGAGGAATGGAGGACCCCTTTTGCCCAACCCTGACCTGGGAGGGAGGCATAGACTCAAAGTTAAATATCCCCTTGGAAAGCCAGCGCTCGATGTAAATTGGAAGTGCAACATCCCCCCAGCATGAGTCACATCATGCTGCTCCCCCAACTGCCTCCCCAGATCTGTCAGACACAGACCTGACCAGGACCTTCTTTCCCTTAAAATCCTCCAGTGCCCCTCACTGCCTTTGGGATGAAGATCCGTGGCAGGACTTACAAAGCCTGGGGCCACCCAGGCATCTCTCCACTCTTATCTCTGTCCTCACACCCTATTTCACAGCTCTGCTTTTGCTAACTCCAGTATCCTTGCCTGGGATGTCCTCAACTTTCCTTCTACGGATAGCAGGTCTGCGTGAAGAATGCCTGCTCCTTCATAACTACTACTGGCGCCTCAGCCCCTTCTCAGAACATTCTTGCACCTCACTCACTCTAGCCCCACACCAGGGGCAGACCTTGGCACTTTTCCCTTTGCTTCCTCAGCAGCCATTACGTGTTGCTGTCATGAAGTTGTTTATCAAGCTGTTTTCTGTCCTACTTGTCCCTCTGCTCCCCCCCCCCCCCCCGCCCCCAACGCATCCTAGCCCCAGACTGGAAGCTTCTTATGAGCAGGAAAACAGTCTTCTTCCTCGTGGTAACCCATGGGCTAGCCCTTTCGCCTGGGGCATTTTGGCCACTCTATATAGGATAGACAGCGGACACCACCGAGTGGGCGGTTGGACGGAAGGACTAAAGCAGCGGATGAGGCTGCCTTCTTGGAACCCGCGGGTGTGGGAGTGAGGTTGGGGTGAGTTTAGCACTTCAGCCTCTGCAGTAGGCTCCTGCCTACCCCAGCTCACCCGCCCCAGCTCTCATTCCCGGGGCCCAAGCCCACTGGGCCAGGTGATCTCGAACCTTCTCGCTCTCACACCCCAACAACAAACAACCCTCGCTTTCTCCCTCCGGAGAAAGGAGGTGGAGCCTGACCTCAGCCGGAGGCTGCAGCAGCTGCCGGAGGGGGGGTGGGGGGACTGGGCTCGGAGCTCCAGTCCTTGGGGGAGACTCTACTCCAGGGAGTGGCAGGGGTGGGGGCGTTGGTGGGTTCCCAAGCGCCCGGGAAGCCCTCCCTTGGCAGCCTCGACCCTCCACGGGCGAAGGGAGGAGGGGCAGAAGGGGTGGCTTAAGTGAGTCCCTGCTTCCGACTGTCCCTCTCTCGGTCTGGAGTGCCCTCGGACCCCCCTCCACCCCATTCACACCCACCCTTCCTCGAACCCTGCAGCCCCAAGGGCAGGGTGAGACTAGGAGCCGAGTAAACTGGAGGGAGAGGATGCAGCTTTGCGGGGCTCCCGGGAGCCGAGGTGTGCCCATCCCCCACCCCCTTGGTTGGGTGGGGGGGGGGCGGAGGGCGCGCGGGGGCGGGGGCGGGCGGTGAGACGGACCCCAGGGACACGCCGACCAGGGCAAAAAAGAGCCTTAAATGGGGTGTAGTCAGCAATTGTTGGGGCTGTATGGAGGCAACTGGGATAAGAGGCAGAGGGCACCCCAAGGGGAAGGCCTGGGGTCCCAAACAGGGTAAGAGTCAGGAGTTGGGAGAAAGAGAAGGAGAATGCAGAAACAGCTTTTTTTTTTTTCCGGGAACGGCAGCCCGCAAAGACTTTCCCTGGCCAGCAATCTGGAGGCTAGCCCTGGACAGATAGGGTTTTGGACACTGCACCATGAACATGTGTTCCCCAAAGTCCCCCTTGTTCCTTCTTATGAAGATACTGGGCCCACACAGGCCCTGGCCTCACCTTGACCTCCCCGCCAGGCTATGGCAGTGGGTGTCTTTAGAGGAGGAAGAGGTCCTGTTCTTTACTGGGCATTCAACAGCTGGCTTCTTGGTTGCAGGAAGGGGCCTTGCCCCTCTAGTTCAGAGTTCCAGAAGAGCACTATTGCCTCCCCCATCCCTACGGAAAGGGCCCCAGCAGGTAGAGAACAAGCAAACGTCTGCACTTGCATTTACCTGGGGGCAAATAATTTATGGAGATCCCTTTAAGGAGGGGGTTCCGATCCCTTTAAGAAGGAGTGGGTCGGATAAAAGGACTATAAAAGTCCAGCTTTCGTTATTTTCCCACCCCCGGGGGCTTCCTAGGGTGGGGGAGGGGCAAGTGCTGCAGCCGCATTTAATTGGTGCCCTGGTGTTCCTCCCCCAAGGAGCTGTGCCCTTCCGTTTGTCCAGTGGGGATGGGAGGCCAGGTGGCTTAGTAAGTGTTCCTGGGATCTAGAGTTCAGGCACTTTAAGGGGGCGAAGGAGCAGCTGCCCCACACCTTGGAAAGATGGGACCAGGGCATAGAATGAAGGAAGGGGAAAGTGGTTACTGCCAACCATTCCAAGGACGGCGTTGCCCCGCTGGGGTGCCCTGCCTGGTGCAAGGTGGTTGGAACCGAGGGCAGGCGGTCTGCAGGGACTACGACGGGCAGTGGGGAAAGTGCCTGATGGCCGAACTGGAGATGACGGAGCAGCCAGTCTGTCCGGGCTGTCAGTCTGGTAGTAGGTAGTGGGGGAGGGGTGTGCGGCGTGTTTTCTCGTAGCCGTGTATGTTTTCCTTTCTGTATCTCCCTCTTTGCTCTGAGGCTGTTAACCCTTCCTGATGGGTCTAGAGGCACCTGGGTAGAGAGAGGCCCTTGCCTGGAGGCAGGGAGTGGGTGACCCTGGAGACCTGATGGATCCATTCCTCTCTCTGGACCCAGCCACAAACCCTTTTCAGTGGGGGACTTTTGGGCTGCAGGGTGTGCCAGAGTGAGGAATGGTGATGGGCCCCAGGTATTGGCATAGCTGCCTTGGTGGGGTGGAGTGGAGTGGAGTGGGGCAGCACTCACTCAGGAAAGGTTAGAGTAGAATAGCTGAAGGAAGAAGTGGAGCCCTTTCCAAGTGTGGAAGGCTTTGGACTGGGAAGGAAGGTGGCCCGGTTGTAGAGGTCTCAAAATCGATTGAAGGAGAGGAAAGGTCTTTTGGAGGATAGGCAAGGTGTGCAAACTAGGGCCTCTTTGTTGTTGGCTTGTTGACCAGCTTTAACAAAGGGGGAGGGGAACTGGTAGATCAGTGGGCTGGCATAGGAGGAACACCAAGTGCCTTTAGCCAGAACCTAGCCCACTCAGAGCCTCCTGGGGCAAAGGAGACAACCACCCACATGGGGGAGGAGGCTCTGAGGGTAGAATTCCTGCAGCTGCCAGGCAGGGCAAGCAGGGCGGGCTGGAATGGGCTCTCATGACCACTCTGCCTCCTCTCCAGTGTTCCCTTTTTTCCCCTCCCACCAGGGCCCCATATAAAGACAGTTCTCTCCCCCACACCCCTCTCAACCCAGGGCTGATGGATCTTCACTCCTAGATGCTGGGGGGAAAGTCCAGTCCTCCAGCCACACCCTATGACCACTTCCTAGGCACAGGCTACCTGCCACTTGGGTCTCCTTTCCTGTAACTAGGTACATTTCTCTTCTGACCCTTTTGAACTCAATCCCTGCCCATTAGTGGGCATGAAGCCAAGGTCAATGCATGCTGAGCTGCTGACAGGAGCCCTGTCCCCTCTTCTGTCTTGGCTCCAGGCTGCCAGTGGCCACTGCTGCTGTGATCCTCTACCACCAGTCTCTTATGAGGGGTGGGGGACATCAGCCCATGGGACAGACTGGGACAGGGGGAAGGATGCATTTTGTGAGGTGTGGGTAGTGCTGGCCTGGTGATGATGGGGGTACTGTTAGGAATCTTTGTCCTAGGAAGGTCAGGGAGGGGAAAGATCTTTAGTGTCCTATGTTTATAGGTTTGGGGATTTTGCTTTCCTGAAGGGTGGGAGGTGGGAGAAGTAGGGGCAGTTGTCCTAAAACGGCTCTTTGAGTTTCCCTGTCACAGCCTAAGCTTTTTAGCTTCCATTCACACACTTCCCCTGCTGGGTGACCCTCTCCTTTAAACATGTCCCTCAACACACCTAAAACTGTCCGGGGCCCCTGACAGCTCTAGAGGCAGATGGGGAACCATCCTTTAGGGTTTTATTTCCCAGCCATAGGGGCTAGCAGCCCTGATTGTCTTAAAAGGCTGCCTACGTGTGAGTCCTTGAGTCTTAAGATCTAGGAAAGGCTAGACAGTGTGTGGGGTGCAGGAAGAGCCTCTCAGCTAAATTCCAAGACTGGGTTTCTCCGCCAACCTAGGAAGCCCCAGCACTGGAGGTGCTTCTTTCTGGTGGAGGCAGTTCTCAGCCCAGCCCCTCCCTGGGCTGCTTCCAGCGCTCTGGTGACTTGACACTACCCTTTTTGCTGCTGCTCCTTTACCTCCCAAAGCTCTCCTCCCCCACCTGAATCGGAAATGAGGCTTTGTTCTGGGGTGGACTCAGCATTTCTCAAGAACCTACTATGTGCATGCACATCCAGTGCTGGTTAGAGTAAAGCCCTATGCAGGCTCTTGGCGTTACAAGGTGCCCAAGACACAGTCCCTTCCTGCACCTCACAGGGACCTCCCACACCTCCGTGTGACCTCAGCCTGCTGTGCCCACCCACCCCGCTGACCCCGCGAGCAAGCTCGGGCTTGGAAAGGCACGTCTGTGGGTGTGAGACGGAGCCACAGCACTCGGTGACTAGCAGGAAGCCAGGTAAGTGTCCACGCTTGGTCCCATCTTGGCTTGGGGACGCGAGGGAGGGAGTCCAGCCTGGGCTGTCAGGCTGCCGCCCCCTCCCCCCGCACGCTCCCGGGGAGAGCTCTGATGTTCCCTGCGGTGGTGGAAGAGGGTATGTGGGTGTCAAGGACTCACAGACCAGGCTCTGCTGTCAGCTGGAAATGGATGAGGGTTCCACACTCTGCTTCTGAGAAGGGTGAATTGGGAGCTGGAGTTGGGGGCGGTAGGTGAAGGGGGGAAAGAGGAAAAAGAGATGCGGGTGAGGGGTTACCCAGCTAGGACCGACCTTGCTTGAAAGGAAAGGAGACGTGGCAGGCAGGGAAGTCGGAAAGATGAGGCAAGGGCGGGAGGGGCTTCTCAGCAGTCGGGGCCCTTTCGCTGTAGTCTGGGGCCCTTTCTGCAGGAAAGGGGGGTTGTCCTCGCTTGATTTTCGTCTGGTCTTCCCGAAGCTTTGCCCTGGGGGCAGCAGTCGCTGGAGAGGGTGGGGGTGTTTCTTAGCCCGCAGTTTTCTCCAGTAGGTGCTAGGGAGGAGAAGGGGGACAGGGATGTAGGGGGGTGACGGCCAGGGCGGCGGCGAGATAAGATTTCTCGAGGGGGGGGGTAGAGCAGCTGGGGAATTGGGGCTCCAGGGTCGGGTCACCATGGGATACGGGCTCAGGCTCTGCAGACGGAGAGAAAACCCAAGAAGCCGGCAAAGAAAACCACCCCCCGCCACCACCCTTGGCACCATACCCCTCCCCCCAAGCCCCACCACTCCCCGCACCGCCTCCCCCAGCCGCCTCGTGCTGCCCCCTGCGTTGGGACGACCGACCCACGGTTCTGATTGGTCAGAGACTGGGAGGGGGAGCCGCGAACCGGATTGGCTGGCGGGGCCAGCGCAGGGCGGGGCGGCTGATTGGCGGAGCTGGACGAGGGGCGCTCCGCTGATTGGCTGGGGACGAGGAAGCAGGAAGGAGGGCGGCGGAGGCTCCGCTCTCGGGGAGTTTGTGGGGGAACCGCGAGCGGCGTAGCGGATCCCGGAGCCCGGCCCCCGCCGCCCGCCCGTCCGGCTGCCTGCCCCGCCCGTC
>NW_017731442.1:878647-890232 GCF_001890085.2 Hipposideros armiger
CCCCCCGACGGCCCCGCCCGGCCGCGGCCCCCGCTCCGCCCGCCCGGCCCCGGCCCCCAGGAGGAGGCGCTGACGCAGCAGCGTGGAGCCCGGGAATTGAGCGCCCCCGGGGGGTTCCAGCCGCCGGATTCCAGCCCGGCCGGGGCCTGCGGGCTCCCAGAGCCGCGCCGTCCGCGCCGCCGTCCCGGTGAGCTAAGGGCGGGGGTCGAGGAGGGGGGAAGGGGCGAGCGGGCTGGAGGGACTCAGCGAGCGACGGAGGCAGACGAATGAAGGGGAGAGGACCGGCCGCCCGTCAGCGCGTCCCACCGAGCGCGCCGCCGCCCCCGCCAGCCCGGGAAGGGACGGACGGACGGCCGACGCGAAGCAGGTGCGGCCGCCCGCTCGCTCGCGCCGCCTCCCTCCTCCGGGTCCGGCGCCACGGTCCCGCCATCGGGGAGCGCGGCACGCCTCGAGGTGACAGCCCCCCGGGGCAGCTCGCTTCGCTGGCCGGGGGCGGGGTGGGTGGCGGCCGCAGGGTGGCAGCTCGGCCGGGTGGCGGCGGCCCGGGCGTCCCGGGCCGCGGAGGGCGGGAGGACGCCGGTTGCTTCCTCGCAGCGGCGTAGCCGGCCCCCCTCCCCCATCGCGGTCCCCGAGGCAAGGGGCCGAGGCCGGGGGCGGCGCCGCGGGATCGCCCGCTCAAGGTTGGGGGCGCCCTCCCGCGCTGGGAGCTGACCGGTTATTGCTGGATGGGGGGGCTGGGGATGGGGGCCGCGCTGAGGCGGGGGGTAGTGTAGACCGGACCGGATCGGGCTGAGAGGAAGGGAGGCGCCGAAGACGGAAGGGAAGCGGTTCGAGAAGCGAGTGTGGGCCGCGGGAGGCCCGGCGGAGACCGTGCAGAGCGGCGGCCGAGTCCGAGGTGGGGCGGGGGGAGTCGAAGTTGTCAGACCGCCTCCAAGTGACAGCGGGACCCCGTGCTCGCGGTCCGGCCTGGTCCTGCCCTGCCCTGCCCGCCTCGCCGCCCCTCCTCTGGGGCCGGGGGCCGGGTCAGGTCGGGCCCGAGGGGCCCGCTTAGCGGTGAAGCGCCGGACAAAGGCGGCGCCGGAGCGGGCGCAGGTGGTGGCGTCGGGGAGGGGAGCGGGTCCGAGCCACCCACCCCGAGGGGCGGGCGGCAGGGCCGGACTCTGCCCCGGGGATTGCGGGGGCCGGGGCGCCCGCCGGGAGGAGCTGCGACACTGGTTCACCTCTCCAGCCGCGGATCGCCCCGCGGTTCTGGGAAGATTGGGGTCGACCCGGCCAGGGTGGAGGGGCACAGGGGCAGAGGTGATTGTGTGCACCCGGAGGGCCTGGCTGGTGACGACCAGGTTGCTGAACTCACCGAGACGACAGTCCGGTTAGCCACTCTGGAGCCTGCCTGGAATGAGGGGTTTCAGCAAGCAGTCTACCTACTGGCAGAGGTTTAATCCCACCTGGGACATCTTCTAGTCGCCCATTGTCGACAGTTTTAAGAGGGCAGAGACCAGTTGGATTGCGGACTAGGAGACACTCCCCCAAATATGTGTCAGAAATCCGTCCTCAACTGCCTCCAGCACTTTTCTTTAGTTGAAGAAGGTATCCACATAGGGAAATAAAATGAGTTTATAAATTCAGGCAGGAATTTAATGATTAAATAAAAAAGGTTTCCAGTCCTTTTCCTTTGTGCCACCTGAGAGACGTTCCTCTCTATCTTCCCCACCCCCATGTCTTCCGGAAAAAAGAGAAAAGGACCCCATAGGGACCACATGTCCTGGAGGGATACTGCTGTCCTTGGCCAGCTGGAGGACATGCGGGAACCAGTGGCTTAAGCTGTGAGTGTCTCTCACCCCACCAGTGACCAGCTGTAAACTAGATGCTGTTTTCCATTTGTAAAAACCCACTCAGAATTCCCGTGCCCCCTCATGTGACCACTTACTGGAAGAACTGGGAGCACAAAGATGGGGAGACTCGGGCTGTTTAGAATATGGACTTTAGTTGATAACCTGGGTTGGAGTCCCACTTCAGGTAGGTGTTGGTTAGGAGCTGCTCCCAGTTGTGGTTGGCTGTAATCTCACTCTGGGAAAGCTGCCTCTCAGCCTTGCTTAGTATGGGCATTGAGTTCATTCGTGGCCACCCTCCATTTCCCTCCCCAGGAGGGTCTAGACCCCAGCCTGGGCGGAGTTGAGGCTTGTGGGAAACAGAGGTATTACCTCATGCAGGAGACTAAAGTTTGTTCTCTGAGAATTTAATTGTATGTCTAGGTTTCGGAGAACGATGAAGAATGTCAAGGCCCTCGTGCCTTCTCCAGGGCTACACAGTATGTGATTAATTTGGTGGCAGTAAGGAGGCGACCTGGTCCAGCCACTGGAATATAAAGGGGAATTGCCAAAAACAATGGTTTCCCTCTTTGACAGGCTCTTACCTGGCAGGAGTCTCATGTCAGTCAGATCAAATGTTTAGGAGGGTTTGCTCTGGAGCATTTAGCCAGAGAAGAAGGTCTCTCCTTTTTATATCTCCCTCCTTTTCCTTTCTGTTGCCTTGCTGTCCCATGTCAGGCCTGTGTTGTTGTCATGGTCTCCCTCCCCCTTCTGCTTCCTCTGGTCCTTCTGATACAGTCTGTACACAGCTGCTAGATCATTCTTCCTAAAGCACTCCTTCCCCCTTGTCACTCCCCTATCCATAAACTTGCAGTGGCTCTCCTTTTCCCGCAGTCTGACTCGAGACAGTTTCCCTGTGGCTCTCCTCTATCCATGCCATGCACATTTACTGGGTTGTCGGAAAAGTCATGACGTATTTTTTTCTATGTTTTTCGTTGCAACCCAATATCTCCCTGCGTCTTTGCTCCTGCTGCTTCCTCAGTTGTCCCCAGTGAGGAGCCCCTTGCTTTCCTCTCCTCCACCTGAAACTTACTCATCCTTCCTATCACTGTCACTTGGGTTACTCCAGACCAACATTGCTTGCCTCTGAGATTGTGACCCTGAATTTTACAACATGGTGTCGTTTTGAGTGGTTTTGTAGGTTGGAAGTTTCTTAAAGACAGGGACAGGATGAATGTTAAGCCTCTGTGTGTGGAGAGGAGGGTGTGAATATTCTGGGATTTCTGGTGGAGTGGTGTACACATTGTTTTGTTAAATGAATAAATGCAGTTGGCTGTATAGTTGGATGGGAACAGAGGAGAAGCCTTCCCTTCTCCTTCCCCAGAAATCCTCAGTATGGAGTCCTTGGTGGTTTACAACCTTTTCTGTCAAAGGTATATAGCTAAGCTACGTTTGGGGCGCTTTGGCATGGGGAACAAATGAAACTTAGCTGTCAGAATAGCATTCTGATATTACAGCTGGTGAAGAGTCTGTCCTGTGGATTGCTCACATGACACCATATAGATATGAATAGGAAAAGGTCTGTAATCCAGTTTTCCTCCTATCCCACCAGACCATTCTCTCCACCCGGCTTTGCTGCTCTTATGCAATTTTCCTTGTTGTCCATGTTAAATGAATCCATATGTTTTATCTCCTCTCAATCCCGGGTGTAAATGAAGGAGAAAACACGGTTCTGAGAACAAAAAAAAAGATTCCTGGGCCTGGCCTGTGAACGGGACTTTGGGGACTGGTGTTAGAAGAGGTGTTTATAGGGGCATTGCTGATGTAGGAAGCATATCAGCCCCACACTGGACCCATCATAAAGGAAAGCTGTGATCCCAGCTCTCTCGGAACTTCCCTTTTTGTTTACCATCAACCCTGGACCATGGGGGAAATGGGAAAGGACTGTTGACTGGTTTGAGTCTAGACAGTGAAAAAATAAATTTTGCATCCATCCTCTTTTCCCCAAACCTCCCTTTTGTGCCCCAGTTTGATGATTAATGGACCAGCATTTCCCTTCCAAGCAGGAAGGCCACCCCTCATAGTTGCCATGGCAATGTAGACCGCTCCCCGTCAATTAAAAAAAAAAATCCCCACACTTCTCTTCTTGCTTCTACTGTAGCAGACTAGCTACCTCAGAATGCAGCTCCTGGGTTCTGCCCTCAGCTGCTCTGGCTGTTTTTGCTGTGTGCCCTAGAACCCAGTACTTCCTCTCTTTCTGGGGTTTGTCAGTTTCTTTACCCTGAGCAAATTGTGCCCGTCTTGGATCCAGCGACCCCTGGAACACTACTTTGAAGAAGCAGAAGTAATCACTATATTTTTATTCATCTGCTATGCAAATTAAAAAACGGAAAGGTTCTCTTCTATCTTTTCCTTTTGGGTTAAAACAAAAATTCCCTTCACACCTTCTCTGGCATGTAGAGGTAGGTATAAGTTGGGGAGCATTTTGACATCCATAAAGGAAGTTTCGGTAAACCTGGAAAGAATTCAACTTCCCGACATAACTTACTTCACGTTGAAATTCTATGGGGATTTTCAATTTATTTATTTTCATTCCTCCCCACCTCTCTGTCCCAGCATTCAGGAGGACTTGTGTGTGTTTTCATTTTATCTGTTCTTATTCCTCTTGGCCTTGCTTCGGCAACATCTGGCCTCAGCGCCCTGTTGCAAGGTGAGTCATTAAAGAGAAAAAAAAAAATTTAAGGGAAAAACGTCTCTGGAATTGAGAAGTAGCCTGTGTTGAACTGAAGCTGCCAGGTTTATGGAGCATTATACAAACGGCCCCAACATTAAGGGGCCTCCTTTTTATGAATGGGTTGTGAAGAATGTAAATAAAGCAGCATCTCTCAATGGGGAAGCATTTTACATAAGCAGTACTACCCCAGCCCAAGTATTTATGGGAATTTGCTAGCACAGTCTGGCAAGACTCACTTCCTTTGTGAACTTGCCATTGTGCTGGGGACTTTGGGGGGACAAGGAGAGTGTGCTTTGATACTTAGGGCAGACACAGCATTCCTGCTCTGCAGGTCTCTGGCCTTGACTTGATGGGCCAGCTCATGGCTGGAAGTGTCTGTTAAATCTAAAAAAAATGGGAAATTCAGAGCGTAATCAAGAGCTCGTGATGATTAGAAGTACAGGTTCCTAAGCCTGGGGTCCTGGGATTCTGCAGCTTCTGACCCTTTGGGCTGCTTCAACCTCCCCAGGGCAGTGGACAGGGAGGACCTGGATGATGAAATTTAGCCTGGTTTTATGGGAGGCACCTAACTAGAGTAAAATGGACTGGTTTGAATTTCAGCTTCTTTATGTTTCCCCTGCCCACCTCCTGGTATGGCCACTAATGAGCAGTAAACTAGCTAACAGGGAGGAAGAGAAAGAGCAGCAGTGGGCAGCCAGGAGGCTGCAGACTGCCTGCTCAGGGCCAGAGGAAGAGCTGCTGAGCACCAAGCAGGACCCTGGAGTTTCGCTGGTGGGATTGGTGCCCTGTGCTAGGCAGTTACGGTAGTCTAGAAGCTGGGGCCAGAGGACTATTGGTTTGGTGATCAGGCCTTGGCAAAGTCACATCCAGGACTTGGTGTTGTGTCCTGGGAAGGATTTTCATCTAAATTCCTTGTTTCCCAGTGGGAGACACCTGCAAGGATGGCTGGTTATTCACCTGATTCAGCACCCCACAAACAAACAAACAAACACATTGTCCTTGAGGTCCTCTGCGGGCCGAGTCCACCAGGAATTAAAAAAATGGGGTTTGTCTCTCAGCCTCTCTGAGATGTGAAATGGGAACTTTTTTCGAGGCACCATGACCAAGTTATCTGAGTGAAAAAATGACAAGAGACTCTTCTTAGTTAATAGGATGGATGCAGGCAGTAACTTGGGGTCTATATCATTTTTCTCATGTCAGTTTCTTTTCTAGTGGGTTGGGGGGTGGTGAGGTGCTTTGACCCGCCCTGTCCTCTGTTAAGGAGATGGAACCTGTTGCTTTTCTATTTTTCGTGACGCTGGGATCTCACCTGGAGTGGTACTGACTGCTCCTACTTTCGTCTATCTCTATGCCTGTTAGGGCCCTACACCCTTCCTAGATGTAGCTCTTTCAGTTTCCTGCCTGCAGGGGAAGGGGTGACCCATACTTAGGCCTATATCCGAATGCAGCTACCTGTCTAAAATGGAGAAAATTTGGTTTGTTAATCACATTCTTATCTGGCCAAATGGTTTAGAGGAAAATGCTTACTTTTTAGAGGATCTTTATAGAAATCACGGGGAAGGTATTAGAGTGCCACTTGGTGCCAGGGTATCATGACAAGTATGCCAGAAGGGAAGATTCACATTTCCACTACATGTCCCCCTCAAAAGTGAGGGGTGTCCCCTGCTGTGTGCCTGGAGGGGTTCACACAATTTGGACAGAATGTAGGAAAGAATTATAAAATTGATGAAATGACTTTAAGAAATGATCTTCAGAGAAAACTGAAAGGATTTAGATTTATTTGGCCCAAAGAAGAGAGGGAGCTACCGGGGCAGTTACTACCCTGTTTCCCCGAAAATAAGACCTAGCTGGAAAAGAAGCCGTAGCATGATTTTGGGTGCCAAAATGTGGCACCTTGACATACTGAATATTTTAAGCTGAAGGAATTTGTGGAAAAGGCACCTTCTCCCTGAAACAGGTCATAAAACCCTCATGTGAGGGGTGCGTGCCCTCCATATCCTGGAGGAATCATGCTACAGCTTATTCTTTGGCTAGGTCTTATTTTCAAGGAAAATGTGGTATGTCTTTGAACACTAAGATAGCTGCTTGGAGTGTGACCACATTTTGGTCTTTGTTGCAGTTCCACCTGGAGGAAGGATATTTTCACCTAATTTAAGAGATGTGTTTAGATGAGTGTGGGAAATCTGTAGACTTTTATGGATTTACCGTAAAATCAAGTTCTTACCCCTTTCTAGGATATAAAATGAATTTGTTTTAAAAGTGCATGTAAGAATTTATTGGAAACTTTGAGCAGACTTTTCTGTAGAAACAATTTGTAAAATTGTGTTCCCTGGCCAGCCCACCAATGTCATTTAATTGGGGCACATCGTCAATTCCTTTGTGGTGAAAAATCAGGAAAAACTAATGTGTTAATGACAGTAGTTAAAACAACACAGAAAAACAATATATGCCAGTTGATCTTGAATGTTGGTCTGTGACCTAGCCTGTGTTGCCATTGGGGGGAGTGGGCTTTGGGATGGACACCAGATGCCCTGCCTTTACTCTTCCATAGCATGGGAATGTGGGCAAGTTCTTTACCTCTCTCTATCTTTTTTTTGGTGAAATGATAGCAACTACCCCGTGAGGCGGTTGTGAGGGTGAATGAGAGTGAATGTAATGTGCTTAGGGTAGCGCCAGGCATATAGAAAGTGCTTGACAAACGTTAACCATCCTGGTAGACTTAGAAGCTTCTGCGGTGAGTCAAGGATTCCCTATCCTGCACACTTACAGGATTTGAGGACTGATAGCGCCAACTCTGGTTCTTGGCTGCTGAGTTCACCTTAATATAACATCTGTGAACTTCTTTGTGTTTACAAGTGTGCCTCTAGTACTACCCTTGCTTGCCTAATGGTTTGCAGTAAGAAGTGGAATGAGAAGAATAGTTTCCTGAGATACTAGGCAAATTATAAAAAGAAGAAAGAGGATGGTAGTGAAAGAGGGTTGTGCTGCGTAAATAGGAGAGATTTCCTAAAGTAGCCCTATTGAACTGTGGGTTACATAAAAGAGGCACAGTGGACTCAAGGGAACGGGGGAAGAGTTTAGAGGGGTGGTGGTCAGAGTTTCTTGTCCTGGGCTCCACGTGGTGCCATCAGTCTAGGATAGAAATATTACATGGGGTAGGGCAGGTGGGCAGCCAGATCTTCATTCATTCAACAAGCTCTTATTAAGACCTGTGGGTGGGGTTTAGTTGTAAGGAAAGTAGAGCCTGCCTATCACCATAGAGCTTACATCCTCATGGGGGTGGCACTAAGCACTTAATTAGTTAGGTGTGAGAGATATTCTGGTTGGGTGCCCAACTCTGGTAGGGTCTGCCTTGTGGTTTTGCTCATGCTGGTGGAGCGTTGGGAAGGACTGGTCTTGGGCCTTGTTACTCATGGCTGGGTCATTCAGAAGGTTAGCACTTTACTGTGGAGGCTGAGGGCAGAGCTGCCATCTCAGCCTGGCTGGCCGGTGTCTTCTGTTCAGGACAAGAGATAGCACCCTCCAGTCTTGGCAAGCCATCCTAGAAATCTAAGTTGTCGGTTCCTGGAGTGTCCTGGTGGTTGAACCAGCACATATCCTTTGCCACTCCTGGGCAGGTGCCCGGAGCAGGCTGGTGAGCTGTTGTCACGGTTTTTGAAGAATGGTGCATCAGTAACATGAGGTTTCCGTCTGGCTCTGCTGAGGGCCTGTTGCTGAGCTTTGGGGAGCCCAGACCTATTCCTGTTTTATTTCTCCTACACCGTTAACTGCCCAAAGCAAATATGTCCTGCTCAAGCACTGTGGAGTCTGGGTGGGAGGGTCTGAGGGACCCTTAGCCCAGAGCTCCCTTGTCCCCAGCCTGGAGAAATCCTACATGGAGTCAGCAGGGCTGAATCTGGGGAAAGGTACATTTATTTGTCTCCTGCCTCAAGATTTCAGCTTTTGTCTGTTGCCCTTTTCTGCATCTAAATGAATTTCTCAGAGTGCTGCTCACTTCTTACTGGGCTTTTGTTCCCTCGGTACACCTGGCATGAAGGGGGCCCTCAGTGAGTGTCTGAAATTCTGGCTCAAGTATGTATTCTGGGAAGCTGCCTTGGAGCCCGAGCTCTCTGTGGAGCTCCAAGTACTCCATCACAGCCCGTCACACTTTCTTGTCCTCTGTCTTCCTACCAGCCCAAGCTCCAATTTCTTAGTCTTCTTTGCATTTTTCTTCAGCACTTAGCCTAATACTTGAAATATATAGGGAAAGAATGAGCTTCTTTTGAGCACCGATTGTATACCAGGCACTCTGCTAGGCCCTTGACACATAGTCTTATTTAACATGATCCTTGCTGTGTAGACAAGGAAACCAAGACTCAGAAGTTCACGCCATTGACCAAGCCCACTTAGGTTTAGCAGTGACACGAAGTGGCTTCCAGCCTCATGTGGGTCTCGCCTCCACTGTGTTGAGCTATGATGAGGGGCTGGCAAATGTTGGCTGACTGTGCAAAGGTCACAGAGGTGCCATGCACCTGGGAATGAGCAGTGGGTGCTCTGGCCTAGTTGGACCCACACCTGCAGATAATTGGTTTTCCTCCAGCACACAGGAGCGGTGCGCTGGGAAGAAGCTAAGGGAAGGCAGATTGCTTAACATAGGGGCATGTGCCTTAAAGAAAGCCTGTAAAGACTCGTTTTGTGTTGCACCTGATTACCTCCTAATTTGTCAGGTTAGAGTTTCTTAAAGCAGAGCACTATTGTATGACTAAAATACAATGCTTTCTGCCCACTGTCCTAGTTTAGAGGTCTGTGTGTATATATTGGTTTCTGTTGGGTTGTCGGAAAAGTCATGATGCATTTTTGCAACAAAAAACAGAAAAATACGTCATGACTTTTCCAACAACCCAGTAGATGCGAGGAGTACACTGTCTTTCTCTTCCACTCTCAGCCCCCTATCTGTAGGAAGGGCCTTACCCTAAGACTAGGAAACTGGCAGTTTCCAGTGAAGAGAAGGAGATTCCAATAACTCTACTGTTAATATAGTCCTGTATTTAACTGCAATTCTCATATAAAACAGGGCGGTGGTGGCGGTGGGGGGTGGGTTCCCTCTTTATTGTAGTCAAAGTTAAAACTCCTTCCTTTCCACTGAGATTTGTGTTCCTTTACAGTTACAAGAAGTGGGATGTTGTGCTTTGTGTTCAGAGCCAGATGTGGAGGTTCTGCACACTTGGGTGCAGCCCTGGGCCTGGATGCCTGGGCTCTCCTACTGGGATGGCCAGTGGACAGGAGTAGCCAAAGGGGGTGCTGGCCGTGCCCCAGACCCCACGTGGGATGGGTGTGGACCTTCCATGCAGGGCTGCTCCGCCTCTGGACTCCTGGGAGCCCCCAGTGTGAAGTATGAGGAGCAGGTGGTCTGACAGGCCATAGATAGGCTTGGTGCCTCCAGGGGACAGGCCTGCTTCTCAGATGGCTGCCAGACCTAAAGGCAGTCTATAAAACAAGCTGTGTCCAGATGGGCCAGGCCAGTTCCCTTTGGTTGGGCACCTCGAGCTCTGTTTGTACGTTCCTGTCCTGATTATGGAGAGAATTGAGAGCCCACAGTGCATGAGGCTGAATGGGCACCAGGGAGGTGGGGCTGGTGGTGGAGGCTACTACTTTCTCTTCAGGGGCAGTGCTGCAGGGATTGAGCTCCCTGCTGTGTTGGTGCTGCCACTGCCTGCTGGGGACTTCTCTCTGTGGGTGCCCGTGGTGAAGCAGCAGTCAGATGAGAGGAACAGGCAGAACATAAGTCCTCTGACCCCATCCTCTGGGCCTTTAGCATCTGAGGAGCTCACCTTTCATTGTAGAGTTGTGGAGCTGTTGTACAGTTTCTGCCCCTGCCCTCTCGCTGTGTTGTAAACTGAACCCCCCCACAATTCACCCCACCCTGGGTCCTGCATGGGAAAGGAGCAGTGTCTCCATCTTTCCCTGAGGCTGACACTTAGGTGTTCGGTGGATAGGAGCAGAGCAAAGTTCAGGTGTGGTCTGGGTTTCCTGATTTCTCACAGTGGAAGGTGGCTTCCCAGCTGCTCTGGGCTCCTACTGTAGGGAATTGCCTGGGCCGAGGGCAGGCTGCCCGCCTCTGTCTGTGGGTCTGGAAGAGGGGAGGGATGTTTGTCCACTTGACTCCTACCCTGCTAGGCTCTTTCACAGTGACTCTGTCATCCTTACCACCATTCTTAAGTAAGGTTCACTTTGATGTCTGTTTTAGATGAGGAATCTGAAATTTAGAGAAGTTAAGTAGTTACAAGGGACAGAGCTAGCTTTTAAATCCAGGTTTGCTTGAATCAAAGTTTTAGTTCTTTATACTTTACCAGCTCTTAGGGATTCAAGAGATACCAGCCATGTCTCTTTAACTGGCTTTATTTTAAGAATTTCAGCAGCTTCACGTCTCTGTTTCCCCATGAAATAACATCAACTAAATTTAAATGAACAGGAGCCTGCCTTTGTGCTCTTGCTTTTCTTCTCTGATAGAAGACTCAAGACACTCAGTGCTCGTGAGAAAGTGTTATTCCTTTGAGGGAGGAGGGAGTTTATTCCAAGAGAGATTTCAAAGAAGGGCAGTGTGTAACTCAGTGCCAGTTGTGTGGCTTTAGGTGTAACTGGGAGGTGGCTTGGTTCAGGGCTCTTCATGGCCCTCACCCAGGTGACCACCTGGTCTGTCTTTATGTAAGACCCACTCCCTGAATACTGCTCCCCTTCCATTAAAAATAAGCCAAAAAAGCAAAACTTAAAATGCAGTGGGTAGGAAAGGTTTCAGGAAGGACAGTGGGGCAGAGACCTGAGCCTGAGGGTAGAGGATGTTGCCTAGAGCTGGGTAAGTAAGTTGAGAGCTTGGCCAAGGCTGAGGACTTCTTCCTGTCCAGACCCCACCCTGATTTTACCCTCAGTGGTGCCCACAGCCCACACTCCTCCAGGCCTCTGACCCTCCCTTGCACACAACACCTTGGATGTGCTCCACCTGCCCTGATGGTAGTGTGTGTGTGTGTGTGTGTGTGTGTGTGTGTGTGTGTGTGTGTGTGTGTGTG
>NW_017731442.1:890327-909655 GCF_001890085.2 Hipposideros armiger
TTTTTTTTTTTTTTTTTTAGCTGAGCCATCCTGCCACCTGTTGGCACCTACTTTATTTTTCTGTGGAGATGATTTCCCCCAGCCCTGGGTAGGCTAGGACTGCACTGAGACCCAGACCCTATCTTGACACGTTTGCTGGGTCTGACGTCCAACTTGATTTTGAGACCCCATGTGCCTGGGCTTAGATGGCCTATTGGCTGTCTTTAGCTACACTTATGATTTTGGATTCAACATGTCGTTTGCTAGTCTTTGGCTTTGGGAAACCACCAGTGGCCACTATTCATCATTGACAGCTAGCTAGCTGTTCAGAGCTGTGAAGACTGGTTTTCTTCAGTGATGCTGTCTAGGGGAGTGGTAATATGCCCTGGGAGTCCCTCCTAGGAACCTTTTCCCGAGGGGGCCTGGACTTGCTATGCCTGGGAGGACAGGGCTTTCCAGAGAGGAAGAGGGTAGTGCTGAGAGAAGCCAGGCACCGTTGCCTTTTGGCAGTGGTAGAAGTTCCTGGTTGAGCTGGTGTATAAGTGGGAGGGACAGAACAGAAGAAGGACTGGCAGAGGTGGAATGGGAACCAAGCCTACTGCTTTCCAGGATCTTCTTCCCCTAGGAGCTGGGCCACCCCCTGCAGCCTGGGAGCCCCCTCCACCCAGCCCCACCCTGGGAAAAGCTGTAGCTGAGGTTCTCACAGGTCCAGCTTCAAAGTATGGCTCACACTTGCTCTCCTCCTTTTGGAGTGCAATGAGGCAGGCAGCAGAGACCCCAGCCTCTTCTCAGTGGTGAGTGACTTAGCTGCCTTAGGCACCACATGAAAGCCAGGAGTTGTTTTGCAATGTGCTTTTGTGATGGCCTTGGGTGTTTTTAGCAGGTGACTGGGATTTGGCAGTTGAGGGAGGCTAGCAGGAGGATCTTATGCTTGATTTGGAAATATGACTCGAATTCTGATTTAGAGGCTTCCCTGATAGTCAGCTGGATCATCAGCCTGGGGACAGTGGGTATCCCTGAGGGACTGGAGGCCTGAATGGGAGGTGAAGGAGAAAGCTACTCTATAGGGAACAAATTCCTAGGTTCTAGGGACAGACTCCTCAAAGTGAAATGCTCCCCTCCCAACCCTCTCCCTGCTTGGGACCTTTTGCATGTTGAGAGGGAAAGACTGAGTAGGGGAAGTGTCCCAGAATCCCAGGACCATCCACCTGTACAGCTAGGCTACTAGCAAACTGGGGAGCAGAGGGGAAGCAGGGGCAGACTTGGCATCCTTGGCTAAGAGCTCTTTTGCTCTTTCACTCGCCAGGCTTGAAAGCACCTCCCTGTGTACACTCTTTCCCATCCGCCCTTTCTTTTCTCTGTACTTGTCTATGTCCTTAACTACCCTGACGGTAATCCCGAGTGTGGCTCGGGGTTAATTTTCACTGCCAGAAGCGGTAACCCCGAGCCACACTCCACACTCGGGATTACACTGCAGTGTCCCAGGGAAGTCCCTTACCTGCTCCCTGCGATCCTGCGGTGTCCTCCTGTGATCGCTGACGAGAACGCCGGCCGATGACAAATTGCAGTGGTTTTTATTTGATTACATTATTGAATAAAATTATGTTATTTATAATTATTTATTATATTGTAATTTGTGATTTTGTGTTTCAAACTTTATCATACCTGGGATGCCTACTAGACTCTTGTTTGGACAGATTTAAGTGAGTAATTCCTAAGAATTACAGGCCTACAATATAAAACAACAAATTTCCATGCAAAACAATGTACCGCTTTGGGTACAAAATTACTGACATAATCAGACCGCCAGGGAGGTTAAGGCCACAAGCCCAGGTGACCTCAGCCTTGGCCTTCAGCCATTTCCAGGCCTGACTCCTCTGGTAACTTGGGGCCTGTTGAGTGGCTTTGGCCCCTGCTCAGCTGTGTGGTCTGTTCACTGTCCTCTATCTCCAGGCCTTCTGGGGGTGGGGGAGGGCTGGACCTGGGCTTTCCTAGGAGATACAGATGTGCTTCTCCTTGTTGCTGCTTCTCCACCTCTGACCCAGGGGTGCCCTGCATTTGAAAAAAGGGCTTGTGGGTTGTAAGCAACTGGGATGCTTTTGCATGAAAGGATGTATTACTCATCAGCATGCTGAGCAAACAGGGATATATGGTCACCCTGATTAGAAGCAGGAGTCTTAGGGAGCCAGCAGATGCCTGGCATTTTTTAGGATCTCTTCTGTCTGTGCTTTAGGAATGAATGGATTTGCCTTCTGTGACTGTGTCTTGCCTGGGGTCTGGACTCAGCACTGGCAGGTCCCCGCACGTGGACAGCAGCTCCTGGCATGCTGCCTCCCTTTTCCAGTTTTCCAAGTCCTTTCTCATGGGTTAGGGACACCCACGCTGCCCTCGGCCTGTTTTTCTGAGCACTCTGTCTCAACTAGTGCAGCATGTCTCAGGAGAGAAGGTACCTAGTGACCCCAGCCACTGGCCCAATGCCACAGGAGCTAGCTGGGAAGGGCTTTTGGAGCTCTGGGAACCCTCAGGCCTGGGACTTTCAGGGTTAAATCCTTGGCCCAGCAGGACTGCCCCTAGCTCTTTGGAAGGAGTGAGTGTGAATAATAGTGGCAGTGGGGAAATTAGGCTGGGGGCCATGGGGGGAGGGGGTCTGGTGGGTGGGGAGTCTGCTTGTTGCCCAGGAGGGCAGAGAGAGCCTCCTCTGATACCTTAGCTGGCAGCGCCTTGCTTTGGGCTGGGGAGTAGACAGGGAGTGAACTCAGGTGCTCAGTAGTCTCTGACCACCAACCTACCCCGCCCCACTCCCAGTTCTTCATGCCTTGGCCATATCAGCTTCCAGGGCACAGCCAATTCTGGCCTCTCATTCAGAATGGGCCCAGGCTGCCCCAGGTGTGGTGGGGGTGGGGGTGGGGGAGTGTTTGTTGAGCAAAGTTAGACAATGATGCCTGGTCATGAGCATTTTCTGTCAGGAGCTCTGGGCTTCCTGGCATTTCCCCATCCTGCCTCTTGCCTCGTGTCTTGTCTACCAGGAGAGGGACCTGAGAAACAAGGCAGGACTAACAAGGGAGCCTCTGGTTAGTCCTGAATTAGTTCTTTTCTTTGATACTTTCTTTTCCCAACTGTTAGTGGCTGGTAGGCGGTTTAAGGTCCCTGGGTTTCCTGCCCAGAAATGCTGGCCCCGGCTGTACCTACATCCCTTCCCCAGGCACTGGCACTATTTAGGCTGTCCTTTCCTGGAATCCCCTGAATCAAGGTGGGTCTGGCTCCTAGGGCAGGCCGAGACCTCCCCTGACCACAGGCTCCTCAAAGCCAAGCCAAGCCTTTTCAGGGCTTTTTCAGCAAGACCCAGGTTATGGCTGTTCTGCCGTATGTGCTGGGGAGGGCGTCCTCCCCGGTTGGACTTTGACTTCTCCACAGCCTAGTAAACAGGTTCCTCATCTCAGCTCCTCACTGTCCTTATCATTCTGTGGCCAATCTCAGAATCCCCAAGATGGGGGAGGGGGTTGGTAATATTCTTGAAGGAATAGATGGGCTTCCACCACCCAAGCCCCCATCCTGGCTCACTGTCTTCAGAGCCTCTTCTGGCTTATGATGAATATCTAGTGGGAGAACAGCAAGAAGGAAAGGAAGAGTTTTGCTCCTAGCTCCTTCTAACCCTGGGGTCTGCATTGCTCTGTAGGCTCTCTAAGGGCTTAGTTCAAAGGACCTTAGGCTAAAAGAAGAGTGAGGCAGCCAGTCCTTGCACAGCTGCTGGTAACCTGATCCCACTGGATCTTTGCACTCTAGTAGAAGGGTCCTGGGAAAATCCAGGCTGGAGATGGGGTGAGGGTAGGCCAAAGTTACTGCAGGTGGGGCTGGGTAGGCTGCAATGGGGGAGAAAGCAGGCAGGGCAGGCCAGGGTGGGCTTTTCTCATTGCCTGTCTTCTGTCTTGCAGGTTGGAGGTACTCCATGACACACACTCGGAGAAAATCCCTTCCCATGTTGAGTTCAGGCCCCACTGGCCGTCAGGAGCCCCTGCAGATGGAAGGCAGCAATGTGGAGCAGGGAGTAGAGGGTATGGAGTCAGGCATGCCTGAGAGTCCAGGGCACCTCACAGGGCGCCGCAAGAACTACCCGCTGCGTAAACGCCCTTTGGTTCCTGAGAAGCCCAAGGACTGCAAAGTGCTGCTGACTCGCCTGGAGAATGTGGCCGGTCCACGGAGTGCAGATGAGGCTGATGAGTTGCCTCCTGACATGCCCAAACCTCCCAGCCCAGCGCCATCCAGTGAGGATGTTGGCCTCACCCAGCCCCGCAAGCGGCGCCTGGCCTCCCTCAATGCTGAGGCCCTCAATAACCTGCTCTTGGAGCGGGAGGACACGAACAGCCTGGCTGGCAGTCGCCGCAGCCGAGGGGGAGACCCCAATCGCAGTCGGGACCGCAACCGGACCACTGGGGGCTGGTCTTCCTCCAAGAAGCGGCCCAGACTGAGGGACCTCGGAGGAGGAAGTCGGGACCTGTCCCCAGAGCCAGCACCAGATGAAGGTGCCCGCCGAGATGGTGACCCAGCTCCCAAGAGACTGGCCAGCCTGAATGCAGCTGCCTTCCTGAAGTTGAGCCAGGAGCGAGAGCTACCCCAGCGGCCACCTCGTGCCCACCCAGAAACAGATGGGCGCTCCGCTGAGCCACCAGCACTGAAGGCCCCGAGGCCAAAGTGGGCCAAGGTCAATGGCAAGAACTATCCCAAGACCCGGCAGGGGGCCAGTTCTGGGGAAGCTGCAGGCCCACCTGGCTGGCCAGGGTACCCAGAGGAGCCATGGCTATCTGCCACCCCTCGTGGGCCATCCAGCCAACCACCTTACCAGCAGCCCCTGAGCAAAGCTCTGGAGAGCCCCTTGGGGCTGCGCCCCCACCTGCCACTGCTGATGGGTGGGCAGGCAGCCCTGAAGCCAGAGCCTGGACGCCCAGGAGAGGAGTCACCTGCCCCCAAGCAGGAACTGCATCAGCCCTCTTTCCCCACACCCCAGCTGTCGCCCCTGCCAATGCCTGGCAACCCTGCCGACTACAGGAGCCTGTGTGGTCCGCCTGAGCTTACTGCACTAGGCAGCTTCTACCTGTACTGCAGCCAAGATGGGCTGCAGTGTGGAGGCTACTCCCCTTGCCCCATGCTCCCTGAGGGCAAGCTGTCCCCAGTGGCTGCACCTACCGAGGGGCTCCTCTTGGCCCCAGGCTCAGTGCCTGTGGGTACTCCTTTCCAGCACCCTCCCTGGGGCTCTCGCTATTGCTCCAGTGAGGATGCTGGAGTGAATGGCTACAGCATCTGTGAAATGTTGCCCCCGTCTCTTACCCACATCGGCACTACCTGTGGCGGCTGTTCCTACAAAATGCCTTTTGCAGCAGGTAAGCCTTCCTGGGGTTGGGATGTACCAGGGAGTCTCAGACACGGTGTCCCAGGAGGGTGGTTCATGGATCAAGTGGAGCTCCTTGGGGTCTCGCTACTGCATTGGAGGTAGGGGCTTTGAGAGGGGAAGACTCCCCTCTTTTTGTGCCCCAAGCCTAGGAACATTCCCAGAAAACCATGTTTAGCTGTTAGCAGCCCTACTCTGTCCCTGCTGTCTATGCAGAGTTCTTGGTCTGGAAGGTAGCATTGTGGAAAGTGTAAGGAGGGCCTCTCCTTCTTTGCCATTGGGATACTCAGACTCTGAGTAGCAAGTTAGATATTAAAATGAAGGCTTTTGTCAAGATGTTCCCCTGTCCCTTCTACCCTCCTCAAGGAAAGCTAAAATTCCTTACCTTCTAGGAGCCCATACCATCTGCATACTGGCCAAGTCTTGGGAAGGATGACTTGGGAAGGATGGGGGTACCAGGCCCAGTAGGTGGTGCCAGCTGTGGTCAGACAGCTTCACCTTGGCCATTCAGACCTTGAAAGAGAAGTAGTGCCCAGTTAGAAACACCTTGCTAGGGGTGGACGGGGTGGTCACACTCCAAGAACAGACAGAGTTCCCTAGCATAGACAGGGTGCTCTCAAGGCCCGTGGCTTTGGTGTCTGCCTTCCTGGCAAGACTCAGACACCTGAAAGGCTTGTGCTGCAGCTGATGAGACACCCCCACAGTGATCTGTCTTCCCCCAAATTGGCAGGAGTGTCCTCACGTGCCTCTCCAGGCTCCCTTCTTTCCTGGGTGGAAACTAGGTGACCAGAGCCATCCTGTCCAGCAAGTCTGCCTTGCTTGTGGTGAAGTGAGGGGCCCGGCCTTCCCAGGACTCTCCCTTCCCCTAACACTCCTTATTGAAAGGGGTCTATAAAACAACTTTATAGACCAGTTGACTCTGGCCAGACTGGTTGTTTCAGATTCTAGAGTGAGTTGGAGCTCTAAGAAATGAGAATAGGCTGCTTCTTGGGCTTTTCTTCCTCTTTTGTAACACTCTTCAAATCTGGTGTCTAACCTGTTGGGACCCTTCCCCTGAGATACCAGTAAGCACCATGTGAGGCACTGTTCTAAAGCACTTTGCAGATGGGAGGCCACATGGCATGTAATTGAGCATAGACTGTGGAGCTAAACTGCTTAGAGTGAAATGTTCTCCCCCACTTACTCAGCCATGTGACCATGGGGCAAACCAGTAACTGCTCCATGTCTTTTTCTTAATTGTAAAATGAGGATAATGCTGCCTGTCTCATAGGGTTGTTGTAAGGATGGGATGAGTTCATACATTGATAAGAAAAACACCTAGGACAGACTACATGATATTTGCAACTACTACTTCTATTGCAAGGCACTGAGAGAGGTAAAGGAACTTGTCTGAGGTCACACAGCTAGTAAGTAGCAGATATGGGGATTCATATACTGGGCTGTCTGATTCCAGTTCCCTTGCTCCTAAGCACTGAGGAAGCCTTAGAGAAGATTAAGTCAGAGCTAGAAAAGCTGTTCCCATTACCCATTCCCTTCCTTCTTTCAGGCTGGAAGGGGAGATGGAGATGTCTGTGAGTCATCTCCAAGGTCAAGAAAAACGCTTGGCCAGTCACTTGAAGGCCCCTGACCCCACCAGCCTTTGGGTTCACACTTAGAATTAAGACAGGAGCAGGCTCTAAAAGCAGAGGGCCCTGGGGGGTTACTGCTTATCCTTACCTACCCTGACCCCCTCTCTCCTTTTCTCAGAAAGCTGCAGGTCCCTGGGCCAGCTGGAATTTCCTCTCCCAGAAGCTGGCCACCCAGCCTCACCTGCCCATCCCCTCCTGGGATGCCCTGTGCCCAGCGTGCCACCTGCAGCAGAGCCTGTCCCCCATCTTCAGACACCCACCTCAGAGCCCCAGACAGTAGCCCGCGCGTGCCCTCAGAGCGCCAAGCCTCCTAGTGGCTCCAAGTCAGGTCTTCGCACAGGCTCCAGCTGTAGGCACACTGTGAGGAGCAAGGCTGCCCACAGGCCCAGTCACCCCAAGCAACCACGTGTCCAGCGCCCACGCCCACGCCGCCGTCGCCGTCGCCGCACTAATGGCTGGGTGCCTGTGGGGGCTGCCTGTGAGAAGGCCGTCTATGTCTTGGTGAGTACCAGCTCTTAGCTGATGGGGAGAAGGGAGGGTGGCAGTGGGGACATAGGACCTGCAGTGAGGTGGGTCCCAAGAAGCCTGGCTCTAGCTACTCTGAGAGGTGACAAAGGGCTCTAGCTCATTCGTGCTCCAGGAACCAATCATGCTGGCCCAGCCTACTCCCCCAGCCCTTGCTGATCCTGTACTGTATGCCTTGGGGAGGTCAGAGCATGCACAGTCAGTCACAGCTAGTGGCTGCCATCTGTGTCACTCATTCTCAGGGAAGCTATCTGCAGTGTCTTCACCTTTCATTCCTTCTCACTCTCCCTTCTATCTTGGCTTATATAATGGAGGGCTTTCATGGAGGCTTTTTGGGTAAGTATGAGTATGTGTAGGAAAAATTGGGATAGGCAGAGAAAACCAGTGATACGGGAACATCTGGGATGATGAAGAGAATGTTGACTAAAATTTATTCAGCACTTCTTAGGTGTCACAACTGAGCTAAGCACTTTGCATGCATTATCTGCCTTCATCCTCACCACTACTCTGTGAGATATGTACCTCATGTTTCTATAATTATTCTCATTTCACAGATGAGGAAACTGAGGCTTAGCAGCAGATTAAGTAATTTGCCCAAGGCTAGGCTACTTCCAATGATAGTTTAAGGGTCAAATCCAGACTGTCCCATTAGGAAGTTTGAGGTCCTACCCACTGCCAGGGGCTTGGAGTGAGAGAGCCAGCCACTGGGATGTGGTGGTCATGGTGCAGTCCCAGAAGCTTCGGGGCCACTTTCCCACCTGTTTCCATTTCTCATCCTTTTTCCAGCCATGGGGACTCTCCACCCCCATCCTGTTCCTGAAAGCCAGGCTTAGGGAGAAGGGGCTGCTTCTGCAGTTTTCCTATCCTTAGCTGTTTGACTGCCCTGAGGAAAGCATGAAAAGGATGTCATTCCTTTTCTTCCTCCCTCCCTCCCCCCGACTCTTGAGTGCACCCCCACAATCCTGTTTGTGTCATTGGTTTGTTGCTTAGGATGAACCAGAACCAGCCATCCGAAAGAGCTACCAGGCGGTGGAGCGGCATGGAGAGACCATCCGAGTCCGGGACACTGTCCTCCTCAAGTCAGGCCCACGAAAGACATCCACACCTTATGTGGCCAAGATCTCTGCCCTCTGGGAGAACCCTGAATCAGGTATCCCCTGCCTAGAGCTTGACCTGGCACTGGTCTCCTCGTGTTCTTGGCAGAGTCTACCTTCCACTTAGCCAGGGTCTGTCTGCTGCTGAGGGCTGCAGGCAGCCGTGTGACTTGGGTTGGATCAGCTATTAACCTTTCCAGTCCCCAGGACCTGGGCACCTGTCTCCCTTCCTCACCTGTCAGTGCTTTTTCCCCCTTCTCCCTCCATGCCTAACAGCATTCCAGGCCACGGAATGCCAGGCTTGGCCTGAGACAGAGGACATGGGTGGTTGGAGCCTACAGGATTGGCCCAGCGTTGAAGTTGGATGGGCTTCCAGGGCATGTGGCCAGCCTGCCTGCCTGTCTGAGTAACTCTGGGGTTGCCAGCTCAAGCCATGACTGCTTCTCTTGTCCCCCCAGGAGAGCTGATGATGAGCCTCTTGTGGTATTACCGACCAGAGCACTTACAGGGAGGCCGCAGTCCCAGCATGCACGAGGTGAGCTGCTTGGCAAATGGGTCACAGAATGCAGGGGTGGCAGAGGGTGAGGTTGTGGCCTAAGAAGGTGATATAGGGAGGGCAGCCATGGGCAGTCAAGCTCCTAGACGTGTCACCTTTGATGCCAGAGAACCTGGGAAAGGGGGTGGGTTTCAGCCTCTTTTCCCAACCCTGCCTGATTCATGTTTCAAAGGGAATTGTCCTCTGTCTTGAAAGGGGGGCAGAAAGGGAGCCCGTGAGAGCAGGGTGCTAGAATGGAAGCAAGTGGATATGTCCTCCTGGTGACAGGAAAGGGAAGGTGAAGCGGTACACCTAGCCCCCTTTGATACCATCTGCAGCATGAGAGGGAGGGAAAAAAGGGCTCCCTGTAACACCCCTTAGTGCTCTACCCAGTGGTGTGCTAGGAGCAGTCATGCCCTCTGGGTGTGGTCCCTCTCCCCCAATCTGGCCTTTTACTCATTTGCCTCACTGGGACTTTTTGGAAAGATGTGCACCACCTTCCTTCTCCCCTGGACTGTTAGGGAGGCGGGGGGGCGGGGGGGGGAGTAGGAAGCTGATTACACTCGGGCTGGAGGAGGCACCTGGCTTCTCCAGAGTAGCATGTGACCTGCGAGGCACCTGGAATGAATGCTTAGGGTGCCAGGTGAGGAGCAGTTAGCCTCAAATTCCAGGGAAGTCCCTGCCTTTCTGGGCACTAGCTGGAGTTAGGTCAGGAGTCTCAGCAGAGGAGTTAATGTCTGCCTTGTTCCTGGAGTTAGGTGCTTCCAACCCCTGTAGCCGACCTCCTCCTCCTCTCTCCCCTTGAGCCTTTGCAGAATGAAGTCTTTGCATCGAGACATCAGGACCAGAACAGTGTGGCCTGCATCGAGGAGAAGTGCTACGTGCTGACCTTTGCCGAGTACTGCAGGTGGGTGGTGCCTGGTGCCTTTGGCTAGCCTCTCCCCCCAGACTCCCCAGGGCTGTTTGAGGACTGCCTGTGATCCCCACGGGGATCTCACGGAGCCTGACCTCCCAGAACTTTCTTCCTTACAGCTTGCTTCTACCATCTGATTTTTTTTTTTGGAAGAAAAAAACATTGTTGCAATCTAAGGCAGAATGGTTGGGCAGAGTTGGGGTGGTTACAATACTGTCCTCTGAGAAAATCAAGAAGAATTGGCAGATGGGAGGGAGGGAGGCCCTGGCAGGTGTGGTTCCCTAGTGACAGAGGAGGTAGACTGGCAGTTGGCATAGAGGGCATATAACCCCAGGACGGGGATGGAGGCAACACCAGCCCTTGCAGGGGCAGGAAGGAGCATCCCAGCTCTCTGGACAGGGTGGGGAAGGAATTGGTCTTCCTGCAAAGGTGACTTTGATAAAGACAGCAAACTTTATGTCACTGCAGATTCTGTGCCATGGCCAAGCGCCGAGGCGAGGGCCTCCCCAGCCGAAAGACAGCACTGGTGCCCCCCTCCGCGGACTACTCCACCCCGCCACACCGCACAGTGCCCGAAGATACGGACCCTGAGCTGGTGTTTCTTTGCCGCCATGTCTATGACTTCCGCCATGGCCGCATCCTCAAGAACCCCCAGTAGCCTCCTCCTGCCCACACTGGGGCTGCCCATGGGCAAGTGGGGCTCGGGGCAGGGGGCACTGCTTTGAAGCACAGCACTTGGTTAAGGGTCCACAGGAGCTTGAGGTTGCTGGCCTGTGGTTCTCTTGGTGGGAGGGCAGGGGCCTCTTATGGGTTCTGGGCCCTAGGGGAGGGAAGGGGAGGCCAGGATATAAAAAAAACATCAGAACCCTCAGCTTGGCCCAGGGTACCTCTCTGTGGTTCCTAGGCAGAGACTCCTGAAGAAGGAGTCTTTCATGAGGCTGGGCCAAGCCTGAGGGGCATGAGGTCCTGGGGGGAGGAAGGACGTCCTTCAGGAACTAGGCCCAGCAGACCCTTTAGGCTCATTTCAGCCCTTCAAGGGGGAGTGGAGCCAGCTTTACCTCACCCACTGTGACCCACTGCTTCCCAATCAGCCTGGGACCAGGCTCTTTCAGATTCTAGTACGGCTCTGAGCTCATCCCTTTTGAGGCATAGAGAGCCAGAGTCTAGCTTCCAGAGCATTGACTTCCTCTTCCTGGATTCGGGGCCTTCCCCTGGCTTTCCTCCTTTGCCCCTACAGTAGCCCCTGGTGCTGGGACAGGTTACCCAGCCCTCAGTTATGGGTGTGGCCCACTTGTGGGAGTCAGCTTCCTGTTCGCCTCCTGATGAGGGGCCACTCAGCAGGTCTGGCTTTCCAGAAGTTAACTGATCAACATGTAGTTTGTCATGTCTGGGAGGGCAGAAGAGAGCTTGGAGGGGGTGGGGGGCAGGGGCAAGGAAAATTGCTACCTGATTTATTGAAGACTTTTCCTCTTGCCTTACACTTGGAGGTTCTAGGGGACCTCTTGCAGAACTTCACATATGACTCTTCAAGCCACACCCACCTGAAATCAAACCAAAGGAGTGCTGTGGCTCCCCTTGCCCTGCCACCCCTTACCCTAGTCTTTTGTAGATTGCACTAATTTACATCCCAGCGAGAATCAACACTGTATCTATCGGTCCACAGACCTGCTGAGCTGCAGCCACTCACATTCTAGGAGCTAAGGAACGCATTTTCAGTTTGTTTCTGTTGCCCAGGGGCCCTGTTCTCACCTCATGCTGCTCCCCAGAGTAAAATTAGGAAGCTCAGACCCCTGTTGTCCTTTCTAGGACTAGGCCCTGGCCCTGGGGCTCTTTGCGAGGGGGCTGGAGCAGCCTGATTCTTTCTGATTTGTACCAAAGAGGAGCATGGTGAGGAGAGCAAGAGGAGCCTGATGTGGCTTGGGTCTGGCGCTGGGAACCTGCTTGTGAGCACTTCCATAGGGCACACCCTGGGGGTTAGGAGCCAAGGAGGGTAGCACTGAGTTCTTCTCCTCCAGGGAGGGGCAGACACGGACCCAGCAGGTTAAGGAGTTGGCACTGGGTGAGGGCAGTCAGACAGGGTCTGAAGATGGAGGTGGAAGCGAATTCCGAGAGCACTCCCAGGAAGCCTGGCCCTGTGCTGTCCCCAAGGAAATGGGCCGCTCCTGCTTGGTTATTGGGGTGGGGGAGGCCTAGAGGCTTCAGAGGTAAATTTACACAGGGGAAGCCCCAACTCCGCAAGAGAAGGGACTTAGTTTCCCTTGTATGGAATAAGCTGTTTGGAGGAAGGCATTGGTCTGGGAGTGTGTGGTACAGTAGAAGAAATCGCCAGAGTGGCCGTGGGGACTCTGGAGAGTCAGCTGTGGAGCCTGCTCATTCCCAGGGTGCTGGGCCCTTGCTGCAAAGGAGCTCAGCCTCACCCAGCAGGAGAGATCAAGGTCCTCCTCCCAGGGTCTGCTGCCCAGAACTTAAATGCTTTTGAAATCTCTTAGATGTTGAAATATTTTTTCGAACCTGAAAATGCAACTGGTAGAATTTCGATGGAAGCATAATTCATGTAAAATATATTTTAGTTGATATTTTGTAAAATGCACTTTTTGTGTGTGTCGACCCTGGTTTCTCAGATCTGTATTTCAGTGTTTACAAGGGAGGGAGGACCTTTCCTTACCTCCCTTTTGACAGAGATTAGAAGTACTTCTTTAAGAAAAAAATAAATTTGAAAAATTGTATTGATTTAGAAAAGGATCATCTCCTTCGTGTCCTGTCATCTTTTTATGCGTGAGTGTGGAGGGGCTCATGACTCTTTATTTTGGAGGTCCCTCCTGACACTTGCAGTGCAGGGGCTCACTAAGGTCAGTAAGCGAAGAGGGCAGGCAAATAGGGGGAAAGCAGAGAAAGGAGAGGAGACAAAGGGAATGGGAACTTGGAGTTGACTTCTTTAGCATTGTGGTAGCTAGAGTCACCTGCTTGGGCTGTGTGAAATCTGGGTTGCCAGCACTCACCTGGCCAGTGACCTGGGAACTGGTCCCCATATAGGTGTACAGTGAAGCTATCGCCTCATCATCCCGGGTCACCCCCCCTTGGGGAGCTGGCCAGCAGAATGCCTAGGGCCTCAGTGTCTAGCAACTGGCATTCCTTGCCAAGGGAATGAAGACCACATCATAGAGCCGAGGGTTTGTGACTGCCATGACTCCTGGTTCACCCCAGCCCCAAAGCCTCAGTGTTCACTGTGCTCAAGGTGGGGCAGCTGTGAGGCCTTGAGCGTTTTTAGGAGGCAGAGCATGGCTGCCCAGCCCTGTTGCATTTTGGCAAGGACATCTGGGTAGGTGCATTTCAATAGAGGTTATTAGGGGCATGGACAGTACCATGGACTTAATAGTACTGCCATCAGTGTGCTGCCCACAAGTCTGCTGAGTCCCAAGAGTCTCCTGTTATTTTACAGATAGGAAATGTATGGAGACAAGTACGTTGCCCAAGGACTTACCCAGAGTAAGTGACTATTCTTGTATTCAGACTGCCTCACTGTGACTGCTAACACAGAAAATCACCAGAGAAGTGAGCACATGTGGCCAGATTAATCAAAACTTTTTCAAAGCTGTTTTTTCCTTAGTATAAAAGATGTATTTACTGCTTCTTTAAAAAAAGAAAACTATTTTAGTAGACAATAATCCCACCACCAGAAATCTACCTTCAGTACCATTGGCAGCAAGGAGCAGCTTGGTAAAGACTGAACACTGATGCAGATTTCTAAATCTGAATGGTGCATACTGAGATGCAACCCAACATTCAGACAGTGGGGTGTGGGGAACCTACTCTGAGGAGCTTAGAAGGCCAGCATTCCTTCCCCTTGCTCATCCTGTGTGCTGTCACGCTGCTAGGATTGGGGGGCCAGCCAGGAGCCCTCTAGCTTTGTCTCATCCCTCAGAACCCCTCATCCTTTTGAATTCATCTGTCAACAGTAGCTCCATTCTCTCACTGAACTCAAAGCCTCTGGCATCTTCTACTCCAGTTCCCTCACCCTCCCAGTAGTGTCCCTAGGGTCAGCTGCTTCCTTCCCAATCATTCCACTTTTGTGCTCCAGTTATCTCTCAAGGGTCCTGATTAGGAATTAAAGTTTTAGAATCAGACCGATCCATACAGATTCTGAGCTTCCCTAAAGCCTCTCTGTTTCTTCAGCTGTACAGTGGGAATGCCATAGTGCCTACCTCCCAGGGTGACTGACAACCCTGGCTCCCCACACATAACAGGGTGAGGTCTGGATATTTAGTGAGGTGTACCCAGTTAAAGTGGAGACACGCTGACCACTGACATCCAGGGCATTCACATATCTGCCTCTAGCCCACGTGGCCAGCTTGGTGCCACTAAGCATATGTTTGGCTCCAGGCTGCTGCTCTGTGCCCCCCAGCCCCTCACCCTTCAAACTCTGCTGACCATGTAAGTGGTCACGAGGCACCAACTTGTCATTGGCCCCTCACTAGAGAATATCCCAGTTATCCCACCTCTTCAGGCCTGGGGAAGGGAAGGCAGAGGAAGGGAGAAGATTCCATTTCCAGACATTTCAGCATTACCAGTTGGATAAACACCAATCCATTATGTACTGTTAAATCTTAAAGAGTCGAGCATGCAGATGAGCCACTGGTCAGTGCCTGACAGTCTTGTTCCTCTTTATTGGAGTGGCTGGCTCTGCTTCCAGCGAGGAAGATAGGCCTCTCCAAAGTTTGGACTCCAGGAGAGCATTGTGTGGGTGGCCAGGGGGTGGTGGGGCGGGGGGGATTCCTCCAGACCCGCTGTTCAGAAGGAAGGGCTCCGCCCGGCCAGAGTGTGCGGCAGGGTGTTGGGTTCAGGTCCTCTCCGTCCTGCTCCTTCAGGGAACGCGTGTCGGCCTGGGTCTTTTCTGCCTGCGGGACCTCGGTAGCTTTTGTCCCCGGAACCGGAGAACCAAGACCGCCCGGGCTTAGGCGCCCCCTCCCGGGTGGGGGTCTGCACACGCCCTCCCAGCCTGCTCCCCTTAGGGGCGCCCGCCCCTCTCCCCGCCCCTGGCTGGGCCCGCCCCCGCGCCTGTGTCACGGCGGAGCCGGGGGCGGAGAGCTGCCGGGCGGGACATCCGGCCCGGGTCCCTAGCTGAGTCTGCCTGCTGCCGGCTGCCCGCTGCCCGCTGCCCGCCGCCGGCTCTGGCGCCTCTGCGGGACAGC
Organism: Hipposideros armiger; assembly: GCF_001890085.2. NCBI lineage: Eukaryota > Metazoa > Chordata > Mammalia > Chiroptera > Hipposideridae > Hipposideros > Hipposideros armiger. The sequence goes on from NW_017731442.1 coordinate 905,574, forward strand.
CGGCCACCCCCGCACGCGCCCGAGGACTCCCTCCAGCTCCCCTGCCCGATCCCCTCCGGGTGCTGTGAGCCCAAACCGTCGGCGCCCGCCTCCAGGCTGAGCCCGCCTCCCAGCAGACAGCCCTCGGATCGGCCCGGCCCGCGCAGGCCCCCACCCCCGGAGCACCATGTTCCCCCGCCCGCTGACCCCGCTGGCGGCCCCAAATGGCGCCGAGCCCCTGGGCCGGGCTCTGAGGCGGGCCCCACTGGGCAGGGCCCGGGCAGGGCTGGGCGGGCCGCCCCTGCTGCTGCCGTCCATGCTGATGTTCGCGGTAATCGTGGCCTCCAGCGGGCTGCTGCTCATGATCGAGCGGGGAATCTTGGCGGAGATGAAGCCTCTTCCCCTGCACCCTCTCAACCGCGAGGGCTCGGTCAGGCGCGGGACGGTTCCCCGGCCTGGAGGGCTGTCCCTGGATGCCGGGGACTCGGACTTGCAGGTGAGGCGAGACATCCGGAACCGGACCTTGCGGGCGGTGTGCGGACAACCAGGCATGCCCCGGGACCCCTGGGACTTGCCGATCGGGCAGCGGCGCACCCTGCTGCGCCACATCCTCGTTAGTGACCGCTACCGATTCCTCTACTGCTACGTGCCCAAGGTGGCCTGCTCTAACTGGAAGCGGGTGCTGAAGGTGCTGGCAGGCGTCCTCGACAGCGTGGACGTCCGCCTTAAGATGGACCACCGTAATGACCTGGTGTTCCTGGCAGACCTGAGGCCTGAGGAGATCCGCTACCGCCTGCAGCACTACTTCAAGTTCATGTTTGTGCGGGACCCCTTGGAACGCCTTCTCTCAGCTTACCGCAACAAGTTTGGTGAGATCCGAGAGTACCAGCAGCGCTATGGAGCTGAGATTGTGAGGCGGTACAGGGCCGGTGCGGGACCCAGCCCTGCAGGGGACGATGTCACCTTCCCTGAGTTCCTGAGATACCTAGTGGATGAGGACCCTGAGCGCATGAATGAGCATTGGATGCCCGTGTACCACCTGTGCCAGCCTTGTGCTGTGCGCTATGACTTTGTAGGCTCCTATGAAAGGCTGGAGGCTGATGCCAACCAGGTGCTGGAGTGGGTGCGGGCACCACCCCATGTCCGATTTCCAGCTCGCCAGGCCTGGTACCGGCCTGCCAGCAGAGAAAGCCTGCACTACCACCTGTGCAGTGCGCCACGGGCCCTGCTGCAGGATGTGCTGCCCAAGTATATCATGGACTTCTCCCTCTTTGCCTACCCACTGCCTAATGTCACCAGGGAGGCCTGTCACCAGTGACCATGAGTATGAGCCAGCAACAATTGGGGACAGGTTTTGACAATGCCAACTTCTTGTGCCTGCCATTCAGAGAAACCCTGGCTCTGAGGCCTGGAGCTTCTCCAGATGTCTGGATGGCAAGGACTTCCCTCGGAACTTCTTTGTCCAGGGTGGGTGCCCACAGTGGCTCAGAAGACAGGGTTGGACAGGAGGCCTGGTGCTCTCCATTGGGGTTTCTTGGCGGCCAGTGTGACCTTTCTTGCCTTGGAAGAGCCACATACCAGTTTGCCAGTGAAGCAACACATGTGTTCTACAGACTGGCTCCAGGCCCCTGGCTGCAGGGATTATGCAGTCCATTTGGTCCACCTTAACTTAACCTGTGGCCAAACCCAGAGGTGGCGCCATTCTGGAGTGGAACCAGAGCCAGGGGCATGTGGCTCTGATCACCCATTCATCCACTCCATGTGCCTCAGGGCTGGAGTTAGCAGTCGTGCCTTACAAATGACTTTTGTGCCTTTCTGCTTCAGACTCAGAATTCCCTACATTTGCCAGTTCTTTCCATTTTTCCAAGGAAAGGAAAACTGAGTCAGGGCCCTTGCTTGGTAGCTCTAGGACTCAGCCCTGCAGGTATCCAAAGACCCCTGTGCCTAGCCTCTTTGGGCACCTCCTCCCTTCCCCCAAGATTGTGGCTAGTGTATCTGGCTGCCCCTTTTCTGACACATTTATGTAAAATTTGTACTTTTTTATAGAACCCCTATGAAGGCTTTGTTTTCCTAATAGCTGAATTTTTAATAAAGTTGTTTTGTATACAAAGTTAGCATTTTTTATTCTCTCCCTCTGAGCTCCTATGTGTCCACCAAATCTCCTAGATGTCTGTCTCTGCAATTCAGAAGAGGGAGCTTGCCGGTAGAGAAAGGAAGACAAAGTTTAACTTGTTTGGGTTAGTCCAGTAGACCAGTGCAACACCATAGAGAATTTGGGGGCTCCTCATAGGCCATAACAGATCATAGACTCAGCTTCTGGGATGCCACCAAAGGGCAAGCCCCATTAGGAATGGCACACCCCCATGGATTGTTCCCTGGAGAAGGGGGTGGGTATGAGACACTGTCTCTTCCTCCTCTTAGGAATAGTCCTTGATTGAGGAGGCCCCCAGATGAAAAAGGAGATTGTTGTGTGAGCAAAGGGAGGTTATTCCTGGCCTTGAGAATTACAAGGAAGGCAAGGAAGTTGAGCGAGGGTCAGGCTCTTGATGACTTAGTCCAGAGGAAGTTATGAGGGATGCAGGAGGATATACCTAACCTTGCTATTGGCCTGACTTTGGAGGAGAAATTGGGGGAGGAGGCTTCTCTGGGCAGTCATGGTTCTCTGCCATGACGCCCAGAAGGCATTACCTGCCTTACCTGATCTCTTTGTCTGGGTCAGATGCCCCTCTTCGGGGTCCCCTTGGCTCTGGAGACTTCACCTCAGATAGCATTTACCATGCTCTGTTGTAAATGGCCCAGTTACTTGTCAGTCTCCCCCATTGACACTGATTTGTATGAAGTTGAGACCATGTCTGTCTTGTTCACCTGACATTCCCATAACCTAGCCCAAGGGGCTGGCCTACAATAGGCATGTGCATGGCTCAGCAGAACCAAGGTGTACATCTCCATCTCACTGCAGGACAGAAAACACTGCACTTGGAGTCACCCAGACCAATCAAGCCCCAGCTCTGTTCACCAGCTGCCTGACCACCTCTCTGAGCCTCCACATGCTCCACTGTCTCATGGAAATAATAATGCCTATCTTACGTAGATTGCTATGAGGATTCATGAAGACAATATGAGTAAAAGGGCCCATCCCAGCACCTGGCTCAATGGTTGTTCTTTGAGATGCTAGTTGAACATCTGATCCCTCAGTGGCCTATGGAGACAGGAGAAGCCAGGACAGTGTCCACCCAGCACTGGAGACTGGATCTGCCTCTAGGTAGAGCCCCTTTGACCTATGGGTTCACTTCGTCTGCCAACCAGCCAGTCCTCTAAGCTTCTGGCCCTCAGGGGTCCTCCACTCCAACCCTGCCCTCAGCTTCTCCTCCTTGGCTGGGAACTGCAGCTCCAGACCTATATAGCAGCTATTCAGTCCCCCTCAAAAGTCCTGTAGTGTGGAACACGGAGAGCCCAGAGGTTGCTGGGCCCAGCTATTGTGTTTATCTCATCTCATTTAGTCCTCACAACAGCCCAGTGTCACAGGTGTTATCACCCTGTTTTACAGACTGGAAAACTAGCACAGAGGGGATAAGTATCTTGCCCAAAGTCCAACCCAGGTCTGTGTGCTCCCAAATTGGGGGATGGGTGAGGGGGTGGCGAGAGACAGAGAGAGGGAGGGAGGGAGATTGAGACTGAGTAAAGTGCTGGTTGAGAGAAGAGGGAATAGGGAGGTGAAGGAAGATGAAAGGTAGGTCGTATTTAGGGGTATTTTCACACATGCTCTCTCCTCAGTTCATTTGCAAATAATCCAATTTAGCCCAGCTGACGTTTACCAGCCTCTGCCCCAGAGGACTGGGATGAAGGAAGTCCTTGATGTGGTTAGCTTATTGACTACTCTCCTCCCAGGTATTAAAGGGTGCAAGGCCTCAGAGCACCCCAACAGCCAGAACTGGACACCTGTGGTGTGGGGAGGAGGGTTTGAGGTTAAAGGGAAGAGAGAGTGCTGAGACAAACTGCCACCTACTGTCATTGTTTTCCCTAGACTCAGCCCCTGAGGAACTTAATTTGTCATCTACCCTTCCTTTCAGGAAAATGGACTTCTAAAAAACAAGCCGCCAAAG
>NW_017731442.1:912260-919235 GCF_001890085.2 Hipposideros armiger
TACAGCAGCCCATGGGCCAGGAGGCCATCAACCATTCACTGAAGAGATTGAACTGCCCCTCGGACTCCTGCCAGAGTCCCAAGGGGTGGCAGAGTCCCAAGAGTCCAAGCACTGTAGCCAAAGGGGCCATCAGAGTAGAGTAGTCCATGGGAACTAGAGATCAGTCTGTCCCCTGAGCTAAGGGCCACAAGCTGTCTGGAGGAAGGCACTTGAGGCATGCCCAATACTAGTGCAGTTGGCTGGGCAGGGGTGGGGAGAATGGGGCAAGGCTTTCTGGTTGAGGAGCTAAGCCAAATTGGGGGTCAGTTGACCACTGGCAACCCAGGCGTGCCTCCCCTACCTACCAATGAGAAGCTATAGTGAGCCTCTTTTCACAGAAGCTGCTGGACACAACAGCAGGCCAGTCCCCTGGAACAGGGTTCTCCTGCTGCCCAGGGGTAAGTGTCCAGCAATAAAATGAAAGCTGTCCTGGTAGATGAAAAAGCTGGCATAACTAAAGCAGGGAAACCGGAAGGGAAAAGCCAGCCCCTGCGCAACTTTAGTGGAGGACTCTTTCATTTGTGTTCACTGAGACTACTCTCAGCCCAACCCCATGCAGATAACAAAATAAATAAATAGAGGACTGAGAAGCGATGAGAACAGGAGGAACAGAACAAGAAAGGGCATTCACAGTCTCATCTCAGATGCCTGGCCCTCCCTGAGACTTTTCTCAGCTACTGACCAGTTAGACCCTCCCTCCTCTGAAGCCCCATGGTCCCTAGTACTACACTCTTCTAGGAGAACTTTCAATCCACGGGCTTTCTTGTCTGTCCCTGACCTATAGACGGGGAGTTTCCCAAAGGCAAGGGCCAGACCTGTTTCTCTTTATATTTGGTACATGGAAGGTACACAGTAAAGGTTGAATAGGTGGAAGGTCTAATGATTGGATGGATGAACATGGATGGATGGGTGGATGGATGGATGGATGGATGGATGGATGGATGAATGGATGGATGGGTGAATAGGTGTGTGTGAGTGAGTGTGTGTGTGTATGTGTAAATGGAAGGGTGGATGGATGGATGGATGGATGGATGGCAGCAAAGGGAATAAAACAGGGACTTCTGTAGGAAGAAAAATCAGGAATCACGGTGGACATCTGGTGGTTAGCATATTGTTTCTTAAAAGGAGGAGACTAGAAGGAAGGAGAGATGTTCCACTAAGGAAGCAATTGCAGAGGTTTGGTAGATGGAGGAAATGGACTAGGCAGGGCTGGGTCCTGGGCTTGCTGAGATACAGGAGGAAAAGTGTGCCACCTGGACTAGGAAGAATATTGCCAGGTGAGAGACAGATGTCATGAAAAGTGAAACCAAGAGAGGAGCCTGGGAGTTGAGGAGTGACCATGGGAATTCCCCAGAGGGAGGAACTTCCAGCAATCGAATGGCTTCCCTAAAACAGAGGTCTAAGGGGGCTATGTTCATTTGTTCCTAACCCACACAGGCTTCTTACAAGGAAGCCTCCAGTGGTTGTTAGGGAGGGAGTCCCTTGGGGAATTAAGGACACAGAGTGACCCAATTCCTATGTTCCAGTCCAGACATTGCCACAAGCCTCTGATACTCTTGAGTAATTCCCTTCTCTAAGTCTCAGTTTCCTCACCTGTCACCTGCACTACCGTATGGGGACTTGTGGACCACAGGAGGAAAGGAATTTTACACAGCATAAAACTGAACAAGCAGAAGGCTGGAGAGCAGCAGTGGGGTGAGAGTTTAGGAGTCAGGAAGTCCTGAATTCAGATATTTGCTGTCTTGCTGTGACACTCACTAACTGGGCCAGTTGAACAAGCCTCTAAGCCTTCCTGAGCCTATTTCCCCACAAGTGAAATGAGCAAAATACCATCTATCCTGAAGTGTTGTTGTGAGGTTTCAAAATAAGTCACAGAACAGGCCTGGCATTTAATAGAAAATGGAAGCTAATGTTACATAGAAGGGATTCACTAGGGCTGCTCTGTGGGATTCAGCAGCCAGTGCCTGGACTCCCAGAGGAAGGCATCTCTTTCTCATTCTCACAAAGGTACCGTCTGCTCTCCACGTTCTGCACCTGGGGAGCTACATCCATTAAGCCTGGTATTAAAAGTGTCATTTCCAGCCCCAGTCTTCCACAGGGGAGAAGTCTAAAGGCCAAGCTCTGAACATGACCAATGACCTGGGCTGGGTGGGTCCAGACATCCTCCTCCCAGAGTGTGAGACAATGTCAGGGCACACTGTCATCACCCCTTGAGGGGTCTGGCAGAGTGGAGGAGACTCCAGGCTCCAGCAGCCTGAGTCCTGCCACCATTCCACGTCAGAGTGTCTCATTCACTGTTCTACAATCATTCCTTCAGTGTAAGAAATCATCCCCAGGTAGATTGAACAGTCAAACAGTCATAGTAAGAAGCTGTCATTTATTAACTGCCTCTTTGTGCCAGATCCTGTGTGAGAAGATGTCTGTACACCTTTCTCCTACTTTTTATTTTGAGAACGTTCAAACCTACATAAAAGTTGTAAAAATAGTACAGCGAACACCCATAGACCTGGATTCACCAGTTCACATTTTGTCACATTTGTTAAATCTCTCTCTAATGTTTTTCTAAACCATTCAGAACTGATTACTGAGTTTGTCATGCTTCACCCCCCCAAAAATATTTCAGCATATATCTCCTAAGGAAAAAAAAAGAAAACCATTCTTTTATGTAACCCAATACTACAATCAAGCTTAAGACATTTTACAGTAATACAACAGTATTATGTAAGTCTACATTGAAATTTTGCCAATTGCCCAGATAATGGCTTTTGACTTTTTATGTTTTAAGTCCAATCAAAGCTCATACACTGTATTTACTTGTCATGACTTCTTAGTCTCCTTTCATCTAAAACAATCTCCCACCTTTTCCCCCAACCCTCTTTGGTTTTTCATGCCATTGACATTTGAAGCATTCCCATCAGTTGTTCGCAGAATGTCCCTCAATTTTGACTTTCTGATGGTTTCCTCATGGTTAGATTCAGGTTCACCTGCATTCTCCTACTGCTCCATTTTACAGAAATGGAGGCTGAAGCTCAGAGAGGGCTGTCACACAGCTACAGAGAGGCTGACCTGGGATTGGGTGCACATAGCTTGGTTCTGTCTGCGCTCACACGCCACACTGCCTGGAGATCTGTTAAGTCTTATCAGTTGGGTTATAGGATGGATTTATTTATCAGCCCCCTTTAGCACCTTGAGCATGAATGGAGGGAAGATTTTGACGGGACCTGGTACAGGAAGAAGAGGGATACTGCAGGGGAGGGCTCACATCCAACATACTCTGCAGTGAGTCCCATCATCCATAGTCAGCCTGGCTGGGACCCCCAAAAGCTCCTTTAGACTGTTTTAGAAATTTGACTTTTCCTGCCCGCTACTAGACCTCCAGGAGAAGTGATGTGTCACATCACACACACACACCCACATGCCATATGCTACTAAGGGTGTAGCAATCTTCTAGGTACCGTCATAGGTGAATTCCATCCCGTTGCCTAGCAACCCTAGGGCATTTCAGCCCTTTCCAGCCAGAGGGTGGGTAAAGAGGGCAACCACGTGACTAGCTGGGAGTCTCTTGCTGTGGAGGTCCCCTGGCCCCGCTTCCTCATGACCAGTTGCCTAACAACCACGGAGGTCCTTGTCTTCTCCTTATAGGGGATTAGCAGAGTCTCTTTAGGGCCTTTCCTCCTGGCTTGGAAACCACACAAGTACACTATAGAATGCGGGGCTCCTCCCAAAGAGGGGTGCCTGAGAGCTAAGGGGAGGATACACACCTCAACAGGCACTGAGTCTTTGAAGAGAAAAGGGTAAAAGGAGATTCCAGGTAAGAACCTCATTATGCCAGGGCAGTCAAGCTTCTTGTGGCAGGATGCCACAGAGATTCAGAGACTTGCTGGCCAAGAGAGCTGGGTTGGGGTTCTGGCCATGTTCCTCTGTGAAAGTAGAGAGATGAATGGTTCATGTACCTGGGCAACTCCCTAATCATCCAAGCCTGCAGTTAATATTGAATACATGTATATAACTTTAACCATTTTATTTGGGTAAGATTTAGGGTAAGGGTCCTTGCCTGGGGTCCTCGGAACCCCTAGGGGTCTGTGGACAGAATTCAGAGGGCTGGTAAACTTGGGGAAAAGTTGTATCTTTATTTTCACTTACCTCTTCTGAAATGTATGAAACATTTTATGAAATATTTTAAATTCGTAGTTTTAGAAAAATTAGTAAAATCAGTGACTTGGTCATCTATAGAAATCACATGTTTTATGTCATTTTACATTCGTTGATAGTTGTACAAGCTATCGATTATACTAATAACTATTTAGAAATTATAAGTGTTGTTAGACCTGCAACTAGATCCTTAATGTGCTCATGAAGAAGCACGTATCAATATGAGTATTACATTTTTATTTTTTAATATTTTGATAGCTAAATGTCAATATAATTGGTTTTCTTTGCAATCCTATGCATTTTGTATGCAAAACATTGTTCTGAGCGTTCACCAGATTGCCAAAGGGAGCTGTGATACAAAAAAAAAGGTTAAGAGCCTCAGGTCTAGGCTATGAAAAATTTTTGTCAGTCTAAGACCCAAGAAAATATTCCAGGGAGTCTTTTAATTTTGAATGTTCGGTATTGATGCTAACCTAAACAAATTATTATATAATATTCCTGATGATTTGAACAGCTACCTTATCCAGTACTGCCACGCCATCTCAGCTTCTAAGTTTGCATTTACAAGGTGGTGCCAAGCAGCTCCACCTGGAGTGTTCCATTCTAATTAGAAAAGGACAGAGGCAGATCAAATATGTAAATGATGACAAAAAACCCCCAAAAACAAACAGCGAAGAAGTTGGTAGAATGAAGTGTACTGACCTCAGAGAACCTGCACTTCAGCGGTTGGCACCAGTCAGGTGGGCAGAATTCAGCTGCATCAACCCCATATCATTTATCACATAAAATTAATATTTTCATTTGGATAATTTTAGTTGTGCTTTTATTTGAACTTGTAATTTTATTTTGGTTTTCACAGTCATATAATAACTGTTAGCATAAATACATTTAGGTTTATGTTTTGTACTTAAGTAACAGATCGATACCAGAGATCTGGGCATTTTTTCTTCTTTAATGGAGCGAGGAATGCTGGGCTCCAGTAGTTACTGATAACTTCATGTTTCCTTCTCTAGCTTACCCCTTTTTCTTTTGAAGAATGACTGAGTTAGGGTCCCAAGCTTTAGAGTGTCTTGATTTCAAAGGCTTCCCAGATACACAATTAAATAGGAAATTACCTAGTAATTTCTGGAGATGTCATGTATATGATTCCTTGATTTGTCCAAAGTCACTTTCTCACATCGTGAGGACTGACACATATGGATGTTTTTATTCTGGTGAGTGTTTTGCATTGTGTTTGACTTTTTTCCAGATACGACTTCCTTGTGATGTAAGTACTAATCATGAGGTTGGGTTGGGGGCATACTGTCATGAAGTCAAGGGAACATTGAACACATGATGTACATGAAATAGTCCTCCTTTCCTAATCTACTCTGGAAAGTATTTAAGCCACATTTTCTATAGTTCTATCATTAAAAAATATTTTTTATCTAGAATATACAATATATTCTATATATGCTACATATATGCTACATCTTTTTTTCTTTTTTCTGTAGCAGGGCCTGAAATTAGAAAACCTATAAAGTATCAGAGGTTCAACTTTGATTCGCTTTGACCCTCTTAAGGATAAAATATGAAGCCATTTTTCAGTGTTGGTGTTTTAAAATAGTGTGTAGCCCTTGTTGGACTCTGAGTTCCATTCAGTATGGCAATGTCATTCCCAGAAATCCAGGCTTCCTCTCTGTTTGAGCCCCAGCTGCTCACATTGCCCCTCCACTGCTGTGGGGGCTTTTCCAGTTGTCCTGGTGACCTCACTCTATGTGTGCAGGCTACTCAGCAGCCTGTGGAGTGGTGCCAGCCTTGGACAGTGTATGTGCCCTTCCTTGGATGGCTGTGCCCTTCCTGGGGCAGCTTCCTTTTGGCACTACCTCCTCCCTACCTGGCTGGTGTGTACTCTGGGCTGTCATGTCTTTACTTGCAAATACAGCTGCCTGTGTCACCATGCCTGACTTTTTGAGGTCGGAATTGTTTCCCTTCCATCATTCTGGCTTTTATAGCAGCCAGAAAGCTCAGTTTTACATTCCTTTTCTAGAAGGATCTTGGAAAATAAACCTCCCGGGACCTGGATGGAGGACATTACTTGAGGAAAACCACTCAGAGCAGCATCAGAGGAGGTTCCTAGGCAAGGGGTTCTTTTGTGTGTGTGTGATAAAAAAATAAAAACAAAGAACTACATAACATAAATTTACTCTCAACAGTTTTTAAGTGTACAGTACAGTATCATTAACTATATGTACATTGTTGTATAATAGCTCTCTAGAACTTTTTTATTTTGCATAACTGAAACTATACCCATTAAACAACTCTCTATTTCCCTTCCTTCCAGTGCTTGGCAATCACCGTTCTATTCTGTTTCCATGAGTTGACTACTTTAGTTACCTCATATAAGTGGAATCATGTAGTACTTATCTTCTTTTGGCTTGACTATTAGCATAATATCCTCAAGGTTCATTCACGTTGTAGCATGTGACAGGATTTCCTTCTTTTTAAAGGCTGAAAAAATATTCATTGTATGTATACAAGGTCTGACAATTAAGTTCGGGAACTTGTTGCAATGATGTTGCTAACCTCTTTTGATATCAGAGGGATTATTCATTATGAATTTGCACCAACGGGACAGTTAACTAAGTTTACTATTTGAAAGTGCTGAAAAGGCTGTGTAACAAAGTTAGACAACCTGAACTTTTTGCTAGCAATTCATGGCTCTTGCATCACGACAATGCACCAGCTCACACGGCACTGTCTGTGAGGAAGTTTTTAGCCAGTAAACAAATAACTGTATTAGAA
>NW_017731442.1:920555-922079 GCF_001890085.2 Hipposideros armiger
CCCATGTCCCCATGGCAACACTGCAGCTGCATATTTATGCTTACACAGAGGTTTTTAAGTTTCCTGTAGTCCCATTTGTCTATTTTTTCTTTTGCTTTGTTGCCTATGTTTTTGGTGTCATATCTAAGAAATCATTGCCTATTCCAGCATCAGGAAGCCTTCCCCCTGTGTTTTCTTCTAGTAGGTCTTACGTTTAGATCTGTAATCCAGTTTGAGTTAATTTTTGTAGATGGCATAAGATACGGGCCAATCTTCATTCTTTTTCATGTATATACATTTTCATGTATATATATCCAGTCTTTCCAATACCATTTGTTGAAAGACTGTGCTTTCTCCACTGTGTTGAATTAGCACGCTGATTGAAAATCATTTGACCATATACCCAAGGGTTTATTTGGGGGCTTTTTATTTTGTTTGTCTATTTTCATGCCAGTACCATACTGTTTTAATTGCTATAGCTTTGTAATGTTTTGAAATCAGGAAGTGTGCAGCCTTCAGCTTTGCTCTTCTTTCTCAAAATTGTTTTGGCTATTCAGGGTCCTTTGAGATGCCATATGAATTTTAAAATGGCTCTTTCTATTTCTGCAAAATATTCCATTAGTAGACTAGGGAGTTCTTAACCTGTGTTCCCAGAATCCCGGGGTGGCATTTGGGGTGCTGAGAGTCCCCTGGAACTGCGTATGTGTGCCTTTGAGCATTTTTACCTGGTCTCTGCTCAGACAGCTGAGGATTCCTATGAGCCTGCCGGCTGGGCTCCTGATCACATGTTCCGCAAAGGTCAAAAGTCATGGCCATGGGCAGTGGATTTGTCATGATACAAGGGGAAATCACACATAGGCGTCAAATCCAAAGGAGCTCATGGAATACAAATTTGGCCTTATTTACTACTTCATATTGTTGCTGATGGAAAATATTGCTCTCTTAATCTGTACCTTTGAAGGCTTTATTAATTAGAAAGCAATATTCCATCAACTGATGATCACTGTTGTAGTGTTTTGCACTAAAACGGATATCTTCTTTTCTCAAAACCTGTATTTCTTTTCTGTTTGAGTCTCTGGTGGTCTATCATCTTAGCCTGTAAGCCCCACAGGGGCAGGACAAGTGTCATTTTTTTATTTTCCTTGACTTGTTGTATTAGGTGTGGGAGTTTGGTGATGAAGTTGTTTCCGTGCATGTTCCCTCATGGTGTATGAGCAGTTGGGGGACAGCTTCACAATGTGTTGACACATTTGTTCAGTAGCTTGTATTCTTAAGCATAAAGGGACAACAAACTTTCACAATAATTGTTAATGCAATCCTTGTTAATGAGACTGCTACGGGCTGAGTTTCTGTCTCCTCAAATTCATATGTTGAATCCCTAATTCCCAATGTAAAAGTATTAGGAAGTGGGACCTTTGGGAGGCAATTAGGTTTAGATGAGGTAACGAGGGTGGAGCCCCTGTGATGTGATTAGTGTCCTTATAAGAAAAGGAGACCAGAGCTTTCTCTCTCTTCACCATGGAGGCACACAGTGAGAAGCCTGCT
>NW_017731442.1:923389-942089 GCF_001890085.2 Hipposideros armiger
AATCTATTTTTTCAAAGTATACATAAAGAGGTTATAAGGCTTGGAATGCCTGTAACTATCACTTAGTTGAACTGTGTGCCATAGAGTAGAAAACTTCACCTTCTATCCTTGTAAACCTGGTTTTTTCCAGGATATCTAGAATAGTGGTTAAGAGTACAGGGTTGGAAATCAAGGAGATCTGTATTTAAATCCCTACTTCGTTGTTTATCTGTATGACATTGAATAAATTGATTCACTTCTCAAAGCCTCAGTTTCTAGATCGGTAGAACGGGGTTAGTTTGGAGATTTAGATAGGATAACACATGTAATGCTCTATAAATTGCAGCAATTCATATAAAGTACTTCGCAGCACCATTACTGAGTCTGTCCTTGTGAATGAGCAGGCCAAACAGATGACTGATGATTTTAGGGACAGCAGGATGTCTTCCTGCTCTCTACTTTTTGATGGTTATTTTATGTGTCAACTTGCCTGAGCCATGGGGTGACCAGATATTTGGTCAAAAATTATTCTGGGTGTTTGGGGATGAGATTAATAGTTGAATCAGTAGATTGAGTAAAACAGATTGATCTTCCTAATGGAGGGCCTCACCCAATCAATTGAAGGCCTGAATAGAAAAAAAAGGCTGACCATTCCCCATTGCCCCGAGAGTAAAGGGGAGCTCCTCATGCCTGACTACCTTGAGCAGGGACACTGGTCTTTTTTCTGCCTTCAGACTTAAAATAAAACATGTGCTCTTTTTGAGTCTTGCACCTGCTAAACTTGAACTAGAACTACGCCATCAACTCTTCTGAGTCTCCAACTTGCCAACTGCAGATCTTGGGACTTCTCAGCTTCCATAATTGCCTGAGCCAATTCCTTATAATAAACAGACACACACACTATTGGTTCTGCTTCTCTGAAGAATCCTGACTAATGCAACTTTGATAGATGTTCTTAAAAATCCACAATTAAGACAATCAAGATGCCTAGAAAAACATCAACCTAAGGACTGGTATAAGCATTAAATATACAGTTACTCAGGGGACTAAGACTGAGTGAGGTTTAAAGCAGAGAAAATATAGTGTGTAAAGGCCATGTGCTCATGTAATGTAGCTATAGGACAACTGTAAGAATGAGGGGGAGACGGGGAAAGCATATGCAAAATAAATAATTTTACTGTTCTCAGTAATTATATCAATGGTGGTAGCATTCATGTTATTCTGAGGCTATTGTGTGTGTGATATGGGATAAAGTAGATTATTAATAATGTGATCTTCCAATTTTATCCTGCTCTGTGTTCTTGAGAGCCAGGCTTCTTGGAATAGAAGAAAAGAAATACTGATGTAATACAGAAAAAGCTAAGTGAAAATCCTGTAATCCGGCATTCTTTTTAAAAGCCACAGCTGCCTTCCCTTGTGCCCACAGCCTTTATGTTCTCACATCCAGCATGATGTGGACTCCAGCTTACTGAGATTCCCTTTTGCCTGGGAATGGCCCTTCTTCCTACCTCCCCACTTTCCACCCCCAATAATCATGTTTGTAACACATGAAAATGCCTACCAGCTGGAAGTGTTTGGACACCTTTGACCAACCACATGTATGATGTAGAGGAAGTAGATCTGGAGAAAGAAAAGCAAGAAGCTGCCCCCTAGAGAAGGGCTGCCTGGATCCCTGTCAACTTTTCTTATCTCCGGTTCCACTCCCTTCCTGGGGTCTGTGTATCCTTATACTAAATTACCCTTTTCTGCTGTTCTCACTTGTCAGTTTGGAAACGATCTAGCTAATTCTTACTAAAGTCTACATGACTAATAAAACTCCCTAAGTTAAAAAACAAAACCAAAAACTCCTTAGTCCTGAATTTCAATTGGAAGTATCAGTAGGAACTCATGAGATATTTTATGTTTATCTATTGATTGATCTATCAACTGATCTACCCATCCTAACTCTGTTATCTGAATTGACCTAGTAACAATAAGCAACCCAGTAGCAACGAGTATCTACAGTATTCAGACAGTAGTCTTGAAATATCATTTTCTTCTAGTGAAAGAAACCAGAGCTTCTTGGAGAAATGGCTGATTCCAGTTCTGGGGTAGGAAATGTATGAGATCAGCCTGAACATCTTGTTTTACTGGATAGCAAGGAAGTGATCAAAGACTACTGTGTTTATGTCAAAAGACTCGAGCCAACTGAAAAAGGCTCTCACCAGCCAAAGACGGGACAATTTTAACTTCAAAAGGATAGTAATTGTAATTGATTGTAACTATTGGCTGTGTTCAAATTTATGAGTTTATTTAAAAAACAGTCATCTTCAGAAAATGATAGTCATTATCTTCAAAATTGATAAATAAAAGGAGAGAAGCATTTATCTTGCTTTCTATTGAACTTTACCAATGGGTAAAGTTCTACTAGAATAGTAGATGAAGGGAAGCATTTTTTAAAATTAAAGTACCCTAATTAATAAATGATAAAAGATCACCATTTTGCAACACCCAATGAATTAATGCATCCAAGCACTGAGCATCAACAGCTGTTAAACATCACAAAACCTGAGATAACCAGCTGCCAGTTTGCAGGAAATACAGAGGACAGAGGAACATCTTGAACTGTGGCTTAGGGAGTTGGAAGGATATGGAAAGAAAAACCGTAAACCACCAACAAAAATGGCTGACATCATTTATTAGGTGCTACTATTGGGTTGTGGGAAAAGTCATAATGTATTTTTTCTGTTTTTCGTTGCAAAAATGCGTCATGACTTTTCTGACAACCCAATATATGCAGGCATTATCCTGGCTTGCTTGTTTTCTTTCTTTCTTTCTTTCTTTCTTTCTTTCTTTCTTTCTTTCTTTCTTTCTTTCTTTCTTTCTTTCTTTCTTCCTTTCTTCCTTTCTTCCTTTCTTCCTTTCTCTCTTCCTCCCTCCCTCCCTCCCTCCCTTCTTTCCTTCCTTCCTTCCTTCCTATTGAAAAATGTTTTGTTTTTAGAGATGTCACCTTTGGAATTTAAGCAGTATATATATTAGAAATTAGTATATTATAAATTGTTTTACAATACAGGTGTTTTTTAAAATATTGTCTGTGAAATATTTTTCATTTAAAAAAATATTTTGGTAATTATATAAATGATTTCTGGATGCATGGGGTCCTGGCTTTCCATGTATGATCTCAATCTTTATGACAACCCCACAAAGCAGGTACAACTATCATGCCTAAGTTACAGATATGGAGAAAGTGAGGGACAGAGAGATTTAGTAACACAGCTAGCAAATATATGGGCTGGAATTTAAACTCTAACCATCTGTCTCCAGGACCTACTCCCTTAAACACTAGGTTATATTGCTTCTCATTAAAAAAAAAAAAGTGTTTTTTTAAGAAACAAAAGTTATAAGATAATGATAAGTCCATAGATACAGACACATACAGACTCCTAAGATTCTAAATGTTATTTAAGGAGATATGTGTAGGGGCTAAAACCACAATATTAAACTAGGGATAGAAGAGTTTAGTGGAGTCTTTCCCCTAAATCTGGTTTAGTACCCACCAGCTATCACCTTGATTCTCTCAGAAAGTGAAGGCAGTAGACAGGATTGATTTTTCTGAGCATATGCTCCAGAAAAGGTGTCTTGTAACAAATTTTAAGGTCCTGGGTTGGCATGGTAGTTGTCAAGACTAATGAAAAGATGTTGGAGGCAGCCTTGTGAAAGCAAGTACCTGAGGTTTGCAGAGGGGGCAGCCAAAGGGTGGTGCCTTTTTGACATGCCCACTATCCGACAGCCCAACCACTTGCTCAGTCTCCCAAGAGAAGGAAAAACCCACTCGCATCTCACATAGTTTCTCTCTCTCCCATTCCTCCCTCCCAATCAGACCCAGCTCTGAGCTAATGCCAAAATGAAGATTCTGTTTGCCTTGCCTGGACAACCCTGCCCCCTTGTAGCACCCCTCACCTTTTTGTGTAGGTCTTTCTTATTCAGGCCTAACCAGTTTGGGGGAAGCATCATTTACATCTGAGGGTGAATTTAAATCTCTGAATTACCTCCTGCAGGGCCATAAGCATTTTACATTTTATCTTTAACTCCTACTAGAGGGATTCCTGATTTGCAAGAGGATTTGTGTGTGTGTGTGTGTGTGTGTGTGTGTGTGTGTGTGTGTGTGTGTGTGNGGTGGCAGAGTTGTGGGGGTCCAGCTAGCCCTAGTGGGGTCTGCCTTAGACTGGGCACCTAGGCCAGAGCTGGGGGGCGTAGCTAGCTCTGGGTTGCCAGGGGTGGGGCAGGGGCATTCTCAGGACTGGACACCTATACTGGGTCGGCTTTTCAGCCCCACAAGGAGCCAAGCCCTATGCCACTACCTGTGCCTATGAGGAAAAGGGTCCCCCCTTTAGAACTCACTCCATCCTGGCAACCAAGTTCTCCTGGGCACATGGGGCTGGGGCTGGCAATTGTTAAGTTCTCTCACCAGCTGAGGGCGATGAACAAAGGAAAGGCGAGGCGCCGGAAGGGGCCTGGCTTTTCAGGTATGGGCCCTGACTCCACTTCCAGGCTCCAGTTTTGGTCTGTTTTTCATCCTGTCTGAGACTATTGCCAAGAAACCACCTCACCTTAAACTCTGAGGCTGCTTTTCCTCTTTTTTCTTCTCCCACCTCAGACTCCTACCTCCAAGAGCATCTCACCACACAGACCCTCTATAGCAGTGGTTCTCAACCTGTCTCAACAGGTTCTCAACAGGGGTCGCAGGGTACTCTTATGTGGGCGTATCTGCATGTGGGCCTGGAGACAGATAGAGGAGCGGTGTCTCGGTTCCTAAGACCATTGAAAATATGTGTTTTCCGATGGTCTTAGGCGACGCCTGTGAAAGGTTGAGAACCGCTGCTCTATAGGAAGCAAGATCTGAGTGGAGCTACTGACCCTCCTCCTGGGTAAACACAGAACCCTCACCTTTCCCAGGGCCCCAGGCCTCCTCCCAGGTTGGATCCAGTGCTTTTCTTATTGAACAAGCCCCCGCCTGGCTTCAAGCAAGAGGAAAGGCATCCTTCCTCTTTCTAAAGGAAAATACTAATAATTAGCAATAGTTACTCCGAAATAAGAGCACCTGTGCCAGGTCATCGGTAAATACATGCATCATCCTCTTCATTCTATCAACAACCCAGCAAGGTAAGTAAAATGTTTTCCATTTTATAGATGAGGACAGTAAGCCTAAGTGACTTGCCCAAAGAGATGGTGGGGTTGGGATTAAAACCCAGCTCCATCTCATGTTTGTTCTTCTGTAAGTGAACGTGCATAATAAGTTAGTTATCCAGCTCATTGCTTTTGCTGAATAGCATCCTCTGATTTTTGTGCCCGTCTCCAGCCCTCCTTCCCAATACTTCACAAGTGATTCTGTCCACAGACCTCTCCAATGATTATAAAATTCCTCAAATTTGCCCACCCTGAGAATCAACTTTCCAGTAGTACTGGACCCAGACCATGAATATACTAGACTTTCAGTTTGGGTCCTCTGAGAAGCAGATGCCAAGGCTGAATTACATGTGCAAGAGATGTATAGGAGAAACAGCTGTGAAGGAGAAAGGGCAAGGGAGTAGTAGGCTGGAAGAGCCTGGCACCTGTGGAAGGAAAGAGGGAGGCATTGGGTGAGAAGGGTCTTGAATTACAGTGAAGCTCTAATAAAGTTTCAACAAGACTAGTGGGGAATCCCAGGCAAAGATTGTCTATGGGAGGAATCCTCTCTAAGGCAGAAATGGGGGGACACAAACACTGAAGTGGATCAAAAGCAGACCGAAAGCTGTAGCAGGAGCTGAGGGGTTGTCAGCCAATGACACTTCTCAAAGCAGGTTCTCCTAAAAGGAGATTTGAACACGGCACCTCCATGACTGCCACACAGACCTAACTTGGCTACTCTGACTTATGGGCATTGATCCTCAAAAGTTCTGTTGACATAATAACCTTTTCAACAACCAGAAAACAGCTGTTGGCCTACTGAGAGCCTCTAGATGCCTGGGGGGGGGGCGGTCTCTTCTCCATGGCCATTGCCTGGTTTTCTAGTAGCAGGATTACTGCAGCCATTGGAAGACATGTGCCATTACCATGCCCAAATGCTCATGCTGTCATTTTCAGGATGTTTCCTCTGCAGTTTACCCAACTTGCTGCAGGTTCTGATTTTCTTTCGTTTGTGCCGTTGTCATTAACTGGGTGGATAATAGTGATCACCTTTGCCTCGTTTCCGTCTCTCACAGGCTAAGATCCTTTCAGGGGAGAACCTAGAGGTTGAGTTTGGGTGCTAGAGCCCCAGACCTTCCAGGGGATACAGCCTAGGCTCCCTCCCAATCTGATCATCACATAAACTCCAGGGCAGCCAAAGAGGGAAACAAAGTTTCCCTAAAGGGACCTTCCAGGGACCCACATGCCCACGAGTACTACATCTTCCATAGCATCCCCCTACTGAGTTTTTGAGCTTTTGTTACTGCCCATCCGGACCTGTCTGCAGAGGAGTCTCACAGAGACAAAGAGAATCACAGCATCAGTCCTGATTGTGCCATTGTGAGCAGACAAGGGGGATCAAGGTCAGGCCAGGTCATCCCCTACTGCTCAACCCTCCAGCAAGAAAGCTGTGCCAGCCTCAGCCTCAGGTGGGATTTTGGGAGCAGGAAGATATGAGGGACTTCAAGAGCTTGAGAAGAAGGAGCCTATAATGTCACTCTTGCCACTGGCCCAGCGTCACCCCTAGACCTGCTGGGCTACCACTTCACTGACTGCAGATGGAGGAAACCAGATATTCAACCTTACAGCAGCCCATGGGCCAGGAGGCCATCAACCATTCACTGAAGAGATTGAACTGCCCCTCGGACTCCTGCCAGAGTCCCAAGGGGTGGCAGAGTNAGGAGCTCAGGCATGAGGAGAAACAAGTACCAGATGTCTGAACATAGATAAACATCACTGTCAAATAAGTATCCCTGAAAGCCCTTCCTTTAAGATATGCATGGTCTATGAAAAAATACTGCTCAAGTGTGCCAGAAGCCATTTCTAAGTAAGTACCAGTGCTCTCCGTGTAGGGCATCTCTGCTGTCAATATGATATGCCAATGAGATACTTGCCTTGATCAACACCAATTTGAAAGTTTCAAACATTCTATATTCTCCTGACATGTATTTCAACTTTTCAGGATCTGCTTCTTTCCAGGTAAAAATGATAAAATAGAAGAAGGAGTACTTGCCTCTAAAACGGAGCCTTGGGTGTCAGAAATTATAATTAGGAGATTTGGGGCATATGCACACAGGTTTTTTTAAAAAAAATCACTGATTGCATAGGGAATTTAGTCAATAACATTGTAATAGCTATGTATGATATCAGATGGGTACTAGACTTATTGGGTGATCTTTTCGTAAATTATATAAATGTCTAATCACTATGTTGTATACCTGAAACTAACATAATGTATGTCAACTGTAATTGAAAAATAAAAATTACTTTTAAAAATGCTAATTTCTAGTCAGTACCATGACTGTTGTAAATGTTCAAGTGGGTAAAGATGTCTTAAATATTGGGATCCAAAATAATTGAAGTAATCCTCTGCCTTTGTCTTTGGGTATCAAAGTCGTGGGTGTTATATGTTTCAGTCTGCAAATTCCTTGTCCCTCATAGTTCTCATTTGCCTCTTGAAATACCTGTGTTTCCTTAGCAGACCCTTCCTCTTGGTTTTAAGGTGGACTCGGTGCTGTTTGAGTTGTCACAGGCAATGGTGGTGAGACCTGGGTGCAGATGCATGCTGTGAATCAGGAATTCTGATGCACACATTCATCATCCATCACTGTGATTAGTCTGTTTTCCTGTCACTTCCTGTTCCTAGTAGATCAACGAGCTAAAAATGTCCCCATATCAGTAATTGTTTACTAAACCACCTGCACACAGAGATCACACTGTTTAAGTTTACAGGTGCATACCCAAAATGAAGAACATTTGTTTCGTTGCTGCCATGATATATGTAGCAATCCCACCAGAATCAATGTGTCAAAGATTCATTAAGGGGGGCACTGATTCTGTTAGTATGATCGTATTGACAGATGATGGTTCTCTTTCCATTGAAATATGGTGTGTGTTTCAGTGAATCCTAATGCACAGGTTTCAACATCACAATTGCATGCTCTAACAGAATGATCAAACTTCTAGAAAGAGTTGTTTGTATTCTATGTCTCCATTTTCTAACTTCCTATTTATTCCTCAACTCTGGCCCCCATCATTCCATAGAAACATCTTTCCCCAAGGTCAAGATCTGGGGACCTCTGATTCACTAGATCCAGTGGGCATCTTCAGGCTTCATTCTTGACCTCCCAGCAGCAGTCAACCCTGTGAACCACCCTCTTTTTCCTGAAACACCCTCCTTTCTTAGATTTCTGGACAACCCGCTCCACTGGTGTTCCTCCTCACTCTCTGGACTTAACTGCTCTGGCTGCTTTGTGGGCTCATCTCCATTCAGCCATTGAACTTGAGGCTCATCAAGATATTTCCTGAGGGCTGGCTGAGTGGCTCAGTTGGTTAAGGGCTCACTCAAGAGTTTGAGCTCTGAGCAACAGTGGTTCGATGCCCGGCCCAAGCTGAGCTGCCGCTGAGCGGCCAACAGGGGCAGGGAGGCCCAGGCTAAAAAAAAAAATCTTTCCTGAGCCCCTTTCTCTCTTACTGTATGCTTTTTCCATCAGCCATCCATTCATGCCCAATGTTTCAAGTACCATATATGTCAATGATCACATCCACAGATCTCTAGCCCAGCCTTCCCTCTCTAAGTTAGATTCTTGTATCCAGCTTCTAATTAACATCACTATTGGGTGTCTCAAATGTACTTCCACTTCAACATGTCCAAAACTCATGGCTTTTCCCCAGGAAAAAAGAAGGTCAGAGAAAAGAGAAGAGAAGGGACAGGAAGAGAAGAAGGGGTGGAGGGTGGGGGCAGAGGGAAAGGGAGAGGAAGGAAGGAACAAACAAGCAAGGCTTGCTTTTGGGGCTCCATCCCTGTCACAATCAACATGACCACCATTCTTCTAGTTCCACCAGCCATATACCTGGGAATCTTGCTTAACACCTTTTTCTCCCCAAGTCAAGATTCTAGTCAATCACCAGTCCCGTTTCTTTTACCTCCAAAATGCCTCCACTTCTATCTACTCCGTCTCCCTAGTGCCAAAAATGAGGCGATAATTAACATTATCTTGTCCCTGGACTATTGCAATAGCCTCCTTTCTCTGTCCTCAAACCACCATTACCCTCATTCCAACCCAAATCTGCTCACATCCTTTAATAGCTTCCCTCTGCTCTTAGGATAAAGACCCACAGCCGCAGCACAGCCATAGGCTCCGCATGGTCCAGCCCCTGTCTTCCTCTCTGACCTTCATTTCCTAGAACACTCTCCGACCACACAGGCCTTTCAGTTCCTCAGCTCTTCCTGCTTCCCTGCCTACCACAGGGCCTCTGCACATGCGGTTCACCCTATCTGAAATGCTCTCCCTTCCCTGCCTCTACCCCACTTTGCCTGTTGAACTCCTTCTCATCCTTCAGATCTTCTCAGTTGTCGCTTCCTCAGGAGAGCAGTCTCTCTGACCCCCTACAGTAGATCAGTTCGTCTGTCATAAGCTCTCACAGTGAGATGTACCTCACCTTTATGGCACTGCTGTGTGATTATATATCTATTAGTGAAGTTATTTAAGTAATAGCTGTCTCCCCATTAGCCAGTGAGTTTCACGAGGATAGGGACTGTGTCTAATCCTGCTTACCTTTGTACCCTCAATTTAGCTTTGGAGTCTTACCTATTACAAATACTGAAAATGTTGAACTGTTTAACAGTAAAAGTGGCTTTTCAGTTTTGCTTTAAAGAAGTATTTAATGGGTTTGTATTTACATTTTCTTAAATGACCATAAATGTAAAGATTCCCTACTCTCACCTCTTTTCTTTTGATATGTTTTAATTGTGGGTGGATCTACAAAAAAAATGAGGGAGTGGTGGGCACCCAGAGAGTCGGGGCTTACATTAAACTGTTTTTGTTGTTGTTGTTTTAAGATTGTATTGGGAAATTGGAGAGGGAAACAGTGTTGGGGAATTGGGGAAGGGGAACATTGTGTTTTTCCAGGACTCATCAGCTCCAAGTCAAGTTGTTGTCCTTCAATCTTAGTTGTGGTGGGCACAAGCTCAGCTCCAAGTCCAGTCGCCGCTTTCAATCTAGTTGGGGGCGAGGGGGCGGGGCGTAGTCCACCATCCCATACTGGAGTCAAACCGGCAACCTTCTTGCACACTGAGCCATGCGGCTGCCTATCGGCAGCTTGCGGCCACTCAGCTCAAGGTGCCGTGTTCAATCTTAGCTGCAGGTGGGTACAGCCCACCATCCTATGTGGGATTTGAACCGGCAACCTTGTTGTTAAGAGCACATGCTCTCATCAGCTCAGCGGCAGCTCAATGGCAGCTCAGCTCAGGTGCAGCTCACTGGCTCATGTGGGAATCAAACCAGGAACCCTGTTGCTCAGAGCTCGCACTCTTACCAACTGAGCCACTCGGCTGGCCCTACAGTAAACTGTTTTTGATGTCCCAGATCTTATTTAAACCCTGAATGTGTCAGGTGGTTATTGTGCCTGTTGGTCAGTGCTGATGAAAGTGTCCCTGAGAGACTGACACTTGTTTCAAGGGACTGTGAGCTGTGCTACCCACACAGACCCCCTAATTCTAGACATTTTTTGAGCTTTATCATCATGTTTTCACAACCTGACCACCTGGAGGTCGGTTAAGGGCATAAAAAAATGCAGTGATCTCTAATGACAAGTCCCCAACCCATTGAAGTCACTGAGTGAGGCCCCAGCACTCACTGGGTTTCTTCAGATAATTACCCAAAAGCGGGATTACTGGGTCCTTCTTTGTTACTTGTTATAGCCTTTGTTTTAAAGTCTATTTTGTCTGGTATAAGTATTGCTCCCCCAGCTTTTTTTGTTTGTTGTTTCCATTTTCATGAAACATCTTTTTTTCCATCTCTTTACTTTCAGTCTCTGTGTCTTTTGATCTGAAATGAGTCTTAGGAAAGTTAATTTTGAGGCACCCAGAGCCCAATCTTGAATCCCCAAATCCCTCTGCCATTTCTCTAGGACACACAGTGGGCCTTTACATAGGAGAGGTTCCTGGTACCAGTTCTGTCATCCTAGACCCTGAGGTGACCCAGCATAATCCTTACTACACTTTCCTCTCTGCCGAGACATCTCTCCTATCCCCCCATCCCCTCACATAGTCTGAGCCTCCTCAGCTCAGTCATGACTTTCTCAGGAAAGCCGCCTCTGACCTGCCGACCAGATCAGATCTCTTTGCGGTTTGCTCCCCTCTCCTCTGTAGCTCTTACTACAGTTTGTAATTCTATATTTGATTTCTATCTACATCCCCCTCTAGAAGATAAGGTCATTAAAGGCAGCAATTCTGTTTTGCCCACCATTGCACCCCCAGCACCCTGCACAATACCTGGTCCATGGTAGAAGCTCAATAAATATTTGTTGAATGAATGAACTATGATTCGCTTCATTACATGTCAGTCTTTTAAGAGCCTGTCTGGTAAACCCATTTCTCATGATGGCAAACAAAAACACTTTGGGGGCAGTCACTAACCAGTGAGCACCTCATGTGTGAGCACCACAATATTTCTACTTGTGGGTTTGATACTCCAACCCCATATTGTATTAAAGTATTAAGTTCAGAGTGGTAAAAACACTCTGTTACTGGCTTGCGGGCAGTTAAACCTGGCTCAGAGGGAAGGGGTCATGTTACGACACTGCAGATAAGTGAGGATACCAGTGCCAGGCAGGGAGGAGGCTGAGAGAACACCCCAGCTCCTGCCTGGGGACATTCTACCTTCTCCCTTCAGCTGTGTGGGTCGCAGAGGGCTTGAAGATGGGATGGACAGTCCCAGAACCAAGTGACAGCAATTCCTATGATCCCAACAGTCATGAGGTGGCTTTTTGAAGGGGTCTCAGAATGGGACTGTGTAGTTGGCTTCAAAGATTTCCAGGTTCGCTTTGTAGTTTGTAAAGTCATCTGACCCTGTGCTGTTGGAAGATGACAACAATATATTTGAAAAAATAAAAATGACCACAAAGCAGCTGTGATGTGGCGGGATGAGGTTGGCCTTGGAGTCAGAACCATCGTCCAGTTCACTGGTTCTCAGTAAAAGTCACACATCAGGAATGAACCCTCAGTGCATGGAAGGAGAAGCTCCTGGGAAGCTGTGGGAAGGTGGAAAGAGCACTAGGCTTGTTGTCAAGGTAATAACCATTGCCTTCCACAAAGCATTTGCCCTGGCTGAGAGCTGTGCTGAGCACTTTGCATGCATAAAAATGTGAATGAACTCTAGAACTGTGCCAATACAGCAGCCACTAAACACAGGTGGCTACTGAACACTTGGAATGTGGGTAGTCTGAATTAAGATGTGCTGAAAATATAAATTATACACTGGATTTTGAAGACGTGGTATGAAAAAATTGCAAAATATCTCCTTAATAATTTTTCATATGGGATATATGTTGAAATGATAATATATTTATCATTTAAATAAGATATATTACTAAAATAAATTTCACCTGTTTCATTTTGCTTTTTAAGATGTGGCTACTAGAAAATTAAAATTACACATGTGACTCACATATTTCTATTGGATAGCACTGCTCTGGAGTACTATAAAGATGAGTGATTATTGTTATGGTAATTTCACACAGAACTGTATTCCATTTCACCACTGAGGTCCACACCTAGACAGCCTGACATAGAATGAGTCCCCATTTTTCTATAAATGTTTTAATGAATTAAAAACTATAGATTTTAATCTTTTGAATTCAGTCTTTCTGATGTGTGTTTCATTGTTTTTTCAAATAAACCAGGTCTTCCAAGTGGAGGGAAGTCTCTACGTCTGAGACATATGTACCCAAAGTATGTAGATGACAATTGAAAACATTCTGACCCAGATTCTTTGTTTGGGTAACTGGAGAGTAAACTGCATCTTGTGGAGCACAAGAATCACTGTTCCCTTACACACAGTGGAAATGATCCCCTCTTTTTCTTCTGTTACTTATCAAATGCTACATATCCCAATTCATAATAATATCTGAATCATTACAATTGTTTCAAACTACTGTCTATGAAAACATATCATTTTAATGCATGCCTAAATTTCATCTTGTTACTTTTGACTCATCATTCTAGGCTAGATAATTTTGGATCCTGATTCTCACTGAGCATCATGCTATCCCTTTCAGCTTTGTATGTATCTGCAAATTTCTTTTAGATTTATCATTCATTCAGGTCACTAAATGATAACGGGGCTCAAGACAGAACAGTCAACTGAATTATAACTTCCCTAGGGACAGAGGGACAAAACTTATATAGAGGAAATAGAGGACTGATCTACATTCCATATTGGAGTTATATTATAGGAAACTGCCACTTATAATGAAAGGATTTTTGCTTTAGTTAGGGTAACAATACCTGATGTAACATATAAGCCCCAACACTGCAGAGGTTTACCACATCAGAAGTTTATTTCTTCCTCACATAACATCCAGTGCTAATGTTCCTGGTCTGTGGATATCTGTCCTCCCTCTGGTGACTCACGCCTAAGGGGTTTCTTCCCTCACATGGCTCTGCCATCTCCTAGGACCTTGCCATCCTCTACACCCAGTCACCAAAGAGAGAGCTTGGAGAGGGCACTCACATTTCTTAAGCCTGGCCTGAAAGTGGTATATAATGACTTCTGTTCATGTTCCATCCATGCAAATTTAGCACACGGTCACACCTAGACATGAAGGGAGCTGGAAATACAATTCTTGGATGGGAAACCCCTTTCTAGAAATGCACTATACTATGAAAGAGGCACATGGAATCTGATAGACAACAATCCTTCTCTACTATCTCATAAATGGTAATTATTTCTATAAGGATGAATGCAAAATGTGTAGATGTATTTTCAGACTTCACCCAACATTACCCATTATCACTGCCCCCAAGCACATTACCTAACACTAAAAATGCATTGCATAAATTAATAGGAACAATAAAAGATTGTGTAATCACTTGTGTTTTATAGGGACACTACACTATTGCACCAAAGGCAATGGTCATAAAACTGTACCCCCAAGATAGAATGAGTTAGGCATAGGGGGATGAAGGAGGGAGTGGCCAGATAACCAACATCTATCTCTATTCACTGCATGAGAGGGGCAGAAGCAGAGAGAGGACAAGATAAATCACTCTGAGGGAGGCTGTAATCCAGCCTCCTTATCACCCTTCAAGAGGGTACAAAAGAATTGGTGTCAACTGTTTTCCTTTTTTAGTTTTAGCAACAAAAGTCACATGGTTATTCATATTTGCTCTCTCCTGGCCAAGGTTTCTTGATGACTTGCTAGCTAAATACCTTAGACATTGTCATTTGAATATGTGCAAAATTATGTAAAATGTTAAAGGGTAAATATAACAATGATCCCTCAATTTTTTTTGTATTCTCCACAGTGCATAACGGTGCCTGGCCATAGCATGCATCTGCTAAATATTGATTTTTGATGGCTTAAAGGAGGATCCAGAGTTTATGCTTGTGTCTTATCTGAGTATTCTGTTCTAAAGTATTTATTTTGTTAGTTTTACTCGTGTATATATATGGTAGGCATCAGTTTCCCTCATGGATACTTCTTTCTTTGATGTGAAAGGGGTACATCCTATAAAAATGTACCGTGAACTGAGGTCATCCAAAGTCTTTAGTTCTGAATCTGCTATCTAGCTCTGAATCTGGCAATTGGTTATGGAACTAAATTTCTGTTCTTTATACAATTGGAACATAATAAGTAAAAATGTCTTAAAAACCTGAATATGGACTTTTTCTGTTTAAAAGAGCAGTTACTTTTGATCACATCATGCTTATTTATCTATGTGCTAATGTGGGGCAGGGAGGGGATTGACATTATGCAATAAATGCCTTATTGTAAATAGCCTTATAAAAATATATTATGTCCTGCTTGATTTTTTTCCCCCACTTCTGCAGTATCTTGTCCACTGCTGCCTTGTCACCATGATTTTAAAAATAATTTATTGGGGTAACACTGGTTAATAACAATGTATAAATTTCAGGTGTACAACATTATAGTACAACATCTGTATACTCAATTATGTGCTTACTACCTGAAGTCTAGTCTCCTTCTGTCACCTTATATTTAACCCCTTCATCCTCTTCGCCCTCACACCATGTTCCTTCCCCTCTGGTCACCACCATTCTGTTCTCTGTAACTATGAGTTTGTTTTTGTTTTTTTTTTTTTGCTTTTTGTTTTATATCCCATATATGAGTGGAATCATACAGTTCTTGTCTTTTTTCATCTGACAGCATAATACTTACAAGATTCATCTATGTTGTCGAAAATGGCAATATTTACTCTTTTTATGGCTGAGTAGTATTCCATTGTATATATGTACCACATCTTCTTTATTCAGTCATCCATCGAAAGACACTTAGGTTGTTTCCATGTCTTGGCTATTGTAAATAATGTTATGTTCTGCTGTTTTAAGATGCTCTTCCCTTAAAGTGGGAAGATCTTTTTATCTGTGACTAAATCTCAGCAGCCACACACATGCGCACACAAAAAGATTCATATATTTAACCACATTAAAAAAAAATTCCTGCATGGCAAAAATACTACAAGCAAAGTCAAAAGACAATGTAAAATTTGGGACAATATTTGCAACTTGCATAATTAAAAGCTAATTTCCCAGTTTATAAAGAGCTCTCAGAAATAAAACAAAAACAAAAAATAAAAACCAGTAATAACCCAATAGAAACATAAGCAAGGGATATAAAAGACCATACATAAAAAAGAAACACAATGGTCCTTAAATATATGAAAAGATGTTCCACCTCATTTATAAGTGTAAATTAAAACTACACTGAAAACATTTTTCACTGAGTTTGGCAAAAATTTGAACTGTTGATAACACACTCTGTAGGAGAGGGTGTGGGGGAAAACAGGACGTTGTTGTGTAACAAAGCTTCCTCAGAGAGCAATTTGACATTATCTCTCAAAACCAAAAATGCACTTACCTTTCCATCCAGCAATTCCACTTCTAGGAATTTACCTCAAAGATATAACTTACATACAAATTGACATGTATACTAGGTTATTGGTTTGTAATAGCAAAAATACTGGAAACAACCTAAATGTCCATAGATAAGAGGACTGGATAATTTATTTATGACCCATTCATACAGAACACTATCATATTATGAAAAAAATTTTAAAATAAGGATGTTCTGTGAGCTGATATGGAAAGAACTTTAAGATATATTAAGGGGAAAAGCAAGACTCAGAGCAGTGTGAACAGTATGTTACATTTTGTATGAAAGAGAGGAGATTATTCCTATGTGCTTATTGGCACACAAATAACAGTGGGGGAGAGCAGATGGGAACTGGTGGCTAAGAGATGCCAGAGGAGGGAAACTTTGTGATGGAAGTTTCAAATATCTCCTGATGTTTGAACCTTGTGAATGTATTGCTTATTCAATAAGTTAAACTTTAAAAAGTAACAAGATCTCAATAAACTTTTAATGCTTGGGAAAATGATGATGGTCTTAGGAAAATGTGAATTTTCATGACTAGTGACATAATTGTATGGTTCAGACTGTCTTGTATGGCTTGTCTTGTGCCCAAGTCTTTTCTCCCCAATGGAACCGCCAGCCCTCACCTCTCAGAGCTTTCCTGGTGTCTAATCTGGGCACCCAGTCGGGTCTGAAGACAACTTGTTTGCTGATTAGGCCTCTCGGACTATCATCTGTTTTTATCACGAGCACTTCTTGTGTGGTTTCCACTTCTTCCTTCATTCAAAATATTAGAGGGAAAGGACAAGTAAGGTAAAAACTTGCCAGGTAAATTGGGCCTCCTGAGAGTGTAGCTTCAGGTTTCAAAAAGAAAGCAGTTTCCATCTCATTGATGATAATGTGTTTGCTTTCTATACAGTCAATTACTTATTGTGTGTTGGATGGCATTTTCTGGTTGAAATAGCTGTCTGTATCAAATGCCAACATTTAAAAATCTATTTCCTCCACTACTGTTTCAATGTCGACAACTCTACTGTTAGAATCTGCAAGTTGGTATTTTTCCAGCCAAAGGGTAATTCAGCTGAGATGTTTGATTTTACGATACAAATGTGATCTCGCTTCTCCATGTGAGCTGCTTACTGAAAAATCACTTAGTGGAGGAAAGACAAAAAACTTAAGACTCCAGCGCGTGCTGCGCTGACCGCTGGGGCTGGCGGCAGCAGGGGCAGCCAAGTCTGACAGACTCCCGCCAAAGCCAGAGGGGCCCCGGGATCCCCTCCAAGAGTTGGAAAACTGCTTTCCACCAACCTCTGGAGGTGGGAGTGGGTCCCCCCTGCAGGATCCGCAGAGAATTGTTCTAAGCGAAGCATTCTAGCTTTGTGTCTACTGGGAGCCTGGGTGTAAAGGGCAGCTTACAGCTCTGCAGGCCTGCTGCTTCCTGGTGGGGGTGGGTAGGCGGGCAGTGGTGGGCCAGGGGCCTGAGAAGCGTGGGGAGGACCGGTGTCATCCGCTAACTCCAAGGCTGGAGCTCCAAGGCCCAGCCAGGACAGCGCTGTCCAATGACTGCACATGGCCCCTCCCTCAGGACTGAGAGCTGGGCCACTCAAGGCTGGCTCCCCTGAGTTTAGCACTCTCTTCCCTTCCACTTCATAGCCTTTTCTTTTTCCAGCCCCAGCTTTCCCTTTTTCTAATTCATTCCCAACCAGAGAGACTCTAGAACACAAATGTTTGGACAAGTTATTTGGGGGCAATTAACCCAGCTGTGCCTCAGTTTCCCATTTTGTATGGTAAAATCAAACTTTATAACTTTTAGAAAACTATTTGGTAGTTTCCAATAGTTAAATTTACACTTACTCAATTCAACCCCTAAGTATTTACCCAAGAGAAACTAAAATCTCTGTCCACTGAAATAGTCATAGCAGCTTAATTCATAATAAACAAAGACTAGAAACATCTCGAATGTCCATCAACAAGAAAACTGAAAACACACTGTGATGTTTTCATACAATAGAGTACCACTGAGCAATAAAAGGAACAAACTACTGACACATGCTTCAGCATGAGCGAATCTCAAAAGCATTATACTAAATAAGGCAGACTGTGATTCTATTAATATGAAGTTCTAGAAAAAGCAAAGCTAATCTATGATATAAGAAATCAGAATAGTGGTTTCTTTGGATGGTATAGACTGACAAGGGCAGGGGGATCTTTCTGGAGAGATGAAAATGTTTTATATGTTGACTGAGGTGAAGGTTACATGAGTATATACATTTGTCAAACTCATAGAATTGTGCTTTAAATTTTATGTTTTAGGTAAATTATACTTCAATTTAAAATTATCTTCAAAAAAGTGTCAGCCAAGTGGCTTGTTGGTTAAGAGTTAGCTTGGGAACACCAGCTCTGAGCAGCAGGGCCACTGGTTCAGATCCCACATGGGTCAGTGATGCTGCACCCTCTACAGCAGCGGTTCTCAACCTGTGGGTCACGACCCCTTTGGGGGTCAAACGACCCTTTCACAGGGGTCGCCTAAGACCATCAGAAAACAAAAATATATTTATATTACGATTCATAACAGTAGCAAAATTACAGTTATAGAGTAGTAACGAAAATAACTTTTTGGTTGGGGATCACTACAACATGAAGAACTGTATTAAGGGGT
>NW_017731442.1:943188-946040 GCF_001890085.2 Hipposideros armiger
AGTTAACCTCACTAAGCCTCAGTTTCCACATCTGTAAAATGGGAATCATACCTACCCTCTGTGGATTTGGGGGACAGTTGGATAAGAGAAGTTACGTGCTGATTTCTGCAGAGGATAAAGGCTGGTGATGAGAGGGTTTTTGTGGAGTAGGCTGTCTGGTGTGGGACAAAGTATGTGTTCCCATAAGCAGTTTGGAAAAGGAAGGACCCAGCTGCTCTTTTCTGCATTAAGTAAAGGGAAGAGATGCAGAAGCACAGATGAAGATCTTGGAGGGAGTGTCTGGGGCTGAGCAAGATTCAGAGGCCTCTCAGAGAAAGAGTGGATAGGGAACAGCCAAAAAAGAACAAGGGAAGAGATGTTTAATGGAATGAGATGCTGCACCTTGTGTTGTATGTATAAAATCCCCTCTCTCCTTGGCCTCCTCTACAAGTCTTCAAAAAAATCTACAAGGTTTACTAAAGCTCTTGTGTAAATGGATTGTCTGGGGAGGAGTAAGGGGAATTGCTAAATCCTGCTTCAAGGGTGGCACAGGGAGAAAAGGTAGGCTGCAAATACCCAAATCTGCATCACCCATGTGCCTTGCACAGTCCTGGGTTCAGCGTAGTGCTTAATAAATGACAGGCAGTTTATGTCGTGTTATAGGTGTGTAGACATCTGGCAGAAGAACTTGCCTCATTTCACAATGTGGGCTCAGGTCAGTACCCCAGCACAAATGTTTCTATAACAACGAAGGAGTATCTGAACCTCGCGAGGTGAGGACGTGGCTAGAGTGGGATCCAGTTCTGCCTCGCCTCTGGGCCGGCAAACCTCCCTCTCTGGGGTGCAAATTATTTCCTCCCACTCTCCACTTAGATTCATGCTGCTAGTAGGCGCTGGGCAGTGAGTGGTGAGCCCACCCAGCTGTCGCGCGCCACCACGGCCTGGTGTGATCTCCCGCGTGCATTCTCGCCCAGGCAGCACAATTTCAGGGCTCGCCTGCCGGTATCTGGCCGCAGTGGCCCATAACCCGGGCCGGCAGAAGGACCCTATGCTCCCCGAAGCCCCGAAGTGGGCGGGCGGCTTTCCTCACTGCGGCCCTCTGCTCGCAACTCTGGCTTCACGCCCGCCAGCCGCCCTACTCCAGGGCGAGCCCAAGAGTGCGCAAGAACAAGTTCCCCGGCCAGCGCTCTCCCCGCAGGGGCCGGGCTCGGGTCAAGGTCTCGGCTCTGTCCGCTCGCAGCGCCACCCCCTGGCACTGAGCCTGCGGAAACGTGCCGGCTGCTCCCGCTCGGATCTTGCGCAGCTGGTTCTGCCGCAGGCGACAGGGCGGAGATGGCCCCGGCCTGGACTCGGCAGCCGGGAGGGACCGGGGCTGCCGGCTGGGTGATCACTTGAAGCCACGCTGCGCCAGCCAAGTGGGCGGCCCGCCGGCGCCCCTGGGGCCTGCGCTCTGCTTGAACTGAACAGAATGTTTCAGACAAGAGTTTTAAGACCACGCTCGCGAAGTAGCTTGGATTGAGACAGGCGCAGCTGTGGACAAGCCAAGCCCTCCTACAGGCAAGACCGGGGCTCCCTCCAACCCACCCAGGAGGGCAGCAGTTCTTGACTTCTCACCATGACTGTACCCTCACCCTCTTCTGGCCTATCCCTCTGCTCCTTAAACCTGTATATTGGGGATAGGCATGAACTCCCCTGGCTCTGACGACCCTTACTTGCTGCTGATGTCCATCTTTCTCCTCCTCCCATTATCTTGTCTTCCCCACTGACCCAGCCTCCCCAGACCTTTCCTCAGCCCTACCCCTGACCCTTAATCCTTATCACAGCTTAGCTGCTTCAACAATAACCCTAGTACTCAACTCCCATCCCCACTCTCATCCTCATGTCCCAGCCTTCACAATTCTGTGGCTATTTCTGGCTCTCTAGTCCCTCATCTCACTAATCTCCATCCTTAACATGTGCCTAAAATGCTGCCCTCCCCCAGCTGTCATCATGGTCCCTGACTCACACCTCACCCCCCACTTCCTTGAATCTGGAGTGACTGTCCCAGTCCAGCACAGAACGTTCCGCTGACCTGGCCTGATGGGAGTTTGTGCGACTTGCTAGTATCCCCATGTGAGTGAGAGTCCAGCTCCTGCCCTGCTCCGGTCCCCACCTCCAGCCTGTGTCCTCAGTTGTGCTCACAGAGCTATCAGTGGAGTCCAGGGGCCTGGCAGGATCCTCTCTTCGTGTCCAGCAGGCCTGCTTGGGTCCACAAGCAGATTCAAGCTCCTGCTTTTCCTGCCCAAAGGATTAGATTCCTGTTTCTTAATGTCACCTGCCATTGAGAGTCCTGCATTCCCCAAGGACCTCCTGGGATGATGGAGGAGGGGAGCTTGCCTCATCTTCCCTTCGGGCACACCCAGAGATGCTGTTCAGTCAGCTAGCTAAACATTCCCACCAAGAACTGGTAAAGGAAGCGAGAATTGATTTGACCCTCAGAGTCTCTGCTGCCCCTGTTTCCTGAAGTTGATAAGGCAGCATAGCCACTTTACCTCTGTAGCACCTCACCACACTAGGCTGGACAGCCAGTCACATGCCAAGGGAGGCTGGACTCCTTTTTCCAGGGGCACTCAGGATGTGTGCGATGGATGGGTACCTAAGAAGATATATGCATGCAGGTTCCTTATGCCCCATGAGGATTCTGCAGAGCAGTTCTTGGCCCATTACTGAGGACAAAGTTTGTCCTGTGTCTGGATGAAGTCAGGAGTCTATCCCTGAAAGGGTAGTGCTTCTCCTATTTAAGGATTTTTTTGCACCAAGAAAAACGTTGGAGGAGGGGCCAACAGGGGATGGCCAACTTTTTTTTTTTTTTTTTTTTTTTTTTTTTTTTTTTT
>NW_017731442.1:946080-949425 GCF_001890085.2 Hipposideros armiger
TTTTTAGCTGAGCCATCTTGCTACCTGTTGGCAGCTCAGCGGCTGCTCAGTGGCTGCTCAGTGGCTGCTCAGTGGCTGCTCAGCGGCTGCTCAGCTCAGGCTGGACTCAAACCGCTGTTGCTCAGAGCTCAAACTCTTGAGCAAGCTCTTAACCAACTGAGCCACTCGGCCGGCCCTCCAACTTTTTACTTTGCCAAGTTCATTGAACATAACTGCCATCTACTATCCATCATTTCACTTATAAACAAACTTTTTAAATAATTTAAAAATATGGGAATGACATCATTGAAGGATTACTAACAGATTTTGTTTTTTTTTCCTTTTTGTTTTGAAAAGATTTCAAACTTACAGAAAAGTTGCAAGAATTACAATGCACTCCTATATACCCTTCTCTCAGATTTGCCACTTAGTAACATTTTGCCATATTTGGCTTATTATTCTCTCATGCTCTCTCCATACATATATACATATACATGCACAGAAAGGGGAGAGGAAATAGTCTCTCTACATACATAAATCTCTTATCTGAACCATTTGAGAGTAAATTATAGATATGGTGCCTCTTAACCCTGAAATACTACATTACTATTATCAAAATCAGGAAATTTAACATCTTTGATACAATGCTATTATCTAATCTACGTATCTTATTCAAATTTTGCCAATTGTTCCAATAATGTCCCCCTCCCCCTGCTTCTGTTGCTCCTTCCTCCTCCCCTTCTACCTCCTCCTCCTCCTCTCCTCCCTCTCTTCATTCTTCATTTCCTTATCCACTTCCTCCTCCTCTCCTTCTCTACCTCTCCTCTTCCCTTCCCCCTTCTTCTAATAGCTCTTATTATTTCTAGTTTAGGATCTAGTTCAGGATCACATATTGCATTTAGTTGTTATGTCTCTTTAGTCACCTTCAATTTGGAACAGTTCTTCCACCTTTCTTTGTCTTTCATGACTGACTTTTTTCTTAAGTACAGGCCAATTATTACGTAGAATGTCCCTCAGTTGGAGCTTGTCTGATGTTTCCTCCTAATTATATTCAGGTAATGCATTTTTGCCAAGAATACCATGGAAATGATGTGTTCTTTCTCAGTATATCACATCAAGAGGCACATGACATTTGTTAGTCCTATTTTGAGAGATGTTAACTTTGGTTACTTGGTTAGAATGGTGGAGACTAGGTTTCTCCACTGTTAAATTATTTTTTCCTTTGGAATTGGTAGTCAGGTGAATTAACACATATTTTCATGGAAATAAAATTGGCTTTTTGGGAAACTCACTTCAGAGTCCTTATTTTCCTCGTTTTGCTCTTGTCAAGTGAAAATATCTTTAAGATCATCAGTGATCCATAGACTGGCTCTTGAAAATCACTGCACAAAGATGCAAGCAAACCATTTAGCTAACAAATACATGAGTACTAGATGCGTTAGGCTCTGCCCAAGACCCTGCCCTCTCCATCTTACCCCTTCTTGAGCCAACCTTGACAGACAGGCCTTAGTCTTGGATTCTTAAGCTACCTGAGGGCAGGAGCTGATACAGCACACATTAGGTAGTAGTTCTAGAACCTAATAGAGTGCTAGAAGGAGTCCTGCCCTCAACTCCATGGATTTGGCAAGGATTTCCTGTAATGAAATAGATAACAGCGCTTACATATATGTTTATATATTAATTAGCACTTCCTAAGTTATAGTGCAGTTAACAAACAACCCTAAAATCTCAGTGGCTTGTAGTAACAAAAGTTTATTTCTCACAAACATTTTATGTTGACTGTGGTCATTGGCGGTTATGTTTTACCTTGTCCATTCTGGGATGCAGACAGAAAACACAGCCCCTATCTGGAACATGCCATTCTCATGACAGAGGGAAAAGGGAAGTGGTGGAAGCCCGCCATAGTTCTCAAGCCTTCTGCAAAGAGAAGCATAGTCATCTCCACTCACATTTCATTGGTCAAAGCAGCCATGCCTGCCATTAATGGGGGAGGGAAGTATATTCCTTCTACAAAATGGAATGCTGTAAGTCACATAGCAAAGGGAGGAGATATATAATCACCTCAGAGGAAAGGATAGAATATAATCAGGATAAACAATACAATCAAGTATGGTGCCCCTCTTTTATAGAGGGCCTAGCTTCCAATTTGCAGAAAACACAGGAAGCAGAAGAACCAGTTAAACAATGCCATGAGGAAACAATCACTAAATCCAGAATGTGGAACATTCTGTAAGAAAGCTGGCCTGCAGTCTTCAAAAGAACAATGTCATAGAAAAAGAAAAGAGTGGCTAATCTAGATTACATGATACAACAATTCATGAGCTTTGATTGAATCTGATTTTTTTTTTTTTTTTCCATCCTGCTACCTGTTGGCAGCTCAGCGGCTGCTCAGCTNGGCGACAGCGTAGGCTGCAGTGGGGCTGCAGTGGGCTACTCTAAGCTACCGTGAGTGGCCGGTAGCTGGAGTAAGCTGCCGTGAGCTGCCAGTGAGTGGCTGTCCAATGCCGGGCGACCAATCTGCCTCACCCAGGAAGAGCACAATGATCACAATACCAACATGGGCCAGTGAAGTGACGTCCTCCACAACTAGACTGAAGAACAAAAGGACAGTAACTTGTCTGTTCCCCTTCCCTGATTCCCCAATGCTGTTCCCTCCCCCAATTCCCCAATAAAAAAATCTTTAAAAAAATATAAAAATTAAAATATAAAAATTAAAAAATAACGTTATCTTCAAAAAGATAATAGTATCTACCTTATAGGGTTGTTGTAATTATTAAATGAGTGAGTATGTAAACTGTTTACAGCAGTGCCTGGCACAAAGATATTACCATACAAGCATTTTTGTAGCATTTATAGTATATTCATGTAGTATTTACATAGCATTTGTATATAGTATTTATAATTAATCCAAAATCTTTGACGTGGGAAAGGCTTACATTTTAAAGTATTATATGTCAGAATTTTCCATAAAGGAAATCATACCACTGTCTCCACCTCATAGGAGGTTGTGAGGATTAAATGGGCCATGTACCTTAGCTATATCTGTATTTGATTAATAGTATTTTTCTTTTCTATTATTAGTTTTGGGTGTTGATTAATATTTTAATGTGGATAGTTAAGTCATCCAATTTAACTTCTGACATAATTTCTATATCTGTGAAATGTTGCTTCAAGTCTAAATACCAAAGAAGCACAAATGAAGCAAGGGACACCACACATTCTTGTGACCTGGACACCACATACTCAACAATCCCACGATGAGCGTTCATTAGATGTACCAGAAGACATCACCTTGGATGTGACTATTTAAACTGCCCCTCTGTGAGGCTGCTTGGAGTAGGAGATAGAGCTTGGCTGCCTGGATTT
>NW_017731442.1:960135-971059 GCF_001890085.2 Hipposideros armiger
CTGACTGCTGAGTTTTGCCAGTACCACTTATTGAAGAGACTGCCTTTACCCCATTGTATGTCCTAGCTTCCTTTGTCATAGGAGGCTTTATTTCTGAGCTTTCTATTCTATTCCATTGATCTATATATCTGTTTTTATGCCAATACCATACTGTTTTAATTATTGTAGCTTTGTAGTATAGTTTGATACCAGGGAGCATAATACCTCCTACTTTGTTTTTTCTCAAGATTTCTTTGGCTATTTAGGGGCTTTTTTGGTTTCATATACATTTTAGGATTAGTTGTTCTAATTCTGAGAAGAATGTTATTGTTATTTTAACAGGGATGGCATTTATTATGTATATTACTTGAGGTAGTAAGGATATTTTAACAATACTAATCCTTCCAATCCATGAACAAGGTTTAGCCTTCCATTTATTTGTATCTTGTTTAATTTCTTTATTCAATGTCTTATTGTTTTTAAAGTACAGGCCTTTCACCTCTTTGGTTAAATTTATTTCTAGGTATTTTATACTTTTGATGCAATAGTAAATAAGATTGTATTATTTTTCTTTTTTTTTAAAGAATTTTATTGGGGAATTGAGGGAGGGGAACAGCGTTGGGGAATTGGGGAAGGGGAACAGACAAGTTGCTATCCTTTTGTTCTTTAGTCTAGTTGTGGAGGATGTTGCTTCACTGGCCCATGTTGGTATTATCATTGCACTCTTCCCAGGTGAGACAGTCACTTGTTGGCCATTGGACAGCTGCTCACAGTGGCTCATGGCAGCTCACGCCAGCTGCCAGCCACTCACACTGGCTGCTGGCCACTCAAGGTAGCTTAACGCAGTCCACTGCAGCCCCACTGCAGCCTACACTGTCACCGGTGACTCACGGCAGCCCAGCTCCAGGTCGAGCTGTTGTTCACCATCTTAGCTATAGAGGGCACAGCGTCACTGGCCATCATGTGGGATCTGAACTGGCAGCCCTGCTGCTCAGAGCTTGCACTCCCAAGCCAACTCTTAACCAATGAACCACTAGGCCGGCCCTAGGATTGTATTCTTAATCTCTTTTTCTGATTGTTCATTATTGGTGTATATAAAGACAGATTTCTGTATATTGATTCTGTATTCTACAACTTTACTGAAGCCATTTATTAGTTCTAATAGTTTTTTTGGTGGAATCTTTAGGGTTTTCTATATATATAGTATCATGTCATCTGCAAATAATGAGAGTTTTACTTTTGTCTTTCCAACATGGATGTCTTTTCTTTCTCTTGTCTGATGGCTGTGGCTAGGACTTCCAATACTCTGTTGAATGGAAGTGGTGAGAGTGAGAATTCTTGTCTTATTCCTGATCTTAGAGGAAAGATTTCAGCTTTTCACCACTGAGTAGGATATTAGCTATGGGTTTGTCATATATGACCTTTATTATGTTGAGATATGTTCCTTCTATACCCACTTTGTTGAGAATTTTTATCATAAAAGGATGTTGAATTTTGTCAAATGCTTTTTCTGCATCTACTGAGATGATCTTATGGTTTTTGTCCTTTACTTTGTTAATGTAATGTATCACTTTAATTAATTTATGATGTTGAACCATCTTTACATCCCTGAGATGAATTTCACTTGGTCATGGTATATAATCCTTTTAATGTATTGTTTAATCTGGCTTGCTAATATTTTGTTGAGAATTTTTATATGTATATTCATCAAAGATATTGGCCTGTAATTTTCTTTTTTTTGTAAGGCCTTTATCTGGTTTTGGTATCAGGGTAATGCTGGCCTCATAAAATGAGTTTGGAAACATTCTTTCCTCTTCAATTTTTTGAAATAGGTTTAGAAGCCTAGGTATTAATTCTTCTTTGAATGTTTGGTAGGATTCACCTGTGAAGCCATCTGGACTTTTATTTGTTGGGAATTTTTTGATTACCGCTTCAATTTCATTGCTAGTAATTGATCTGTTTTGATTTTGTATTTCTTCTTGGTTCAGCCTTGGAAGGTTATACATTTCTAGAAATCTACACAGTTCTTTAAGATTATTGAATTTGTTGGCATATGATTGTTCATAGTATTCTTTAATGATTCTTTGTATTTCTGTGGTGTTGATTGTAACTTCTCTTTCATTTATGATTTTATTTGGGCTCTCTCTTTTTTCTTGAAAAGTTTAGCTAAATGTTTGTCTATTTTATTTATCTTTTCAAGGAACCATCTGTTAGTTTTATTGATAGTCTCTATTGTGTTTTTTTTAACTTCTGTTTTGTTTATTTCTACTTGATATTAACTATTTCCTTCCTTCTCTTTACTTTGGTTTTTGTTTGTTCTTTTTTTTTTTTCTAGTTCCTTTATGTGTAGAGTTAAATTGTTTATTTGGGATTTTTTTTGTTGTTGTTTCCTTAATGGGTTGCTGAATTTATGGTATTTTTAAAAAAATCATTGTAAGTTTTCTCTACCAATTTCTCCTCACTATCATATGGGGAGAAGGTCCTCAATTTTTTTATAATTAAAAAGATTCCTAATTCAGTCATTCTGGAAAGTATCTTGGTAATATATGAAACACCTTACAAACTTCATATCCACTTTGACTTAGGAATTTAATCAAGAAAACAATCATGAATTTTTGTAAAGATTCAGAAACAAAGATGTTCATCCCAGTATTACGTCAATGAAAAATTGGGTAGAATTTAAATGTTCAACAATAAATAAGTGTTTAAATAAACTATGACCAGTCACCCAAAGAAAGAAGGAATACCATGCAGCCATCAAAAATGTTTTGGGATCAGCCATGTGTTGATAATTGTTGAAGCTGGGTGGTTTGTGTATAGAAGCTCATTATACTAAGCTCTCTACTTTTGTATATTTGAATTTTTTCCCTTAATTAAAAAAAGAAAAAAGATGCCCCAGAACAATATTTAACAAGTGGAAAGATATTCGTGTAATATATTTAGTTTATGGGAAAACTAACAATATATACTGTATGATCCCATTTTTGTTGAAAAAAGACTGGAAAAATATACACCCAAGCGCCTAACCTTGGTTATCTTGGGGAGATGAATTAACAGGTAATTATTATTATTTTCTTTTTCCTTACTTTTACTTTCTAAAATTTATAACGTGAAAATGAATTACTTTTTATTAAGAACAATAAAAATATGTTTGAAGGAATGATACTGAATTATCCAATGTTATCTTCTGAGAATATGAAGGAGCCCCACTGAGGGTCCCTGGGGCCTTATCCAGAGGTGGGACCATCCCAAGCCACAAGGTGGCAGTGCTGCTTGCTGAGGCCACCCTCCTTGGGCTGAGCATCCTCTGCTGTACTCCTCCTGAAAGTGTCCTCCACCTTCTGCCCCATATCTTCTCCTAGAAACACAGGGGCACCCCCCTAAAAGAAAAAAGACAGCCTGGTGTATACCGGTGGTACCTCCCTTCTCTGCACCTAGGTTAGGGGTGCAAATGATGCAAGATTGTGGGATGGCAAATCAGGAAATATTCCTTTCCTTGGGGAAACTGGGACACCTCCCCCACCAACACTTGTCTAGTTGCCTCTAGTTGTGACAGCAGCTGCCAATTTGAGAGTGTCTGTGTGTGTGTGTGTGTGTGTGTGTGTGTGTGTGTGTAAATGTATTTTACAAATTGTGTCATTTCATTGTTTTTATATGTATGTTTGTTTTAATGTTTAGAACCTGTTCTTTTATTTCAGAACAATAATGTGAATAAAATGTTGAGAAAAACACATTTACTTTCTACCTAATACTATGCATATTTTCTATTTTCTTCCGCCTTTCAATCCACATATTGTTCATTATACTAGAAATCCTTCCTGCCTTTGAAGCAGGATCAATGCACTATGCTGATATAATTTCAACAAATAACTTAACCAATATGAAGTGTATTGCATAGTGGTATCATTTTGCATTATGCACTCTGGGCTTATAATAAAAGTACTTATCTACAAAATAATAAAATAACTATATTTATAAAATCATCTCCCAATTAATAAAATGTTTAATAATTTATAAAACTGGACATTTGCACAATGCTTTTTTAATTCACCTAATTGTTTAAAGTGTAATATTTAATGTTTTTTAGTATATTCACAGAGTTCTGCAACCATTACTGCAATCAATTTTAGAATATTTTCATCACCCACAAAAGAAACTCTGTATCCATTAGCAGTCATTCTCCATTTCCCCCGCAAAGTCCCTCCCCAAACCTAAACAAGCATGAATCTAGTTTTCTATACATTTGCCCATTCTGGACATTTCATAGAAATGGAAACATATAATATATGGTTTTTTGTGACTGGCATCTTTCACTTGGCATAATGTTTTCAGGGTTTATCCATGTTATTGTATATATCAGTCATTAAGTCCTTTTTATTGCTAAATAATATTTCATTGTACAGAATTTTATCTTCCATTCATCGATTGATGGATATTTGGGTTGTTTTTACTTTGGGGCTATTATGAATAACACTACTATGAACATTCATGTACAAATTCTTTTGTGGACATATGTTTTCATTTCTCTTGGTTATATACCTACGTAACTCTATGTTTAAACTTTTGAGGAGCTACCAGGCTGTTTTCCAGTAGCAATGTGTGTGGGTTCCAATTTCTCCACATCTTAGACGACAGTTATTATCTGCCTCTTTGATCATAGTCATCCTAGTAAGTGTGAAGTGTTATCTCATTGTGGTTTTGTTTTGATTTCCTGATGGCTAGTCACCATCTGCGTCTTCTTTGGAGAAATGTCTATTCAGATCCTTGACTCATTTTTTTTAGTTGGATTATTTGTCATTTATTATTGTGTTGTAAGAGTTCTTTTTATTTGTTTTTTTTTCTTTTTCTTTTAATGTTGCAGAAAAGAGTTTATTAGAAGAAAAATACATTTCAAAGAAACAGAAGCAGGCCTGAACAGTAGCAGGGAATGGCTCAAGGGCCATTACTAGAAAAGAAAGTACACACCAAAGAGTTTGGAGCGGGCAGAGCACAGGAAACTCAAAGGGCTCAAGGGGGCCCAGGGCAAGGGCCAGGGCCAGGGAGTCATTATTAGGAGAAAAAGTACACTCCAAAGAGTTTGGAGCAGCCCCCCCCCCCAGCAGATGCAAGGCTCAAAATGCTCAAAAGGCCAAGAGTTCTTTACATATGCTAGAAACAAGACCTTATCAGACATCTGATTTGCAAATATTTTATCTCATTCTGTGGTTTGTCTTTCCTAATGGTGTTCTTTGGAGCATAAAAGCTTTTAATTTTGATAAAGTTTAATGTATCTATTTTTTTCTTCTGTCACTTGTGTTTTGCCTACCCCAAGGTCACAAAGATTTATGTCTATACTTTCTATATTTCTCCTAAGAAATATATGATGTATATAGTGTGAGGTAGGAGTCCAATTATATTCCTTTGCGATTGGATATCCAGTTATCCCAGCATTTGTTGAAAAGGCTAGTCTTTCCCTTGTTGAATAGTCTTGGCATTCTTGTTGAAAATCAATTGATTGTAAATGTAAAGGTTTATTTCTGGACTCTCAATTCTACTTTATTGCTTTATGTCAATCCTTATGCTGGCACCACACTGTCTTGATTACTATGAATTTATAGTAACTTTTGAAATTGGGAAGTGTGAGTTCTCCGACTTTGTTCTTCTTTTCAAGATTGTGTTGGCAACTCTGGCACCCTGGAATTTCCATATAAACCTTAGAATCAGCTTGTCAATTTCTATAAAAAATCCAGCTGGGATTTTGATATGGATTATGTTGAATCTATAGATCAATTTGAGGAGCATTAACATCTCAATCATATTAAGTCTTCTGATCCATGAACATAAGATGTCTTTCTATTAATTAGATGCTAGTCTACTTTTTAATTTTGTTTTTACTGGGCAAGAAACTAAAATATCAGATAGTTCTGGTTCATGCTCAAACATCTGAGTACCTTGGATAAAGCCTACTAAGCAGCACAGCCTGAGGATAACAGTCCCTTGCTTTGTAGTACAGACAGTTGATCATAATAACTTGGAGTTGCTGCCAAAAACTGCTGGTTTTCTATTGTAACAAAGCTTGGCTAAGTCTTCTTCTCTGGACTTACTTTCCTTACCTTTAAAAAGGAAACC
Organism: Hipposideros armiger; assembly: GCF_001890085.2. Taxonomy (NCBI): domain Eukaryota; kingdom Metazoa; phylum Chordata; class Mammalia; order Chiroptera; family Hipposideridae; genus Hipposideros; species Hipposideros armiger. The sequence goes on from NW_017731442.1 coordinate 966,223, forward strand.
ATAATTACCTCATTCCTTTCTGTAAAAATTTGCTGAGTAAAATTTCTTCTAAAAATACATTATAAAGGGCGGCCAGTTAGCTCAGGTGGTTGGAGTGCAGGCTTATGGTGCCAGGGTTGCCGGTTTAATTCCTGCATAGGCCAAGGAGCTGTGCCCTCCATCACTAGATTGAAACAACTACTTGACTTGGAGCTGATGGGTCCTGGAAGAACACGCTGTTCCCCAATAAAATTTCTTAAACAAACAAACATTATAAAAAATAAACAGACACAAGATTGGAACAGACACCTCATTAAAGAAGATATATAAATGTTTAATAAACAAATGAAAACATTGTCAGTATCATTAGTCAACAGAGAAATGCAAATTAAAACCATGATGAGATGGGCCGGCCGAGTGACGTGTTGGTTAGGAGCTGGCTTGGGACGAACTCTGAGCAGTAGGGCTCCGATTCTGATCTCACATGAGGGCCAGTGACGCTGCACCCTCTACAGCTAAGATGGTGAACAACAGCTCAACCTGGAGCTGGGCTGCCTCGAGTTGCCGATGACGGCATAGGCTGCGGTGGGGCTGGCCAGCAGCCGGTGTAAACTTTCATAAGCGGCCGTGAGCGGCCATCCAATGGCCGTGAGTGACTGCCTCACCCAGAAAGAGCGCAATGAAAATACCAACATGGGCCAGTGAAGCGACGTCCTCCATAACTAGACTGAAGAACAAAAGGACAGCAACTTGTCTGTTCCCCTTCCCCCAATTCCCCAGCACTGTTCCCCTCCCCCAATTCCCCAATAAAAGAAAACTTTAAAAAAACAAACAAACAAAAAAACCATGATGCGATATATATCCACCAGAGGGGCTAAAATTAAAAAGACTGACAATACCAAGTACTGGTGAGGATAGGGAGTAATTGGAACTCTCATTCACTGCTGGTGGGAGTGTTAAATGGTAAAAACACTTTGGAAAACAGATTGGCAGTTTTTTTTTTAAATAAAGTTAATACATATAACATAATATAACAGTTATTTCACTCTGTGGTGTTTATTCAAGAGAAATGAAATATATACCCATAGAAAGATGTGTACCTGAATGTTCATAGCAGTTTATTCACAATAACCAATAATCAGAAACAACCAAAATATCCATTGATTGGAGAATGACTAAATAAATTGTGGTATATCCAATACAATTAAAGATAAGTCAATAATTTAAAAGAACAAATTACTGATATATAACATGCACAAATCTTAAAAATATTTGCTGAATGAAAGAAGCCAGACAGAAAAGAGTACATCCTGGAAGATTTCATTTGCATAAAATTCTAGAACAGACAAAACTAAGCAATAGCAACAGCAGATCAGTGGTTTCCTGGGGACAATGAGGGTGGGAGGATTGATTATAAAAAGGCTTGAGGGAACTTTCTGAGGTGATGAAAATGCTCTGTCATCATTGGCTAGATGGTCAGGTGGGTGTATACCTTTGGAAAAACTTATCAAGTTGCTTTTAAAGTACTTGATGTGCACTGAAATTAACATACTTAAAATGGGTACATTTTATTATATATAAATCATACCTCAACAAAGGTGATTAAAAATATCCAGTCCATACTCCAGAGTTGGCTATTACAATTGCTTCAGCTATCTGTGTATCTTGTCTGTATCAGGTCTTTCACTAAATATCATAATAAATCTTAAAATGGGTTTTCCTTGGTGAAAATTGACTTGATTGATAAATAAATGCTTCTCTCAGTATTGTTCTGAGGATTCAATGTGATAGCCTATATCCAAGTACAGCTTTGATAGGCTTCAAGTTAGTCATGACTCGTAAGGCAGAGCTTCCCTAGGCTCCCAGCTTTTCCAGCCTCCCAGCAATCCTGACCGAACTGCCTGAGAGGTCCTTCTGTCTGTCCCCTACTTGGGTCTTGGCTTGCTTACATCACCTCCAGTCCTTACCTTCAGAAAGGCCCAGATCCGTTGGAGCATGATGGGGAAACCACTGGCATCTGCCTTGCCTCTGAGAGCCTGGAGGGCGTTGGGGTGGACTTTGCCTCTCTGCCCTTACCTTGGCCCCAGGATGCTTTCTACTCTGACTGGCCTGGGAGTGTTTGTAAGCTGTCTTGTTTGCACTACAGTCACTTGAATCCTGTTATGGACTGAATATTTGTGTACCCCCAAAATTCATATAGTGAAGCCCTAACCCCCAATGTGTTGGTGAGATTTGTGTCTTTATAAGGAGAGAAAGAGACCAGAGCTCGCTCACTCTCCACCACGTAAGGATACAAGAAGGTGACTGTCTGCAAACGAGGAAGAGGACCCTCACCAAGAACTTAACCATGCTGGCACCCTCATCTTAGACTTCCCAGGCTCCAGAGCTGTGACAAATATCTGCTGGTTAAGCCACCCAGTCTATTGTAATTTGTTTTAGCGGCCTGAGCAGGCTAACGCAGACCTCATCCTGGCAAATTAGAAGCAAATTGTGGCCCCTTCCTCTAGAAGTCCCCAAACTACTTTATGTCTCCTAAATGTTGTAAAATCCCTTCTGAATATTCCACAGCCATACTGTTTTGTACCCATTTCCAAAATCTCACGGGACCCTACCTGTCCCCTTCAGGACCCTGCTGCTCTTAAGTGCCCTCTCACCCAGATCCAAGTGTTTCTCTGATCTTGCCCTGGTGCCACCAGAGCCTCACATGTTCCCTAGAGCTGATTCCAAATGACACTCCTTTTTCTTCCTTAGGCTTTGAGCACAGAAACCTGAGGCTTTCATGATTCAGCCGCTGAAGTATGACGCCCCTGTTCAGGGCATATTGGCTGGCCTTGCCCTGGGTTCTCCAAGTCGTAGAAGCCACCTTCCCACAATGTCTGGCCCGCCCAAGGCCTAGGACCCTGGGGGTTCATACCCCGGTGTCTCTCCTTAGGTATAAATACAGCAGTGTCCTGAATAATTGCACATCTTGTCCTTGACTTTTTTCTCTCTGACCCTGCAGGTTACCTTGAGTAGTGGTTGGGCTTTACTGTTCGTTCCCACTGAAAGAGCAGCCTCCAACACCGCCTCCTGGGAGCTGCCAGGTGTATGTGTGGGCTCCCCACTGCAGCCTCACCTCACATGATGTGGGCTCCGTAGACCAGAGCCAGGGAAAGTTCAAGCTGCTCCACAGTTAACAGTAGTTACTAGTCTCCCAGAGCTTTTTTTAGGCACATAAAGATATATGGGCTTGTTTATAAATGGTGTCGGGGTGGTAATTTAAAAAAATATAAAAAAACAGTCTAGGATTGTATTCTTTCAATTCAATAAGTATTTGTTCATTACCTACTATGTGCTGGGCACTGTTTTGGATCATTGAAAGTAATTTGCAACTTGCCGTTTTTGCTTAGAAGCATAAAATCTTTCCATGTCACTGCATAATAATCTGTCACTATTTTTTTCATTATTGTAAAACATTAGCGTATGTATCACTTCAGTGTATTTTATGCTCTGATAAATATGGAATTTATTGTAGTACCTCTAACTACTTCTATCACCATCAATGGGTGAAATGCCATGAAAAGATTTCCTAAGGTTAGGAAATTAATTTCCTAAGGTTAGGGAATTAGGCTGTAGTCGAATATGGACTTAAGTCAGAGGATCTTTTGCCCTAATGGGTTAAAACATGTTTTTCAATTTTGCTTTCTACTGTGGATCTGTAAAAAGAATTGGTTAGACTGGTACAATTACATATGATTTACATGTTTATGAAACTGAAGGGAGTTTGTTGGGTTTGGAGGACAGCATGAGGAGGGTGAGGTAGGGCTGGGACATTGGAGGCCGTTTAAAGAGCCTTGAGAGTAATTGGGGAGTTTTAAGGTGGAGCAAGATTGGAATTTTATTTTATTTTCCAGGTTTTGAGATATAATTGACATATAACATTGCATTAGTTTTATATGTACGACGTAATGATTTTGATAGATGTATATATTGCAAAATGATCACCACAGTAAGTTTAGTTAACATCCATCACCTCACATAGTTACAAATTTTTTTGTGTGTGATGAGAACTTTTAAAATCTACTCTCTTAGCAACTTTCAAATATACAACACAATATTGTTAACTATAGTCATCATGCTGTACATTACAGTCCCTGGAACTTATTCATCTTATAACTGGAAGTTTGTACCTTTTGGCCAACTTCACCCATTTCCCTCATCCCCGATCCTGTACCTCTTGCAACCACAAATAAGTGAGATCATACAGTATTTGTCTTTCTCTGTCTGACTTATTTCACTTAGCATAATGCCCTCAAGGTCCACCCATGTTGTTGCAAAGGCAGGATTTCTTTCTTTTTATGGATGAATAATATTCCATTGTATACATATATCACATTTTCTTTATCCATTCATCCATTGATGGATACTTAAGTTGTTTTCATATCTTTCTTACTGCAAACAATAATGCAACGAACAAGGGGATGCAGGCATCTCTTTCGTTTTCTTTGGATGTATACCCAGAGTGGAATTTCTGGACCATATGGTAGTTTTATTTTTAATTTTTTTAGGAACCTCTATATTGTTTTCCACAGTGGCTGCACAAACTTACATCCCCACCAGCTGGGCACAAATGTTCCCTTTTCTCCACATCTTCGCCAACACTTGCTATTTTATTTATTTATTTATTTATTTATTTATTTATTTATTTATTTATTATGACAGCCATTCTAACATGTATGAGGTGATATCTCATTGTGGTTTTCATTTACATTTCCCTGATGATTAGTGATGTTGAGCATCTTTCTATGTACCTGTTGGGCATTTGTATGTCTTCTTTGGGAAAATTCTCAGTTCTGCCCTTTTTTTTTTTTTTTTTTTT
>NW_017731442.1:973059-1002800 GCF_001890085.2 Hipposideros armiger
AGTGCCATCTGTTGCAAACATGCATCGTGACTTTTCTGACAACCCAATAATTGCCAAGAACAATGTCAAAGAGCTTATCTCCAATGTTTTCTTCTAGGAGTTTCATGGTTTCAGGTCTTATATTCAAGTCTTTAATTAATTGTGAGTTGCTTTTTATGTATGGTGTAAGATTGGGGCCCAGTTTCATTCTTTTGCATGTGGCTGTACAGTTTTCTCAACACCATATATTGAAGAGACTTTCCTTTCCCTATTGTGTTTTTGGCTCCTTTGTTGTAAATTAATTTCCCATATATATATGCATGAGTTTATTTCTGGGCTCTCTATTCTGTTCCATTGACCTATGTGTCTGTTTTTATGCCAATACTGTTACTGTAGGCAGAAATAATAGGGCCGGGGAGAGAGGGGAAGAAAGGAAGGAGGAAGTAAGCAAAGACAACGGAGGGGGGAGATGAGATCATTCTCAAGAAAAGGTGAACCTAGGGCTGGCCATGTGATGCGTTGTTTAAGAGCTGGCTTGGGAGTGTGAGCTCTGAGCAGCAGGGCCATGGTTCGGATCCCACATGAAGGCCAGTGACACTGCACCCTCTATAGCTAAGATGGTGAACAGCTTGACCTGGAGCTGGGCTTCCATGAGTCCCCGGCATAGGCTGCAGTGGGGCTGGCTGGCAGCTGGCGTAAGCTTTCGAGAGCTGCCATGAGCCGCCGGCGCCAGCTGCAGCAGAGCTGCAGTGGGCTGCTGTGAGCTACTGTGAGTGGCTGGCAGCTGGCATGAGCCACCGTGAGCGGCCGTCCAGTGGCCGGTGACCGATTGCCTCACCTGGGAAGCATGCAATGATGATACCAACATGGGCCAGTGAAGCAACGTCCTCCACAACTAGGCTGAAGAACCAAAAAAAGGACAGCAACTTGTCTGTTTTCCTTCCCCGATTCCTCAACGCTGTTCCCCTCCCCCAACTCCCCAATAAAATCTTTAAAAAAAAAAAAAAAAGAAAGAAAGAAAGAAAAAGAAAAGGTGCAGCAACCAGACCAGCCAAAACTAGATTTCGGTGGCCGAGAGCAGACCTAGGATGCCATGTTGTCTCTTGAGGTGAACTTTAGCTAATTATAGTGGAGGCAGGAAAATCTCCACCCCCTGTGTTGCCATGACAGTTCTGATAAGGGCCAAATAAATACAAGAGAATCTCACCTTCTGATAGGAAGGAGTGGTCAGCGAGGACCCGCCTAGGAACGCCTATAACACCACCCCTAAGACTTGAATATTTTGCACCCTAATTTTGAAAATAAAAATTCTTAGGCTTCTTTGTTTTTAAGGGGCATTTGCTCTTTTCCTGGCTTGCCCACTCCCATGGAAGTGTACTATCCTCTTTTCTTTTTAGAAATTCACTGCTTGCTTGGCTTATTCGGTTCATCCTTTAATTCTTACCTGTGGCAATACCAAGAACCCATCTTCCTGCAATAATACCATACTGCTTTGATTACTATAGCTTTATAATACAGTTTGAAATCAGGAAATGTGATATCTCTATCTTTGTTCTTTTTTCTCAAGATTACTTTGGCTATTTGGGGTCTTTTGTGGTTCCATACAAATTTTAAGATTGTTCTATTTCTGTGAAAAATACCATTGGACTTTTGGTAGGAATTGCATTGAATCTGTAGGTAGCTTTGGGATCTGTCTTTATTTTTGATAGCTGCATGTACCCCATATTATGGCAACATCACAACACCACAATTTCTTTAGTTCCTTAATTTTAGACATTCAGATTGCCTCCATATGTTTTTTTATTACAAATAACAATGTAATGAATGCCTTTGTCATTCGACCTTGTGCACATTTGTGAATATTTCTGATAGATCAACTCTTAGGAGGGGAATTATTTACTTAAAAGGAATGTGCCATATATTCCTAATTGCTGTACCCAGGTATCAGAATTATGCCTGGTTATTCTACTAATTCTGGTATATAAGAGGATTCTGCTCCCTGTGGTCTGTAAGTAATTTTGTCAATCCAAGAGGTGAAAATGGGCAATAACCTTTTCAATAAAAATCAGCCTCAGCTGTTGATATATTGACTGAGCAGCTTATGACCTTCAGCACAGGCACTCGCAGAGTATAAATTAAGAGAGGTCAGACTCTGGCTGCTCCCATGGGCGAGCTTGAGATTTGACTAACACTTGTCCCAATTAGTCATGTGCTTTCACACACAAGGTCTCTTTTCTCCATCACCACCACCCTCTGAGGTAAACATCATTGTTTTTTATAGATGGGGAAACAGATCCAGAGAGACTGACAACTCCAAATCACAGAGGTAACAGCAGCAGAGCCATGGAGGAAACAGCGTCCCAGGGTGGAGGGAAGAGTAGTAGTAAGAGTAAGGTCATTAATTAACCCTGGGGCTTGGATGAGACCAGTCCTAGGCCTCAAGACCAGAGCCAGACCCAAGGGGGTGGAGGTGAGGGCCTGGAATAATGCTAAACTCTTTCCCATGGGCCGTAGTGTATAGGATCTGTTCTGCTTGCGCTTGTCTGAGCTGGGCATGAGGTGAAGGCTGCAAATATGAAGAGAGGAACACTCTGTGTCTGGTAACTCGGAAAGACCAAGGAAAGAGTGGGGTGTGCTGTTTCCCTGGTGATAGTGTGTATGAATGTATTATATGTGTGCAGGCCTTCTCCATAAGCTAATGGGAAACCTCTTCCATCCTTCCACCTGGCTGGTACTCGCGTCACTGCCCAGGGCCCTCAACACAGGTTTCATTTCTCCAATAAAAACAATCCTCCTTGTATAGACTCCTGGTTAACCACCTCTGACTTCAGCACTTGTAGATTGGTCCTCAGAGCTCAGTGATTTGAAGAAACATTATCAGCAGAGTCTGGGTGGGAACTAGGAGGCAGCTAAGTGAGGTTACCTTGAGATTCCATTCCCCAGGGAAGCTTAGTTTAAGTAGACACGCTTCCTGAGTCACAGAAATCTCAGTGGCCCTACACCTGCACGATTCTGGTCTTGAAACAGGAGCCTCCCGAGGGGTGGCTCCATCTCAGACCCTCCTCCATACGGCACATACACCACTCCGCCTCCCAGGTGCTTTATGGGTGCCTTTCCCCACCTGCAGCATGACTGACCTGGTGGTTTACTGGTACTTCCAGATGTGAGAGGCCCAAAGACTGCGGAGAAGAGTCTTGCATCCTCAGCCTAGTGAGATTGTAGCCCTGGATCTCAAGACAAAAAGATATACCCTCTAGGCCTTTTTGTTTGTAAAAATGGTAGGAAATCTGTCTTGTGGTTATGTAAGGGGATGTCCTTATTCTTAGGAAATGCATGCATATGTGGAGAGAGAAGGAGAGAGAGAGAGAGAGAGAGAGAGAGAAAGGGAGAAAGAGAGGTGCAAACATGTAAATAATTGGTGACTGGATTAAAAGCTTTTGGAAATTCCTCATATATATTGTGCAACTTTTCTGTAAGTTTGGAATGTAACAAAATTAAATGTTAACCAAAAAAATCAGAATTATAAAAATCAAAAGAGCATATTTAGGTAAATTAATTCTCATTTCCTCCAGACTAACCCAAGAATGCATTTAATTTTTGCGTCGACTTTGAATTATTTTACCCAGTTGTAATCATGGACAATTTTATGGTATGCCTTTTTTCACTTAATGTCAGTCATAGGCTATTTTTCATGTTACTACACATCCCTTGTAATTATCATTTTAATGATTTATAATATTTATTATATGTCATAATTTATGCTTTCCTGTTGATGGACACTATTAGTTCATCATGAACTTCGTACCAGGTGCTATCCACCATTGGCTATACACAGGCATTATCTTCTTCGGCCCTCATGCGTCTACTAAGATAAATATTTTTACCCCCAATTTACAGATGAGAAGCTTACAACAAGTCAACCTCATTAAATTAGGGCAGACTCAGGATTCAGTTCCCATCCCTTTGACTCCTCAGCCCATGCCGTGTCTCTGCTCAGGCCCCACTCAGCTTTTTCATGCCTGAAAGCTTTCTCTTTCTCCTCCTCTAATTGTACAGCTCTTTTTCTGTACTGCAGTTTCTATCTTGGACTGTAGTTATTAATGCCATGTCTCACCTCCGAGGCTAGACTCTGGGCTCTTTGAGGTTAGGACTCACAGGAGATTCATCTTTGGAGGCCTCAATGTGCTTAGCCCAGTGTCTTATACATAGCAGGAGCTCACATCATTTTTTTCAACAAATACTGTATTTATGGAGGACCTACTATGTCCCTGGCACTGTTCTAGATTCTTGGGACACATCAGCAATTCAATAAACAAAATGAAGCTTACATCCTGAAGGAAAGATATGTATAATAAAGAATATGCATAATAAATAAGAAAAGTACATATTATTTTAGAACAGCGGTTCTCAACCTTCCTAATGCCACGACCCCTTAATACAGTTCCTCATGTTGTGGTGACCCCCAACCATAAAATTATTTTCATTGCTACTCTATAACTGTAATTTTGCTACTGTTATGAATCGTAACGTAAGTATCTTTTTGTTTTCTGATGGTCTTAGGCGACCCCTGTGAAAGGGTCGTTCAACCCCCAAAGGGGTCGCGACCCACAGGTTGAGAACCGCTGTTTTAGAAGGTGCCAACTAATATAGAAAAATGGAGCAGGATAAGAAGAATAAGGGGGTACAGGAGGAGGAAGTACTTCAATTTTTTTTTAATTGAAGTTTATTGGGGTGACAATGGTTAGTAAAATTACATAGGTTTCAAGTGTACAATTCTGTAATACATCATCTATATATCACATTGCGTGTTCACTGCCCAGAGTCAGTTCTTGCATCACCATATATTTGAGTCCTTTTACACTCTTCTACTATCTCCCCTCCCTCCTTATCCTCTGGTAAGCACTGAACTATTGTCTGTGTCTATGAGTTTTTGTTTCTTTATTGTTTGTCTTGTTCCTTTGTTGCTTTCAGTTTTATGCTTTAATTTTAAATAGAGTAATCAAGGTAGGCCACGTTGAGGAGGTAACATTTGAGCAAAGATTGGGAGATGTGAATACCACGTGAACAAATGAATGAATAAAATCACTTTTATGATACCTTCTAACTATGCAATTAGAAAGCAGGTATTTAGAAGGGCTGAGTCCCTAAGTTTGGAAAGATAAACTCCAAAGAGAGGTAAGATCAAAGTGTAAAAGATTATACCATACACAGGGTGAACAATGACTCATTCCACAGATAATGCCGATTTGCCGCCCCAAAGTCATTTTGGAGCAAAGAAAGAAAGCTGCTTTACACAGCAGGCAGTAAACACATGAAACTTACAGCCCTAAAGATGCCATAGGCTGAAGCACGGGACAGTTCTCAATAAACCCACAGACACAGGCCCTGGGGTCAGTGCTTAAAAGAAGTTGGGGGTATTTGTAGGGTATGTCCCAACCCTTTGATGCGATCCAGGGTAAAAATCTAGTCTCATGCCAGGTTAGGACACAGGACGTTGGTAGGCTGGGCCCTACCAACTAGTCCCCATGACCCTGGACAGTGCATCTCATGTCAACTGATATTGAACGTCTTTTGCTTTACGCTTTATGCTATTGATATTGGTTAAACAAATTGCAAGTTGGAAGGCAGAATTATTACATTTGTGGTTTTTAAAAAGATACAGGAAATACATAAGATCAACTTTTTCAAACATACAACCATGCCTTTCTGATCAAGTCAGGATATATCATTTTGACCAAAGTGTACTCTTTCACAATAGATTTGCTTAATAAATTATTTCCAACTTAAATGGCCTTTGCTTCTCATAGAATGTTTCTGTAATAAATATATAAACATAAATTCAATGAAATGAATCAGAATTGAAATGTGAGAAGTTGACTTAATAGGTAAAGGATTTCTATACACATAACGGCTTGGTTTGTAAAGTAAATACCTCACAAAAACTTGCTTATTACATATATAATGTAGATTTTTGTTTATTGGGTTTTCATGGAATAGAGCACACCCATCAGACACTATCACTTAAAAAATGTCTTTAAGCTTTCTAAAAATGTATTTAACCTGATATGGAATGTTTTCAAAACAAAGTACAGATCAGCATGTGTTGTGTGCTATCATTTCTATTAAAATATACATGTAGACTCATATATGCCTAAAATATCCCTCGGAGGATACACAAGGAATTGGTAATAGTATCTATCTCCCAGGAGGGAAACTGGGATTAGGAGACAGGGGAGGGGTGATCAGTTAGCTCAGTTGATTAGAGCATGGTGCTAATAACACCAAGGTTGCCGGTTTGATCCCCACATGGGCCTCTGTGAGCTGCCCTCCTTAAAAGAGTCAACTATGCCATTGTAACATGAAAGCAATGTGTAACCAATGACCATGGCTGTTCCCCAATAAAATTAAAAAAAAAAAAGACAGGGGAAAGTGAGAGATGTTTTCACTGTACATCTTTTTTATATCTTTTGACCTTTATGCCATGTATATGCTTAACTTGGTCAAAAAATAATTTTTAACACAGTATAACATAAAAAAAGAAAGTGTTGCTGTTTTAGGACAATTATATAGTTACCAAAATGATTTAGACATTAAATAATAAATGTTGTATTAGAACACATTGACACAGTAAGGAAAAGTATAGGCTGAGTCCAGGATATGCTGTCTCCTAGGTTCTCCCTGTAAATGTAGGCTAGTATTTTAAGTTAGTTGACCTCAATTTTGTTTTAAAGATTTACTCAAGATACAGCTTATTTGCATGCCTTTATCAGATAGAGACCTCTGCTCTGATTTCATCGAGCCTACCCTATCTGCCCTTCAAGGTTGCCTTTTATTTTTTTACAGTGCAGCTTCTGAAACATGAAGACTTGAATAATTATATGAGCCACAGATATGAACACATAATTTACACAAGACAAAATACAAATTGTAAACCGATGCATGGAAAATATTCCACCTTAATAGTCAAAATAAATTCAAATGAAAACAAAGACATAACTTATTCAATTAGTAATTTATTCAAACATGAACCCCCATAGAGAGGAGGGTCTGGTGAAACTTGTATATATTTATATCACTGGCTAAAATATAAAGCAGCTCAGCCCTTTTGCTAAACGTAATGTTAATTCATGCAGTCATAAAAATATTAATGTCTTTTGACCTGGTAATCCCACTCCTGGGAATTTGTCCTGAGAAAATTTTTTCAAAGAAGAAAAAAGCTCTATGTGGGAAGATCTTCATTGCAGCTGTATCCATTAATGTGAAAAAATGATGGGCTAGGGGCTGGCCGAGTGGCGCATTGGTTAAGAGCTGGCTTGGGACACCAGAGGGCCCTGGTTCGGATCCCACATATGAGGGCCAGTGACACTGCCCTCTACAGCTAAGATGCTGAACAACAGCTCAACCTGGAGCTGGGCTGNGGAAAAGTCATGACATATTTTGTCTATGATTTTCAAAGGCCATTTATTTATATAAAGAACAAAGATCAATCAATGATATATTGCCCGTTTTGTTCGATAACCTTCTGCCATCTTTCAGTGAGCTTCATAATTCCTCGTTCATAGAAGGACCTGTCTTTATTTGCGAAAAACTGAACAAGGTGCTGAGTTACAGCCTCATCTGAACTGAACGTTATACCATGCAAGGAGTTTTGCAGAGAGCGAAACAAGTAGAAGTCTGATGGCGCAAGGTCAGGCGAGTATGATGGGTGTGGCAACACATCTCATCCAAGCTCCAATAATTTTTGACGTATGATCAAACGTGTGTGGTCTCACGTTGTTGCGATGGAACACAACTCCTTTACAGTTAACAAGCTCTGGGCGTTTCTGGATGATGGGTTTGTTCAAACTGTCCAATTGCCCACAGTACACAGCGAATTGATTGTTTGATTCCTTGTTAGGAGCCCAAAAAACACGACATCTTTAAAATCCCACCACACTGAGAGCATAACCTTCCTCTGATGAATGTCTGCTTTCGATGTCGTTTGAAGCGAATCATCACATCAGGACCAAGACCGTTTGCACACCACATTGTTGTAAACAATACACTTCTCATCACCAGTTATCAGTCGCTTCAAAAAAGGATCATTTTCCTCACAGTTAATTAACATAATGCAGATGTTTATACGCTTTGTCAAATGAACTTCTTTGAGTTCATACAGAACCCAAATATCGAGCTTGCGTACGTATCCCAGCTTCTTCAAGTGGTCGTGAACGCTTGAATGATGGATGTTCAATGTTTCTGCAATCTCTCGTGTCGTGTTGACTTGATCAATGCCTTTATTTTGTCGTCATCAACCTCGGTGGGCCTCCCTGACCGAGGAGCGCCCTTGACATCAAAATCACCAGCACGGAATTTCGTGAACCATCATTGGCACTGACATTCTTGTAGAGCATTGTCACCGTAAACTTTATGCAACTTTTCACAAGCTTGACCCACGTTCTNCCCTGGTTCGGATCCCACATATGAGGGCCAGTGACACTGCCCTCTACAGCTAAGATGCTGAACAACAGCTCAACCTGGAGCTGGGCTGCTGTGAGTCACGGGCAACCGCATAGGCTGCAGCCCCTGCTGTAGTGGATTGCCATGGGCTACCCGGTGTCACCAGCAGACAGTGTGAGCGGCCAGCAGCCACAGTGAGCAGGCTGTCCAAAAGATGGCGACTGATCTGCCTCGCCCAGAAAGAGCGCAGTGATGGTGGTAACTTGGGCCAGTGAAGCGTCCTCCACAACTAGACTGAAGAAAAAAAGGACAGCAACTTGTCTGTTCCCCTTCCCCGATTCCCCAGTGCTGTTGCATCCCCCAATTCCCCAATAAAAATCTTAAAAAAAAAAATGATGGGCTAGAAAGAGCATCAGTTTTGGAGTCAGGTGTCCAGGGTTTGAGGACTTGATTTTAGGATCTGTCACTTGATAACTGTGTGGTCTTGGAAAAGTGACTTGATCTTCCTGAGCCTACGTCTGCCAGGATGGAAGGAGGGAAATTGGGCTGGGAAAGTCATGTGGGACCCAATTATGGAGGATCTTGACTGCTAAGCCAAGTTTTCCAGGATCTATGCAGTCGGCAAGAGGAACATTGCAAGTATTTGATCAGAGCACATCAGGAAAATTAAGCCAGCGGTGGCATATAAGATGAATGAAACGATCAAAAAGGTGGAGGTGGGGAAGCCACTTAGAAGGCGTCTGCTGTAGTGTATATGAGAGGCGATGACTAATTTAATGAAACAGCCCAAATTGTGTGAGTGCCTTGTGGGTGATGAGCTATTATCATAAATCTCCAGCCTCCCCATAGCATCTGCTTTATAGTCTGTGTTGAGCAGAAATATTACATAATAACACCTTATATTTCTAAAGCCCTTTACAGTTCAGAAAGTGCTTTCACCTGTATTATCTCATTTGATCTTCTAGGGTATTTACAAGTTGATATTTGTGAAGGAGTTTTCCCAGATATTAAAGCCAGGCCAATGGGTTTATAATATCCAGGGTCCGCCCCTCCTCTCCCCCTTCACTCAGCTTCCTTTTGTTCAGTATTCAGGCACTTCATAGTTTTTTATTCCATTTCTACTACAAAAAAAAAAAAGATTTGCTGAACAATACACCACGTTCCTTGCTTAAGTCGCTTCAAAGGTAGATAAGTCATCAGTGTGCTGGATTTGAGCACATTTGGTTTATTTAATCATTTGTTCATCTCTCTGCTTGCCGTGGAGTTTCACATGTCCAACCATATGCTGTTCCTGCGATGCTCTGTGCACACAAGTGAAAGCCCATGAAGAGGCCTAGCCTTCCCTCTCTTCCCTCCAGCTCCAGCCCTTAACCCATCCCAGGGAGGGGCATCTCCCTCTGGAGGCCCAGAAGGATCCCAAGTCACACAGACCCAATCCATGAGGAGTGGGACTAGCAATCACCCAAGAAATCTGGGGCTCTGGCCCCCTCTGCAATGAAGACTCCTAACTCAGGGCTTCTCTGGCTTCCAGAGACATTAATGAGCAGGGCTGAGTGGTAATTAAGACTGTGCTCAGTTCCACATCACGCAGCACAGCTGCAACCAGCCAGGAGGAGGGAGAGAGAGGAAGACAGGAAGGATGCCCCAGTCCTCTTCCCACTCTATGCCTCTCTTTAGTGCAGCAAGAGGAGTCTGTAAACCCCCAGGATGCAGGGACAACTATAGGAGACAGCTGTCCAGGGCTGGAGAGAAAGCAATCAGATGTCAGCCAGGTGTTACCACTCCAGCCAATGGGGTGCCCGTGGGCCAAGCCGTGGTATTCTCTGAGGCGAGGAGCCCCCTGTCTTGCAGCCAGCATGGCACTACAGGACCTGCAGCAGGATGGGGCTGTGCTCTGACAAGGAAGAGAAGGCGGGACACATACCACCACCCACTACTCATTGGCATGCAGGTATGCTATTGTCTCTTCGGAGTCTGGGATCTTTTCCGGCTCACACCCCAGACTAAGAGTCCACTCTGGGTGAGGGCCAACAGTAATTACAAATACTCAGTGAGTGACACTGAACGGAGCTCTGGAGATCCACAGATTAATTTCACCCAGACCATTCCAGACAGCACGCCCTCTAGTGTGAAAACAGAGACATGACTACTGTGATAGTAAGAAAAAGTTCTGTGGGCAACAGAGTAGCCTAGGGTAGATGGAGGAGAGCTTTACTTGTATGGTGGCACTTGAGTTGAGCCTTGAAGTAGAACACGGGTTCACCAGAAAATTTGTTTTTGGCAAAGGGAACGGAGAGAGCAAAGGCCTGGGGCATGAAATAGCAGGTGACCTGTCCCAATGAGCATCCAGGAGCTGTGGCAGGCCTGGCACAGAGCATGAGGGGAGAGACAATGGATGGATTCCAGGGAGGCCATCAGGGGTCACAGGTCTGGCAGGAGCAATTGCCAAGCTGACCCACATTCCCCAGCTTACACCACCACTTCAGGTGTTGGGCAGATGCTCCAAAACTTTATTGGCATCCCTAGGGAGCTGTCCCAACCCTATGTATTGAGCTGGAGATGGGGGGACTCAGTGATGAGTTAAGGGGTAGAGAAAAGGTGGCACTGGAGGGAAGGGGCTCAGACAGAACAAAAAAGGAGAGACTTAGCCTTGAGCTGAGTTTCACACAGAGAAAGCAACCACAATTAGGGGAGAGAAATGGTACAGTGCATGTGTGCTAAGGTGGAGCCTGAGCCTTGTTTGAGGTGCATCAGAGCACCAGTTATCCTCATGTCCTCTGCCCACTGCTCTGGAGGCACAGGTCCCTGAAGTTTCCCAAAACCTACTCTGTCCCCTGGGAGGAGCAGAAGGGTTCATTGGTGGTTCTATTGGGGCAGAACTAGGAGGTGATTTCAATCAACTCCCAAACAGAGGACAGAACACATAAACCTGTGAGTCAGAGAAAGAAAGGTTACTCTCAAAAAACACTAGATTTTCGGAAACGCTGTGACCACTTTCAAATACAGTAAAACCTTTGATTGCGAGTAACTTGGTTTGCGAGTGTTCAGCAAGACAAGCAAACATTTCTAATACATTTTAACTTGGTAAACAAGCAATGTCTTGCAATCCAAGTAGTTTGTTTCCGGAACGAATCATGCTTGCAAACCCAGGTATTACTGAATATGTAATCTGAACTCATTTCAAACAGCCTTTTGGAAGTGTGCTAACTTAATGACCACAGGGTCTGCCATCCCCTCTCCTGCTGAGTATCACAAGACCTCCCCTTTCCCTAACTCAGTGCCACAATAGCAGTTCTCCAAGGGGATTTTGGGTTGTCTTGCTCTATAAAAGAAAGCCTGGAATGCTGGTGTGTTAAGTCACCCACCTCTTGGCTGGTGAGTGCCCCCTTCATGTCTTTCCTGAACATGGATTTTCAGTACATGATAAGGCCTTATTTTTCATTCTGAGTCTGTGGTCTTGTTTTCCACAGTGCTATGTCCCAGAAGGCTTGAGATCTCTTGTGTGGCCATGACTAGAAAGTCTAGAAATGAAATCTACAGGTGAGCCGCGTTCTCTGTAGAGCTGACTCACCTCTCCCTCACAAGGTCAGAGTTAGCAGGGCACCTGTGGACACCTTTTCCTGCTGCCTGTATGTCTAATCCAATAGGAGAAAGAGGAGTGGAGTGAGTGTGTATGAGCTGGGAAGGGGTGCTGTGAGTCCAAGCCTCCTTCATACACATGCAACTACCGATTTGGCTTCCCTTCTTGTGCCCTTGTTAGAGAAGTGGACACTGGGGTCCAGCCTCATCTTTGTCCCCTGACTTGGCAGGCTTGGGAAGCAACTGTGGAGGGAACTTCAGAGCTGGGGAAGCAGAGGGAGGATTAGAATGCCTTTTGTTTTCAGTGTCTTTCTTTGGACTTTTGCATTTATAATATTTCTATTTTCAAAAGAATCATTTGGCTCTTTTTATTTTAGCATATTTTCCTTAGAGCAATAAAGCTTTTGCAATATGGAAAAAGTGACATTTGATCTAAAGGAGTCTGGAGGGGAGGGAAGCTCTGAGTGCAGAGAACTGACCTTTAGTAACCACCCACCCAGAGCTGCCGGCTGGTGGAGCACAAGCTGAGCCTCCAGGAAGGCTGTCTGGTGCCCTCCACAGGTCAGTTCACAATGGGAGTCTTGGTGACAACCCTGGGAGCATGTGTGCCCGTGCATGTGTGTGAGCCAGTGTTCCTGTCCCTCTCTCCCGTGGTTTCTCTAGATGGCTAACCCTATGTCCCTCCTCTCACTCTGTTGCCAGCTGTCCCAGTTCTAAATCTCTCCCTCTCTTCTTTCAGCCCAGCCCGGAAGCCTGCGGGCTGGGCCAGAGGGAAGCAGTTGTTGCTGTTTTTCCCCAGCTCCCGCTCAAACCTGACACCCACAGAAAGGTCAAGCCCACGTGGTTCTGCACGTCCCCTGCCTGGCCCACCCTGGCTGTTACCATGACAACTGCTGGGCTGGAAATGTCCTTAGCCATCTCTACTCAGCACATTGGGTGGCTGTCCCAGGCTCCAGTCTCAGAAAAGCCGCTCCTGACAGGCATTCTGGAGTTATAGAGCTTCTGGGAATATGGACGGACAGACAGACAGACACAGAAAAACAGATCAAGCCAGAGGCACGCACACTGACTGAGACAAAGAGAAACAGGCATACTTAGGGGCACAGAGAACATGAGATGCAAGAAAGTGAGATGGTGACAGAGCTTCAGCAATGCAGGACTGAGGGATGAATGAAGCAAAATAGAGCCTGAGATGGAAATTAAAAAAAGAGACATGGGATCCATGAGGACACAGGGAGAGGGCACCCCAGACTAAGAGACAATGGAGAAGGCCCTGAGGGAGAAAAAGAAGAGGAAGAGAGGAGAAGGGTGAAAGAAGTCAGTTTTCCCACTGCCCTCGAGCTCATCCCAGTAAATTTCCTTGTTCTGAGCAGGGCTTGATCCAATAGCTCATCCTTTCTGAGGTCTCAGCCAGGCTCTCCCTCTGGCTAGATAACATTTGTCACCTTAGCAGGGACCTCGCCTTAAGCTAACAAAGGTAAAATTGAACCCCACCCCAACACAGGCACACACACCTCCTTGCCCTAGGGAGGCAGTTGGTTCCATTTCAACCCAAATTTGTCATAAATATCTATTCTCAGCCTCACCTTTCTCAGGAGGTGAAATGAGCATCAGAACACTAAGCAGGGATAGTAAGAAATGAGGCAAAATTATGGAGTAGTGAATGTGAACATCAGAGATGATGAAGCCCCCGGAAGTAATTAACGTGAAAGAGGACAGAAGAGACAGGTTGGAAAAACACTGAGCACCTACCAGACATGAGTATAGGAGTGAGAGGGTAAGAGGTGCAGAGGAAGGAAGGGAGACGGGTTTAGAGCTCTCACCAAGATAGGCCAGAGGAGAAGTAACGGGTGGTGGGCCAGCTTGGATTGGTCCTCCTGGTCTGTCCACGAACCATGCCTTCAACATTAGTGTAATGATTTCCCATCTTTGAAGTGTCTCTAAGGCTTTGAGTGAAGTCTCTCAGGGTCTTTGAGTTCTTAGTCATTCTTAGCCTTTTCCTCCTAAGAAATAATGAGGCCATCAGTAGAGGAAACTCTGGAGCTCATCTAGCCTTCAGCTTGTCCTGACCTTGACCACAGTGTGGAGGGGATAATGGAGCCAGTGTCCCTAATATCACCATCTTCCAAGCTTACACGTGGTTATAGAATAGAGCAGGTGGCAGCTTGGAGAGCCCACTACCCTGGTGCCCTCCACCAAGAGAGCCCAGTGAGGGAGCTGGGCCCAGAAGGAAGACTTGAGCCCAGGAGAACATTGAGACTATGCTAAACTAGCCAACCTGGTGAACACACTGGGCCCAGAGACTGAAATGTGAAAAAATTAAAGGTCCCACAGCCCTGGAAGATGGGTCCTGGACTGGGCAGGAAAGTGAATATGCCAGATGTTGATGCCCCACATCCCTTCAACTGACTTCTATGTCCAACTGCAGTTATCGTGGACAGTTCTGGTGTATGCTCTCAGCTTCCCACCTCTCTCCTTCTCTGCCAGAGGCTTTTCTCAACCCCTGCAGGGTAGCCTGGAAGTAGCAGAAGCTTAATACTCCCAAAGGGCAAACTTCAACCAGTGAGGGATGCTTACTTGGTGGTATTTTACCCCAGATCTCCCCATCACTCCATCAGGAAACTCTGAGTTGTGATCTTTATGGTTCCTCAGAGTGATTCCAGGGGGACTGAGCCCTACTCATTGTACCCTTCCCTGTCTCATTCTCCTTGCTCCCTCACTCCTGATCACCCCCTAAAATAAACTGCCTATGTCCAAGTCCTTACCTCATGGCACGTGTTCAGGTATATAAAATAGCACAAGGGGTCTCTTTCTGTGTTCCTCCCAGCCAGGGTATGTCTCACAAGGCTGGGCTAAGATTGGAAGTGTTGGAGGGCTCTGCCTCTGGCTGCTTATTGATAGGTGACAATGATGTTTGTTGGAAGGGATCATTATCATCTAGAGAGGAAAAAGAGCTCACCAGCACTCCCTCCCAGATGTTGCGGAAACCAGGGCTGACGTATTAGCAGCAAGCCCCTGTAGGTCTCCAATGGACAACCATAGACTTTCATAACTGGAGAGGACCTTAGGGGGTCACATGATCCAACTTTCTATGAAATGCAAGAATCCCCTTTACAGCCTCTCTGACACCTGCTTAAATACCTCCAATGACAGTGAACTCACTACCTTTTACAAGGTAGCCCTGTCTATTCTTGGACAGCTGTTAGAAAGTTTTCCTTACACTGAATGGTAATTGATCTCTCTGAAACTTTCCCCAACTTGTCCTAGTTTGTCCGTTGTCCTTCAATGTCTCATTTTTCTACTCAAGACTGCTCCAAGTATTTTAAGGCAAACCATATCTATTACATCTTCTATTTTCCAAGCCAAAAAATCTTATTGCCTTGACATTTCTTCAAATGACTCTATCTTCTGAGCCTCGTCACCCTGAACCCCTCCTCCAGGGAGCACTGTGAGTTTGTCAATGTAGCTATTTCAATGTGGTGCCCAGATGATGCTTCAGAATGTATGACCAGTGCAGAATGTATTTTTACACTGCTATGGCCCTAAGTACATTTCCATTATTAATTCCTATTAACTCTTTATTTTATTTTATTTTATTGGGGGAACAGCCATGGTCATTGGTTACACATTGCTTTCATGCTATAATGGCATAGTTGACTCTTTTAGGGAGGGCACAGCTCACAGTGACCCAGGCGGGATCAAACTGGCAACCTTGGTGTTATTAGCACCATGCTCTAACCAACTGAGCTAATCGGTCACCCAAATTTTAGCTCTTTTGGCAGGTACACAACAGTGCTGACTCAAGTGAAGTGTGAAGACACTGAACATTTGTTTTGGCTTTTCAACATCCTTTTTGCTTTTCTTCAGGTAACAGCAACTCTCCTCTACTTCCTTGAATGGTTCTGGTAGGATTGCCAACCACAGTATCCTGTACCCCTAGCCATAGGTTTGGGCCCATGACCTAGGCCCAGCCAATAAAAATTTCCTTTTCCTGGCCACAGTAATTGGTTCAATGATGAGCATGTGATCCAGATTAGGCCAATCAGAGTCCTTCCTTGGGATTTATTATATGGAGTTGGAAGAGAGAGCTCTACCTCTGGATTTGCCAAACTGGGATAATGTGCAAACTGGGATAATTATCTGGGATAATTCCCAGAACTCTCTATGCTATACCAACACAGAGAGAAAAGTTAAGAGTGAAAGAAAGAGGAGATTAAGAATATTGTTTGACAGTTTGTTTGGAGGTTCTAGCAGGGGAGTGCAGTTACTCGCATACCCTAGATCGAAGAATGGTCAACCTTCCTCTATCGGGGAAGGTTGTCCTCTTCAACTGAGCACGCAAAAATATTGTTTGAGGGCTGGCCACGTGGCTCAGTTGGTTAAGAGCTCGCTCAAGAGTGCCAGCTCTGAGCAACAGTGGTTCTATTCCCGGCCCGAGCTGAGTTGCTGCTGAGCTGCCAACAGGTGGCAGGATGGCTCAGCTAAAAAAAAAAAGAATATTGTTTGAATCCTTGGATTCAGCTAATTTTGAGGCCAGCTCTACTTCTGTCCTTCCCAATCAATGTCCCTTTATGGCTTAATCTAGATTGAGTCTGTCTTCTGTCACTAGAACAAACTAATTAATACTCAGTTCTTTGTCTTCTAATTGTGTAGTTAATTTTTTTATCCTAAATGAAGGGCTTCACATTTATCCCTATTAGGTTTCATACTTTCTTCCATCCTTCCAGTTTATAGAAAAAATTTAGAATTGTGATTCTGTTAGTCAATCAATTACCTATGCCTCTCACTTTTGATATGGGTACCTTCTATGTACTCATCCAAATCATTGATAAAAATGTTGAGTTGGACAGATTAAAAAAAAAAGAAAAAATCAGCATCATGTCAGTTAATCAATCAATAAGTATACTTTTGAGATGGTTTTTCAGACAACTGTGAATCTACTCAACTATACTTTTACCCAGCCTGCACCCTCCAGCCCATCTCCTAGAGCTCAAGACTTGATGAGGCCCCATGCTGAAGACCATGCTGCACTTTGGCATTCTGCTGAGCTACCTGTTGATAATTTCATCGAAAAAAGACATGAGATTGAAAACCCAAAACTGATCCTATTCTTTAAAATGCTCACAAGCCCTCAGTAACCCATCCCCTTTCCTGTGCACTCATGCGTGCACACGCATAGACATGCTCCCTCACCCATCTCCGCCTCTGCCTCCTCACTCCTTACTTGACTCATCTGCAAAAAAACCAGTTTTTAAAAAGTGTATTAGGTCAGCATGAAGGAAGAAGAGAGTCAGTCTTTTGGGGAAGAGGAAACCCTTACTTCAGAACAATCTGTGACACACAGCACTTGGGAAAGGGAGATGGGGAGAATGGAAGAGGAGTATTTCTTAGCCACACCTTGACTCTGGGGGGCTTAGTAAAGCCTGGTGCTGGAGGGTGGGAGCTCAAGCCACAGAGACCCACTGTCGTTCCAGTCTGGCCTGTAGGCGGCAGTATTGTGCAGCAAGGAAGAGCTAGGAGAGGGCTAGGCCCGGCTCTCAGTCCTGGCACTATCACTTGCTAATCTCCTGCCACTACTTTGTACCATGTTTCTCTCTTTCCACTCTTTCATACTTCATTCTACTCAGTTACCAGCTTCCAGTGCTCCTCCCCCTAAATGCTTCTCATATCCACTTCTCTCTAGCTTCATTGCCACATTCATGTAATCATCATCTCTTCAAATATTTCTTCTGCCCCATTCCCTCCCTCTCTCTTTACCTTCTGGGATGCAAATTACACATTTATTAGATTGTTTGATATGATTTCACAGCTTTTGGAAGCTTGGTTTTGTTTTCTCCACCACACCACTCCTTTTTCTCTTTCTGTTTCAGTTTGGATGATTTCTACTGACCTTTCTCAAGTTCGTTGGTTCTTTCCTTAGCTGTGTCTAGCTATTGAAAAGCCTTTTGAAGGAATTCATCTCTGATATAATGTGGTTTTTTTTTTAATTTCTAGATTTCTATTTGACTTTCTTATAGTTTCCACATCTCTGCCAAAAGTCCCCACCTGTTCATTCAATTTGCCCACCTTTTTCCACTAGACCCTTTAAGATACGTCATTATTATTTTAAAGTCTCTATCGGGTAGTTCCAATGTCTGTGTTATCTGTGAGTCTGGTTCTGTGAATTTCTTTATCTTTTGACCATGGATTGGGTTTTTTTCTTTCTTGCCTTTTTGTATGTTTTGTAAATTTCTATTGAATGCCTATCATGTGTAGAAGAGCAGAGACTGAGGTAAATAGCATTTATGCCTGTAAGTGGGTATGCCTCTTCTGTCAGCCTCTTGGTCTGGGAGGTTGAGTCAACCTAACCAGGCAAGTTTTGGGTTTTGTGGTTGCTATTATTACCTCAGTGCAACACAGACTTCAAGTTCCTTTAGTGGTGGGCTGGTTAGAGTGGGGACTGGGGTTTCAGAGCTTTTTCCTGTGTTCCTGTTTCATCCTCAGTTTTTCAGTCATCCCCACATGCCTGCCTGCCCTCTATCAGCTGTAGGTATAATTGCTCACTATTTGGTGCTAGGCTCATGGAGAGGCAGGGCATGGGGGTGGGAGGAAGGGCGTATGTCTGTCATTCTGGTTCAGCTTCAGTCTTAGGCCAGTCCTATGCTCCTGAGCCTCAGGAGAGGGGCTTTCTCAGTATGTCTGCCCCTATTCCCTATGACAGCTAAACTTGGCCTTATCTCTGTGGTTGGTTTTGGGTGCCCTATTCTCCAGCAGAGTAGACCCCTCCTTGAATCTTCAACCCAAGACAGTTTCCTGCTTCTCCCTAAGAGTAGAGGGCATTTGTTTCTACTCTTCCCCTAGAAGCAATGGATTTTTGCCTGTGTTCAAGAAGGGCAAGAAACTTTTTACCCCTTACCCCAAAAGCAGAGGAGTTTTGCTTTTATTCCGCTGAAGCAAGAGTTTGCTCCTCCCCCAGTGGTTTAAGGCTTTTCTTATAGAAGCAGCTGAGGCTTTTTTCATTCCCCCAGCAGCTGCCTTAACCAACTCCTGCATGCTCGCACACCAAGGAGGAAAGCTCTTTGCCAGTTCCTGCTCTGCTCCCACTTTTTCTCATGAACCTCGGGGGAGGCCTGTGGGGAAAAAAGCTTGCCTGTGAGTACAAATGCACCAGTGCATGCTAGCCCATGTGTAGCCTTTCAAATTTTATTAAAATGTTTGTTAGTTTCTCCATACCCGCTTGTGTGACAGCCACCTCTTTGCTGCATGCTCTGTTAAAGTTGAAGCAGTTTGTGTCCCTCCCTCTCCTTGAACAGGTTTTATTTTGTTGCCTTGTGACCTCAGCTTTCTTAGGGCTCAGGAAAAGCTATGATTTTGTAGATTATCTGGCTAGTTCTCATTATCAGGATGGGAGTGACATTATCTTGCAACATTTCACATCCTAAGTAGAACTAGAAGTCCTCAAGTCACTATCATCTCTTTCTCAGACAAATGCAACCACCTCACAACTGGTCCCCTGCATCCAATTTTGCTCCTCTCTATACTGCATCCAGTAAAGTATAAAAATTCTGTCATCAGAAACTTGAAGGAATACAATACCGTATTCCCCCATGTATAAGACGCACCCTTTTCTGAAAAATTTGGGGTCTGAAAACTGGGTGCGTCTTATACAGTGGTTGTAGGGGTTTTTTTACTTGCATTTCCCGCTCTTTTCATGCTTGTTTTTGTGCTCATACAACCACTGTATAAGATGCACCCAGTTTTCAGACCCCAAATTTTTCAGAAAAGGGTGTGTCTTATACATGGGGGAAATACGGTACTTGAAATTAGCTACATAAAATCTGAAACCTAGGTCATGATATACCAGTTATCTATTGCTGACTATCAAACCAACCCAAGACTTAGTGGCTTAAACCATGACATTTGTTTTGTTCATGAATCTACAGGGCTTTGCAGAGACAGCTGGGGCAGCTTTAAGACTAGGGCCTGAAATCGTTTGAATCACTTATATATCTGATGCCTGGGAGGGAAGACTCAAACAGCTGGGACTAAACTGCTGGGAGCACCTTTGTCTCTGTGTGGCCTCTTTAGTATGGTGGCTTCAGGGTTGCCAGACTTCTTACCTGTTTGTTGGTTCAGAACTACGAAAGAGCATGTTGAGAGAAAGAGAGAGAGCGTGCACACCTAGATGGAATGTTTTTGTGACCTAGGCTCAGAAGTCACATTGTTTGTGCTGCACTTTATTAGTAGGTTGAAGGGGAAGGAATATTGACCCAACATCTCAATGGAGTGAACACATCACAGTGTAAAATGAAAGTGTGAAATATGATATATTGATATGGCAATCTTTAGGAAATACAATTTACCATACATGATTCTATTTGTTCTGCAATAGTGAAAAAAATTAACTGCAAAGAAATCAAGCTAAAAAAATAAAATCAAAGGATAACCATGAGCCCTCTAATTGAATTATTTCATGTACACATATCATTGCCAAGTATAAATTTGTGCACTTCTAATCAATTTAACTATGTCACGCCCATAGCAGCCATAACCATCTTTCCAGATGCGAATATGATCTTGTCACTGCCCCTCTTAAAATGGCCCATTAGCTCTCTATTGTCCCCACAACGATTTCCAAACTCCTTAACATGGCTTATACAGCCCTTCACACCCAGCCTTGTTTATTAATTTTCAACCTCGCCTTTTGATGCTTCCTCCTTTGTCCTTTATGCTCCAGCTACACTGAAATACTTTCCAGTCTCCAAACTTTCTTTTGCCTTTAGACCTTCGTACATGGCTGTTTTCCTCTTCTGGGACTTTTCTCTGCTTCCATGCCCTATCCCTCTATTCTGCTATTCATTTTTCTGGACTCAGCTTCCCTATTATGGCCTCTCTCCTATCTCTCACTCCAACTGGCCTAGAGCTCTCATATCTCCTTCCCACATGCTCTCAAAACTCCCTGTGCTTACACTTAGGCTCTACAGCACTAGTGATTACTGCACTAATTAGCAAGGCCATATCTCCCCCTCGATCATTCCATGTGGGAAGATGTGGTTTTGTTTTATTTACTACCATGCACAGCACCTGAAGCCTGGCAAGGGCTCAACAAATACTGGTTAGATGAATGAATCTGTGCCTTAAATAACCACTTCTGAGTTCAAGTAAACACCCCTCCCACAAACCTAAGATTGCTATGGCAGTGTCCTGTCTTGAATCTTATAACTAAAGTGGGGCAAAAGCTGGTTGGAATAGTTTGGAATTTTCAGGAAAATGTTGACTGTTTCATCTGACTGGAGCTGTTTTCAGCCTTGGGGACTCACTCCAAGGCAGGGCCAGGGAGTGGCTCTGGGGCGTCTTACCTCTTCTAGCAATAGTCCTCGTGAGCAGGCCTGCCTGGAAGGGACACACACCTCAGCAACAGCTGGGGGGGAGTTTGTTTACTTGCTGTGCCTATATCCAGAGCCTATTTCTGGAGCAGGTTCTGGACACAAGCCTATGCCATTCCAGCACTGATCTTGCCAAGCCCTGGGTGATGAGCACATGTGCCGTCAGAGAACAGTGGCAGTCGTTTGGCTTATCTCCCTGGCTCCAACCCAGCCTTCTCTGGGCATACCAAGTCATTACTGCTTTGCCCTTGTTGGTCATTGCCCTTCTGTAGCCCTAAAGTTTAGCACTAAATATTGCTCCGTTTTCTCTAACTTTCCGTCTGTTTCACTAAGGACATGAGGAAGGAAGTTAGGGGTGATAAGAAACTTACAAATTTTACTGATTTGAGGAAGTCCTAACTAGAGTTTCTTGGGACTTTCCAGGGTCAAAGGAAACAGGTCAGTATTTTTGGCCAATACGATTTTTCCTATGGTTGGTCCAGTTTCTGAAAGGGAACTGGAACACAAAGAGATCATTTGACTTATTTATGATCACACAGTAAGCCACAGGACAAAGATAGCACCCAAGACTCTTGGTTTCAAGTTTAGTGCCACTTAAATAGCCTAAGATAAATCTATTTTAATAAGTTAGCTTCGGGAACTAAGATCAAATTTGTTTTTGGTAGAGTTTCACCTTTTTTTAGAGCCATCACTTAAGATGTCACCTCAAACCAATTAAGAAACCATAGTGGGCCGACCTAGTGGCACGTTGGTTAAGAGCTGGCTTGGGATGCCAGAGGGCCCCGGTTCGGATCCCACATGTGAGGGCCAGTGACACTGCCTTCTACAGCTAAGATGCTGAACAACAGCTCAACCTGGAGCTGGGCTGCTGTGAGTCGCTGGGGACAATATAGGCTGCAGCCCCTGCTGCACTGGGTTGCCATGGGCTACCATGTGTAGCCAGCAGCCAGCGTGAGCGGCCCTCAAGCCATGGTAAGCGGCCGTCCAGAAGCCAGAGACTGATCTGCCTCACCCGGAAAAAGCACAATGATGGTGCCAACTTGGGCCGGTGAAGCAACGTCCTCCACAACTAGACTGAAGAACAAAAGGACAGCAACTTGTCTGTTCCCCTTCCCCCAATTCCCCAATAAAAATCTTTTTAAAAAAAGAAACCATAGTTACAATGGTTTATTAGACTCCCTTTTGTGGAAACTTGTCTCTATCAAAGAGTTAAGCAAGAAGGTAGCCAGAGATTTGAGGCCTTCCCTTCATCTCTCTCCTCACCCAGGTTTTCACATGGGGCTAAAAGCCTTTCAGTCCTACAGCTCCTTTTTGGTTCCTCTAAATCACCTCCCCATCTTCTCATATTAGAATTTCTGTTTCTTAGGTTGAAAATAGGAGGTAGAAAAAAGGTAAAGCTAGAATCTTATCTGAATTACAGAAACACTATTTTCTGATATAGAAACATCTCCAAACTATGTTATGATCAGTTGCTCTTTGGGAGAGTGTTTTGGGATCTTATTGCTTTTTTTCTTTAATTGTTGTTATGGAGGAAGAATTATTTTTGTTTACCAGGCTGGGAGCAAAAAAAATTAGTCTTTCTTTTTTTTTTTTTTTTTAAACCTATCCATCCAGCTGAAAGCCATCAGATGGCCCTGAAGGAGTGAGGTCTGACACCTGAACCCCAGGCAGAGATGGCAGCTTGCAAGTTTGGTCCAGAGCCAGATGATTGTCCATGTCTGGCTTCCTCAAAGTGTCTGGGAAACACAGAGGCCCACTCTCTATGTGAAAGGTATCCTACTAATAAAAAGCAGTAGGAATAAAGCTAACACCATTAGTCAATGAAAACACAGGGAAAATATATCTGGAAATTACAACAAAAATATTCATATAATTTAGGCAAGGATATGGAATCACCTGGTTGGTTCCCATCTTTTCGGACAAAGAAAACACTTGATTTAGAAATGAGCAAATGTTCTCTGAAGATTTTTATGGCCACCCTGCACATCATTAGGGACTTGGAACCCATTACTCAGAAAGAAGTTCCATGGAGCCACGGCCTCAGAATTGTACCCTCAGAGCACGGAGGTTTGGCTTGTCAAAGGGCACGTGTTAGAAACAGGAGGCTGGCAAAAGTTACCAGCTCCCCTGCGTTGGCATTTGTTTTTACCTCCCCACTGCCTGGGAGCATCTCTCTGGGAGGAATCAGGTCAATAGCACCACACACACAGCTGTTCCGATGAGAAAAGTTTTATGCGTACAACACAAACTAAACAAGAACACCAAAAACAAGGAGGGAAGCACAGGCTCAGCCAGGAAAGCTGCTACAGGGAGCAAGCAGGGAACTATTTAGCAGTCCTGTCAAATCCCAACACCATATTTGCAAGTCTAATTTGGAACTTAGCCCTTTTTAAGTGCAGGAATAAGTTAGGGGAGAAACTCGGCACGAAATAAAAAATATATACACACAGAAACACCCAGCTTTTCACACTTCTTGTGTCCATTTCCCCCACGAGGAACAAATCAGGCGAAGGAAAAGCCCAGGCTCTTTTCTTAAAGTCCCTCTATTTATTATGGACTTGTTAGAGGAGCCCCCAATGGAGCTTGGGTTCAAGAAGGCAGACTTCACTCACCTTGGCCCACAATTTACCAAGGGAATGCTCGGGAAACAGGCAGGAATATCCAGAAGAGGCAAGGAAAAATATGGCTCACTTAACTTATGTGTACATTATACATAAGGGCATCAGTCTCCAAACACATTTACACTAGTCCTTCACTAGATTCTTAGCAGACTTCTCATCTGCAGCACCAGAACTGAGGCAAGCTGTGGGACATACAGGAAAGCGGGAGTTTGAGTCAACGTCACTTCATCCAAGACAGTCACACATGCCAGCCCCAAGCAAGTCCTCAGGGGCCCCGCAGCTGTTTGCTTTGGGGAGTGGAAGGTTGGGCTTTTCCCTTCTTAGATTTCTCCTTGCTGCTGCTGCTGTCGCTGAGCTCTCCACTGTTCCCTGTGGACCGGAGACAGCTGCTCAGTGTGTTCAGCATGCGTGCGTGCGTGTGTGTGTGTGTGTGTGTGTGTGTGTGTGTGCGTGTATAATTTATTGTTCCGCTGCCGCTGGCTCGTCCCCAGCCACTGGCTTCTCAACCTGTGACTCTGGAGGAATCAGATACTGGACCTCTTCTGTACTGATGGCTACTTTATCTGGCTGGAGCCACCTCTTGAAATGTTCCAAGGTGCTAGAAAAGAGCAAGAGAAAAGGGTAGCTGCATCAGACCGTGATGATTAATTACTTAATGATTATCTCAGTTACTCAAATGCTGCCCTCCCACCCACCACCAATTTCTTCCTACAATTGTTTTGCACTGCTAACATGGGGAGAAAGACGATCCTCCTCTGACAGCTGTGCATCCTGGCAGCTCCCAGGCATAATTTACCCCCTGGTGGGCACTCTGGCTACAAGCACTAGGCTCCCTTCAAATGCAGAACCTTGGAAAGCATGATGAGAATAGCTGAAGAGTATATGCCTCCATCCTTTTTTCCCTCAAAACTGAAGAGGAGAGAAATTGTCAAGGGGAGGAAACATTCAAATAAATACCAAATTATTAGCGAAGCAGAAACCTGAGCATCTTGAAATCTCTTATACCTGAGGCAGTCTGAAACTCAATTATGTTTAGCTGCACTGAGCATGATTTGTTTGCTTGTTTGTGGGCTTTTTGTTTAGTTCATCCCATAGCAAGTCCCCAAGATAGAAACATCTGAGCGGCAGTGTCCCCACAAATGAATGGCCACTCTGCCAAAGGGCCCCTTTTTTTGTCTGGATCTGTGGGGAGGGAGAGGGTTCCCCTCCTACCTTCCTCACCTACCCAGGATCCTCACTCTAAATCTGTTAGACATTCATGGTAAAATATAAAATACTAGAAATAATATAAATTGTATTCTATGCTCTTAAGCCAAGACATAAAGCCACACCCAGCAGATTTTAGACACCTGCCAGCGTAGGGGGGAATCCAGTTGTGTACAGCTGGTTTCCCAGCCCATTACTCGCTTGCCAAAAGCAGACCATGGGGTGGGTCACCTACCTGGCCTTCACATATGTGAAGGACCACACAATCCCACTACAGAATGGCCTGTTAAAACATAAACTTTGGGCTGGCCGAGTGGCGCGTTGGTTAGGAGTTGGCTTGGGATGCCAGCTCTGAGCAGCAGGGCTCCGCTTCGGATCCCACATACGAGGGCCAGTGATGCTGCGCCCTCTACAGCTCAGATGGTGAACAACAGCTCGACCTGGAGCTAGGCAACTGTGAGTCGCCAGTGACGGTATAGGCTGCAGTGGGGCTGGCAGGCAGCAGGCATAAGCTTTCGTGAGCTGCTGTGAGCAGCCGTCCAATGGACGGCGAGTGACTGCCTCACCCGGGAAGAGCACAACGATAATACTGACATGGGCCAGTGAAGCCATGTCCTCTGCAACTAGACTGAAGAACAAAAGGACAGCAACTTGTCTGTTCCCCTTCCCTGATTCCCCAACGCTGTTCCCCTCCCCCAATTCCCCAATAAAATCTTTAAAAAACCCCCAAAAACATAAACTTTGAAGTTTGAGAACAGATGCATATCTACTGTTTCCTGGTTCTTGTTTTGAACAATGATAGAAAGAAGCATTCCCACAGATGTAGGCTCTGGGGAAACACTGACCCACACACAGCTCAGGGGATTCAGGTGCAACAGGGGCATTTAATCACCTACCACACTTTTCATAGAATTGTTTCAATTATTTCTATAGAGAAGGGAAAATCACAGTATTTTAGGTATTGATAAATACACAGAAGCATTAACTTGAGCCTTGGTGCTGATCTGATTTCAGAGAAAATGAATTCCAGTTGAGAATTAGGCAGGAAAAAATTTTGTCCTTCTCAGAAGTGGAAAGGAGGGAGCTATTCAAGGAGAGAGAATATAATAATACCAAATTATTAGTGGGTCAGGAATCTGTATCTTCAAGTCTTTCTGTGTTTGGAGCAGTTTAAGATACAGAAAAGCAAAAATTATATTATTTTCTGAACCCTGAGAGGGTAACTGGTCTGACCTTAAATGCCACACTGATTTCTAAAGGATCTTGGGGAATGCTGATTCGGTATTCAAGATACTATAAGTAGAAAATGTAAAAATGCAAGTTACAAAGTAAAACTGTAACTATAAAGTTTTATTTGCACACTGTCCATGATTTCAGCAGCAGTATCTTCATCTGATACCACAGGACTCTCAAAATCAATGTTAATGATAGGTTGCAAACCTAGGTTAAGTCCTATTCTCCTAAGACCTTTTGGTAAAATTCAGGGTTTTACTTCTTTCAGTGATCTTTATTTCGAATAATTTCTTACTGAACTTTAAACTTCTGTTAGGAAAAATATTAATAATAACTAACACTTAAATCATACTTACCAGGTACCAGGCACTGTTCTAAGCACTTTACACATAGTAACTCACTACCCTCACAACAACCTTATGAGGTAAGAGCTACTACTCCCGCTTTATTGAAGAAACTGAGGCACACAAAGGTTACTTACCCAAGGACATACAACCAGTAAGTGGCAGGGCCACCTTCCCAGTGTCACGCATTACCCTGCTTTTGGTGGCCTCTCTCCTTTCTGCATCTGACCCACCTGCAGGTACTGTTCAAGTCCTGCCTCCTTCCCTGGCACAGACACCAGAGCCCATAGGGAGCTCAGTGGTCTCCCGACTCCCAAAGCATGTTCTGTTACTTCTACTCATCTGGCTCTTCTCTTATGCTGCCTTGTATTGTTATATACACATGTATTTGTCATCTCTCTCCAAGTAGTTCTGAGGACCAAGAAAAGGGTCTAAAACTTCCTTATATCTCCCCTCCACCGCATATCCCCAGCCCCATGACTGACCAAGCACAGTGCCTTCATGCAGCAGATGCTTAATGAATTCATTTATTTAGTCTACACAAAGTTGAATGGCTACAATATGACAGAAACTCTATAAGACAAGGGAGATTCAGAGATAAGAAAACATAGCTCCAACTGTTGACTGATTACTACTTTCTCAAGCGCATTATATACTTAAAAATTAAGACAATGGTTTATCCTCAATGATATCCAATCTGTGATCAGGATGCAGCTGGAGTATTTACCTTTTGGCAAAAATACCCATTCTCAAAAATCTGCTGCTGAACTTAGAGCAAATAGAGCAAATTTACAAAGGATGATCTTAGCTCAGAAAAGTTGATATTGCTATCAACTAATATCTCAACTCACTCTCCCTGAATTCTTTAGAAAAACAGAAATGCCCGCAGCAAAACACACTGTCACCTGGAACTGGATTGGGAGTCAATTTACCTCTCATCAGAATCAAGTCCGTCCACAAAGAACTCCGATGCTAACTTCTCCTGGAGGAATCGATCCCAGCATTCCTTCTTGGCTTGGGCCAGGGTTCGAAGCATGTCCTTAGAGGTCACTTCCTGACTTAAACCTTTGATTCTTCTCAGTTTCTTCTCTAAAGAGTTTAACAAAGAAAGTGAGTATGAAATGAAACTAAATCTAAAATGCAAAATGCCAATTTAAAAATTCTTTCACTGATGCGTACATCCACACCCCCTAAAAAAGAGCTCATTTTTAAGGAGGATAGATAAAGGGAAACGTACATTTTTCTTTTTCCTTCACAGTGTCTTCATTCTACATTGTATCAAATAAATGTTTAACCCCAGAAAAGGGAAAAGCCATACTTTTCATAAATCAATAGCATGTTTTCTTTGAAATCACAGAAGCCCAGCAGGTATCTCTCTAAGGAATGCTTGCTTTCCCTGGCTTGACATGTGTATCCTATCGTCTCTTTTCAACTCCTTCAAAATAGTCTCTCTGAGGAGTCAATGGTTTTTCTTTTTGTTACAGTGACAAAAAGCAGTTTCCAAACCTCATGAGAAAGAATTAGATAAAATGATGAGAGATCCAATGATTCATTAGACACTAAAACTGACTTGGTGAGAACTCAATAATAAGAGACCTTTAAGATCTCTATGTATAATTAAATTCTTGATTAAAGAGAAGGAATCTCCCAACATTTCTTAAAGTTGCTCAACTTGTGGCCTGGATATTGGAGCCTAATCAAACAAACATCTTGTAATCCCTGTGAGAGTGTTCCATATGGCTTCCTGATAATAGATGTTTAATTATTCTTATTTGCATTTCAAGTATATCTGTTGAACAGATATCCTCTTTTGAAGAATACAAGAAACGGTATCACCATTTACCTTCTGCTTTAATTTAGTCTTGCCTTCAAATATAATAAATGGGTAAATGACAGTTTTTTGGGGAGGGCAGAGGTGGGCATCAAGCCCCCAAACAATAGAAACTTTATGATTTGCCATTCTGTTTTCATTTCTAAACAGGCCACTTCAGCTAGCATCCACTGATCAAAACAATAAATAACTTTTGTTGCTTCAAGTTACCACCAAGAGCTCACCCATGTAAAACACTTGCAGTTGATAAATGTTAAGTATTTGAGGAATTTTTTTCTCCTTGAGGATATGAAAAGGATTATGTATATCTCATGTTGAACTGGCTGAGTTTCTAATTGTTGATCTTAGTGAATTCTCTTTGATATAGGTTTATTTGGCAATAAAAACAATCTTTATATTGTCTGGCGTGGCTGTCAAGGTGTAAGGAACTCTTGGGGCTGGAAAAGGTCTTCCTCTCTCTGAGTGTGCTGAGCCCCTGATTAGGTGTGATCTAAGTTGGGCAGGCAGAAACAGGTGTCATTGCATACTCCAAACCTGCCTGCCATTGTCTCTCAGACTCTGCCATAGGCACCAGAAATGTCTCTTATTTTCCTCAGAGAAGAAAACTTGAATCATCTTCTTAACTGATTATAGAAAAGATCAGGGGAGTTTTAACTTTCTGAACCAATCAAAATCATCACCAAATCCACAAAAGTTTCTTATAGCCCCTGGGCTCTGAGCAACAACAAGCCAAAGGATCTGATTCTTCAGCTTTCTCAGAGTGTTGCTTCTTCTCCTTATTATCATTAAACAGATGTTCTGATTACCACAAAACAGACTCATCAACCTCCTCAGTCATGGCTGCAAATATTACTATCCTATCTTTGGTGGCTTCCCGACAAATCTCACATTATATAGCCTCATCTTTCTCATTTTGCATCATTCTACCTATGTTTTTCTCATGTCTTTTTCCTCCACTACATCATTAACAAAATTCCTTTTGTTTTTCCAAGATATTTCTTAGCAGTCATGTGAATTCTATTCTGACTCTTCTGTCTTTCCTCAAAAGCTGCTTTTTCCTGAACTGCCTTTCCTTCCTCAAATAATTATTCCCAGGTTTGGTTTTGTGACACATATTAAATAGATGGGTCTCATAGATTTTATA
>NW_017731442.1:1002965-1007009 GCF_001890085.2 Hipposideros armiger
ACTGACAACGTTGGTGTTATGAGCACTGCATTCTAGCCAACTGAGCTAACCAGCCGCCCCTCATAGATGTTTAATAATAAAAAGATACCACAACTTTAAAGATTGGCAATCACTGCCCTACTCTGATATTTCTCTTTCCCCTAGCATAGGACAATCTGAATCTCTTTCCTGTGCTTGGAGTCTCTCTAAATATTTATACTTAAAACCACAGGACATGACAGTGAAGATGTGTTCAGGAAATATTAAAATAAAAAATCAAAATGGCTAACAAGAGGCAGAATGAATTTTATGTTAACATGCTCCCATTCCAACAATCTAATATAATAGCTTTTCAACTGTAGCATCAGAAATCCACATGTAGTTCTGGGGCCATGACCTTTTTTTCAGGATGGCACAAGGTTTGATGCTTTTGAGTTATTTGAACATAGGAGCCACTGATAGTAAGCAAGAGGGTCTACAGAATGTCAAGAAATAAAGCAGAATTTAGATGAAACAGAGGCAGGAGGTGACAAAGATTGTTTAAAGGATGTACAAAGAAAAGAGGGGCCTTCTCAACAACCAACCCCTAAGTTATACCTGACAGATACATGTGATGAGGGCAAAAGAAAAAAATCAAGAATAGAAAACCAGGTTTGATGTAAAAGAACTTCAACAAGCTTCCTTACAACCACCAGCTTCTGATTAAAACAATAACAAAAAAGGTCATCTGACTTACCTAGAGATGCTAAGTACACTTCTGAATCCTGCAAGGGAGCCCAAGGCTTTATAGCTGGCTGAGCAGCAAAATCTGGGGCCTCCCTCTGGCCTGTGCCTGCAGGGTAAGATTCTATAAAGGAGTCTGAGAAGGCATTGCTGGCACCATCCTCTTGGTCGGGAATTGGCAGACGGGAACAGATTTCAGCCCAAAGATCCGGGCCAGATTTTGTGGCTGTAGAGTCAATGCTCTCAAACATTTTCATTTGGAATTTGAGCTGAAAAACAGAAGCTCAAGTAAGCAAGAACTGGCTTCAAGGATATAGTATAAGTATGCAGTACTCAGGTATTTGTTTACACATTGAAGGCTTTTCAGACGTTTCTCTTAACAAAACTTAAAATGTCTTCTATTAGGTTTCTGTGTTACAGATAAAAAGATGACAAAAATGTAATTGGGTTCCTTTTCTGGCTCTGCACTCAAGTTGTTTTCATAATGAAGTTTGTCTTTAAAAATGGAATTTCTACAAGCCAGACACTAAGGACAAATATTGAATGATTCCACTTATATGAGTACCTAGTACAGTCAAATTCATAGAGACAGTAAATAGGATGGTGGTTGACAGGGATTTGGGGGAGGGGAGAATGGGAGTTATTGTTTAATGGGTACAGAGTTTCAGTTTGGGAAGTTCTAGAGATGGAGGGTAATGATGGTTGCACAACATTGTGAATGTCACTGAACTGTACATCTAAAAATGGTTAAAATTTCATGTTATGTATGTTTTAAAACACACACACGAATTTCAACCACATTCCCAGTGAAGACAATCAACCTGCACTTTTCTGCAAAAATCTCCCGAATTCAACTATTCTGTCCTCAGCCAACTAAATTGCTTACAACAAGGCACAGACTAAAGGTCTTGCACAGTTCCATAAACACAAGGATAACAAAAGTGCTGCTTGGTGAAAACTGTCTCTCAGAGTACTGTCATATGCAAAGTCCCATGTGCTCATTACATGTAGAAGCTGGGCTATATGCCTTATGTTCTTATTGTAATAGAAACACTGAAAGGTAGACATTTTCATCATTTTACAGATGAAGAATCTGAGGATCAGAAGGGTAATTTGTCAATGGCACATTGCTGACGTACGGTGAATCCTTGATTGGAACCAGGTCTGTGCTGCTCCAAAATCCATGTTTTTATTTACCCAATAGAACTCTGCCAGTTTGGGAATATACTGAGAGTAGCCCAAGCAGAGGTTGGTGGTAAGGGCTATGCACAGACCCTGGGGCTTTCATAACTACCTAGTCGTATAGGATGAGTTGACACTTTCTCTCAGGAGGGACCTTTGAGATTAGGAAGGCTGCCTCTGGAAAGGTCTGAATAATTCCAGGAGAGCCCAGCCAGCGAAACGGCCCGGAAGTAAAAGGGACAGATCTGTCACGGGAGCCCTGCATGAACTGATGCCAGAGGCCACAATGAACCCCCACCCCTATCCCGAAATCGTTTGAACGCACCCAAACCAAAATTTTGCTCACACCGGAGCCCCGGTCCCCTTCTCCCCTAAGAAGTTCAGAACACTGCAGGAAATCCTGGTGTCCACACCCCGGGCCTTAGTCACTCTGGCCTCAAGAACTGGCTGAGCGGAATGAGTCAGGCACTAAGGCCGATGTGTAGTATTCCGGGATGGGGCCGGAGCCGGGGATACAAAGCTCTGGGTACGCCGGCCCCCGCTCACCTACCGCAACAGCCTGCCCAGCAGCCCGCAAACGCTCAGCTCAGCTCTGTCTATTGCAGCCCGGAAAAAATAGGGGGCGGAGTCTCCGAGTGACCGATCCTGGAAGTCCTCCAATCACCGCCAGACCTGGAGATGTTCTGTGCATCGATAGGTCGACTAGAGCTCAGGGTGAGGAAGTGATGAACTGAGTGCAAGGAAGCGGTGGGCGGGCCTGTTGTTGCCGGGAAACGGTGCAGTCACATGCCCTGGGCCTCTACTTTTCCTTGGAGTCAGGTCGATTCCGCTTGTATCTGTGTGTTCCAGTGCGCGGACAGTACCCTCCACTCATCCCCTGCTTAGATGGAGAAACCCGATTTTAGAGGTCTTTGACGTTTCTTGGTTCCCTGGGCAATTTCACCTCCTCAGCAATTTTCTGGGTAGGTGTTTGTCTCCGAAAATTTCAGCCGTTCGCTACCCTAGTTAGAGCACTTTTGCTGATGGGGAGCACTTTCCTTACTGATGGGAGACCCATGCCCCATTCACCAAGTTAGGAAGCTTTCCCTCATTCATTTAATGAACAGACGCCAAGCTCCTGCTGTCTTTTAGGCGTTCTGTTAAGCGGGAATTCAAGACAGGCAGACTTGGTATGAGTCCCAGAGGTCTTTATAGCTCAGTTCAGGAAGGTGCACCATGGGGCAGACAAGTTTACAAATAACAGCAAATAGCTGTACAGGAGATGACAGAAGTGTGGCCAGAGCACATAAAGGAGAGTGGTCACGGGCAGTTTGTATCACAAACGCTTTTTATTTATTTATTTATTTATTTATTTTCAAGTTCACGTCAGAAGGGTAATGTGCCGATGTCATAACAAGGTTTGAGCGCGGCACATCTCATACACAAGCGTGAACACCCAATCATCACACTTATGAACTACAAAAGGATCCAGAAACACTTTTTAAAGGGGATGACTTTTGATATCCTCTAGGGATTATGTTTACTGCGATGTAACCCTTCTCCACCCCTAAAACCCCAATTTCCGGGGCAATTACTCTCTCCCAAGGAAACGTGTACCGAAAGACATTAGCCAACCATCCGTAGAAGTAACTTGGCTGATGATATAGTCTCTAGATGTGTCCAAAGCCAATCAATGTGTCTGTGGTGGTAATAACTATCACTATGTGAAAGGGAGCTACAAGGAACTCTGTTGCTCATATTTACAACCACTCTTAGAGACAATGTGCAAACAGAAGGAAGTGGAAAACACGGAGGTTAGAAAACAAAGGAGCAAATAATAGGCAAGATTTTAGCAGTGCTTATTCACAGGGAGCAAATAGGGAGTAGGGGTGAGGGAATGGAGCCTCCCAATGAGGGATCCTCAGGCCTCCAACTACCAACCCACCAACGACATGAACCTGGCAGCATCCGATTCATAGAAAGGGGCACTCTCGTAGCTTTATGGGTGCTTCATCAAGCTACTCCATGACCTTTTGACTCCCTTATCCTCTTTTCTCTTGCTCACCAAACAAACTCTTGATTTCATATTTGGGCTGTTAAATATCTTGATACCAGGATGAGGGTGACTTTAACAGTTAGGCACACCAATAATCACTGGTATAAACAGGAATACATTTTATA
>NW_017731442.1:1008334-1020239 GCF_001890085.2 Hipposideros armiger
CCCACTGACCTGGAGCTAGGCCTTGTGATTTCCTCCTCACTCCCATTTTTATGTTGCAACCAGGGTGATCCTTTTGGACTAGAGATCAGATCATGTCACACACACACACACACACACACACACACACACACACACACACACCAAAAACTTTTTGATGATTTTCCATTACTCTTAAAATACTTAAATCTTTAACATAGTAAGTTAGTTGGAGTTCTTAGTTCAAATTATAGCCAACTTAAGCAGTAAGAGGAATTGATTAAAGCTGATCTGTCCAATAGAACTTTCTGTGATGATAGAAATGTTCTGTATCTGAGCTGTCCAATAAAGTAGCCACTAGATTTATGTGGCAACTGAGCATTTGAAATGCAACTTATACAACTGATGAACTGAATTTTAAATTTTATGTCATTTAAATTAATTTAAATTTAAATAGCCAAATGTGGCTAATAGCTGCCCTACTGTACAGCACAGGATTAAAGGATATTAAGTAGCTCGAAGAATCTTGAGATGGCCTGAGAGTTAGGCTTCGGGTCTATAGAGCCAGGAGCAGTGTCTAAAACTCACTGAGGAACTGCTCAGAGAACAACCCACTACCACTGATGCCACGCTAAGGTCCAGCTGCCTGCTGCTTACAAAAGTTAAAAATTGAGAGACATGGTTGGTGGAAAGAAAAGCAGGTTTATGCAGAATGCCAGCATTCTGGGAGGATGGCAGACTCCTGTCCAAAGGCCATCTCCCCATTCCTAGACCTATCAGAAGGTTTTATAGGTACACAAGAAGAGCAAAGGAAAGAGGGAGTTGGTCAGGCAGGTCCAAGAGCTTACATCCTTCCTGGGGTCTGGTCTGTTTTAAGATAATGTTATCTCTGGACTCCAGACTCGGACTGGGGCTTTATGTATATTCCTTTGTCTGGGTGCCTGAGGATTAAGAAATTGCTCTTTTCAGGTTAGGATTTTGTTAATAAATGAATTAACAAGGTATGTGTAACTTTGAGAAAGAGAATAAAACAAGGCTCTTCAGTTAATCAGTGAGGGGAGAAACAAAGAGAAATTTGCTGAATATCAGGGTAGATCAAACTGCAAACTAAGTCTAACTACAAGTGGCTAGATAGAGAACTATGTGGGGAGTCAAACTGCAAACTAGTTAAGTCTAATTACGTTATTGACTTACCAAATTTCACCCTAACACCACTAAACATAGACACTGCAGCTGGCATTACTGACTGGGCACTGGACACAAATCAGATGTTTGCAATGCTATATTGTCAGACATGAATGCCTACTTCTTCTGTGTGTGCCTCTGAACCAAAGATTCTGCCTGATGGATGGAACCCAGGTAAAACACTGATATCCAAGCTGTAAGGGAGGCTGGGGAGGCCAGTTTCTGGCTTCTACCTCTTGAAGGCAGTACTTATTATATGGGAAATTCCCCACACGCAAAAGAATAGTATTGAGAAGATGCTGACTGTCAAAAGAGTATGACAAATGTCTACTCTATGTGGTCTTGTGGTCTATACCAGCGCTTCTCAAACTAATATGCAAACAAACCATTTGAGGATCTTGTTAAAATGCAGATTCTCATTGAGTAGATCCAGAGGGAAAGAGAATCAAGATTCTGCAGTTCCAACAAGTTGCCAGGTGTGGCCAACATTGCTAATCCACAGCAAGGCTTCATACAATCCCACAAAGACTCACTCTCTCTAAATCGCTCTGATATCTCCGTGTCTGTGCTTCAGACACATTCTGAAAAACATTTTTTAAATGACTTTATGGAAGTATAATTCATATACCATACAGTTCACCCTTTTGCCATGTGCTGGTTCTTAAGAGTTTCTGGCTTCTCTTGATTTGGCTCTTTTTCTGAGTTGGTTTCAGTAGTTTATATTTAAGAACTCTGATAAATCTTCTGATCTACTTGCAGTTTAATGTTAGGACAGGAGTAAATGAGACGCAAATGGAAGATCGCTAATCATTCTCACGCTGTTAGGGGCAAAGGCAGGTGTGAAAACATTGCTTGTGGGGTGTACTTTTAAATACATATATAACAGGTTTATTGAGATATGTCACATATTATAATATTCACTCTTTTAAAGTATACAACACAGTACTTAAACATTCTTAGCATATTCAGAGTTTAGCGGTCTGTTTTGTTCTGTTGTAAATAAATTCTGTTTTAAATTTAGAGTCTGTTTTGTTTTAAGTAAAGCTCCTTTCAAGAGTTTCTTCAGACCCACGGAACTTTAGCATATCTACATGAAATCAACGCTTTTGGAGAGTCTTCTCGCAGCCTTTCAACTCTCTATTCAACTCACTCCCTCTTCTCAACCCCCGCCCCAGCACTGGGGGGTCTCACTGTGATTGGCTGGTGCAGAGTGACATCCTCAGATCGCGACTCAGGAGCAGCGGCTGCGCGGTTATGTGGCCGGGCGGTCGCCGGCGGTTTCCGATTCTCGTGCCCGGGTACTTCAACCTCTGGTGCCTCCGCTTTGCCAGGACTTGGAGTGGCCGTAGGACCCCTATGGCGGAAACGCTCTCGACTGGGGCCGAGGAAGCGAGCGGGTTGAGGACTCCGGCTCAGCAAAACGGAGACGCGGGTGGCGATGTGAGGGATGAGTGGCCCCCGGGGCTCCCAGAGCCAGCGGGCCCAGAGGTGGAGCTGGCCCCTGGGGACGGAAAGCAGGCCACAGGGAACGAGGAGCAGGCCCCGGCTGCAGCGGTGGGCCCAGGCAAGCGGAAGAAGCGGCGGGGCACACCCGGAGAACGCGTGGTGCCGCCCCCGAAAAAGCGGCGGGCAGGGGTGAGCTTCGGCGATGAACACTTTGCAGAGACCAGCTACTACTTCGAAGGAGGGCTGCGCAAAGTGCGGCCCTATTACTTTGACTTCCGAACCTATTGCAAAGGCCGCTGGGTGGGCCATAGCTTGCTGCACGTCTTCAGCACCGAGTTCCGAGCCCAGCCCCTGACCTACTACGAGGCTGCGGTTCGGGCTGGGCGCCTACACCTCAACGAGGAGCCGGTACAGGACCTCAGCATTGTGCTCAAGGTGGAGTCCTGATGCAGCCGGCCGGGAGTGGCGAGGAAAGGGGGAAGGGTCTTTTTTAGAGCCAGTGGGGCATAGGTACTGGAGTAAAATCGGGGTAATTCTGAAGCTTTCTCGCTTTCACATGAAACACTCTTTTAGCTCCTTCCCCCCGCTCCATTTCTGCAAGTAGCTCCAGTGCTTCAAAACTCAGCCCATTTATCCCCTCCATCAAGGCGACTTGGTTGTTTCCAAGGGAC
This sequence comes from Hipposideros armiger, assembly GCF_001890085.2. Taxonomy (NCBI): domain Eukaryota; kingdom Metazoa; phylum Chordata; class Mammalia; order Chiroptera; family Hipposideridae; genus Hipposideros; species Hipposideros armiger. Next base: position 1,011,613 of record NW_017731442.1, read on the forward strand.
AGCAGTGGGAATTCTTATGGCCCCTCTTATGCACTGACTAGGAGGCACTGATCACTTCCTACCTTGCATTGTGATTCTCTGTACAAATAGTATAATAGAGGCTATCATTTATGTCTCCTTAGTATGTCCTGGTCACAAAGTTAAGTATTTTAAGTACTTTAACATTTAGTTCTAATGACAGCCTTGTGGGATAGGTATTGCCACCTCGTTTTACCTGTGAGGAAACTGAATTAAGATAGACCTCACAGAATGAAGGCAAAAGTGTCACCTCCAAAGCCTGTGTTCTTATAACTACTACTTAAATTATTTATCATAGGGCCTGATACAATAGAATTATAAACTGTCAGGCATAAAGACTAGAGTTGTCTAGCCCAGTGCTTTGACCCTTCTTTAAAATTTCTTCACAGCTAAAAGGTACCAGACACCCCTGTGAGTAGCACTGGCTCACCAGGTTGTGATGGGAGACAAAGTGATTTCAGCATTTGGAGAATGGGTGGTTTGAATCCCCTCTCCCATCTCAATTTTGAAAAGCACAGGTCTGGTCTAACCCTCACATTTTACAGGTAAGGAAACAGAGGCCCAGAGAAGTTAAGTGATTTGCAGTCAGCCTGTAGGAGGAAATCCAGATCTACAGCTCAGATCGCTGGACTTACAACTTGGTATTGTTCAAGGTCATGAAAAGTAATGATTTATTGAGGGGTTTTTTTGTCCCCACCATTTTTGAAAAATTGATCTTTTAAGTATAATATTATTGTAGAGAAAATACAAATAAACAAAATCAAAAAACATGTAATCCCATCACCCAGCGATATCACCATTAACATTTTTGTGTATATCCTAATTCTTTTTCAGTGCCTGCTATCTACCTGGGTATCTATTTTTACAAAATGAGCATACACTGTGCATACTGCTTTTTCTGTGTAAGAATACATTGTGACCATTCTTCCATGTTAATAAATAATGGGAAGCTGTGTGTGAAGTTGACCGATTACAGATTGCTGGCCCCTGGGTTGACCGATTGCCTATGTCATTGGCAGGACAATGACTTCTTGCGGAACACAGTGCACAGGCATGAGCCACCAGTCACAGCAGAGCCTGTCCGCCTGCTGGCTGAGAATGAAGATATGGTGGTTGTAGACAAACCTTCTTCCATTCCTGTCCACCCCTGTGGCCGCTTCCGACACAATACAGTCATCTTCATCCTGGGCAAGGAGCACCAGCTCAAGGAGCTTCACCCATTGCATAGGCTTGACCGCCTTACCTCGGGGGTCCTTATGTTTGCTAAGACAGCAGCCGTCTCAGAGAGAATCCATGAGCAGGTTCGGGACCGGCAGGTGAGCCTAGCTTTTGTCTCATGCAGATTACCTCCTGGGCGCACAAAGCTGTGTGTCAAAATGGCATCACTGAGTTCTGTCTGAAGTGGGCCTTCATGTTTTCCTACCTTCAGGGAGGGCAACACCTTAAGTGCCAAAGACAGGTAATTATCTCTTACATTTCAAGAGATGTTTAGAGATGGCATACACTGCCTGCCTCTCTTGGTAGTTTGCTCTTTTGAAGTTTTAAAGTGCTGACAGGCAGAATGAGGTTTTTTACAATTGAGGGGAGAGTACTTGATGGAATGATTGTGGATGAAATTGGAAGAGGCTTGAGTAGAAGAGTTAAATGGTAGTGATTGTGGTCTTGAGACTTGTAATTCTGGACCTGATTGTGATACACTTACTGAGTGCTTACTGTATATCAGACTTAAGTACCAAGTACATTAGAGCCTCACTTACTGAATTCGTATAACAGCCCTATGAGGTAAGTGCTTTCCTAATCTCACGTTTTCTAGACAAGTTAATAGAATTTAAAGAGGCTAATGTAGCCAGAATCATGAAACTAGAAAATGGTAGAGCTGGGGTTTGAATCCTCTTCTGTCTGGCACTGGTGCATTCCTCATCACTTGCAGAGGACCTGGGCTTCATGAGTTTAGGCTGTGTGCTGATTTCTCCCTCTTCCCTCTTGTGTAGCTGGAGAAGGAGTACGTGTGCCGGGTAGAGGGGGAGTTCCCTGCCGAGGACGTGACCTGCAAGGAACCCATCTTGGTAGTGTCTTACAAGGTAGGGGTGTGTCGTGTAGACGCTCGGGGCAAGCCCTGTGAGACAGTGTTCCAAAGACTGAGCTACAACGGCCACTCCAGTGTGGTGCGGTGCCGGCCACTCACAGGCCGCACGCACCAGATCCGAGTCCACCTCCAGTTCCTGGGCCACCCCATCCTCAATGACCCCATCTACAATTCAATGGCCTGGGGACCCTCGCGGGGACGGGGCGGCCACATTCCCAAGACAGATGAGGAACTGCTGCGGGACCTTGTGGCAGAGCACCAAGCCAAACAGAGCCTAGATGTGTTAGATCTCTGTGAAGGCAACCTGTCCTCAGGACTCATGAACTCTACAGCTCCCTCCTCAGAGCTAGGCAAGGACTGCCTAGAAGACTTGGCTGCATCTGCCCCAAAGACGGATGGAGTAGCTGAAGCAGCCCCCCAGGATCTGAACACAATGACACTGGCACCAAAGAATGCAGCTGAAACAGATGTTGAGAATCAAGAGATAGACCCTCTCTGTCCAGAGTGCCGGCTGGTGCGACAGGACCCCTTGCCTCAGGACCTGGTGATGTTTCTGCATGCCCTGCGCTATAAAGGGCCAGACTTTGAGTACTTTTCACCCATGCCTACCTGGGCACAGGATGACTGGCAAGAGGACTAAAAGCTGTCTTGTGGAGGGATTTCTTCTTGGGTTGGAAGAGGCCATTGGGGTAGGACTGACCTCATAGGCTGGTGGTACTCAGGGTTTCTATAAGGAGTGAGGTTGGGATCTTAAAGGACCTGTTCATACTGCTACCTCCTTCCTTCTCCCTCCAGCTGGAGTTTGGGGACTTTTTGGTTTGTAAATATATCCCTTTTATACCTTGTGCATCTGGTTTTCCTACTGCTGCTTTTATTTTTTACTATTGAGGTAAATTCACAACATGACAATTAACCATATTAAGGTATACAACTTAGTGGCATTTAGCACATTCAGTGTTGTGCAACCATTACCTCTTCTCTGGTTCCAAAACATTTTCACCCACAAAGGAAACCCATAGCCATTAAACAGTCACTCCCCATTTCCGCTTCCTCCCAGCCCATGGTAACCATTAATCTACTTTCTGTCTTGATGGATTTGCCTATTCTACACATTTCATATGGAATCATATAATGGAATCATACAATAAATTACATTTTGTGTCTGTCTTTTGCTTAGCATGTTTTCAAGGTTCATCCAATTTACAGCGTGCATCAATACTCATTGCCTTTTTATGGCTGAAAAATATCCCATAGTATGGATATACTACATTTATGTATCCCTTCATCAATTGATGGACATTTGGGTTTCTACCTTTTAGCTGTTGTGAACAGTGCTGCTATGTACATTTGTGTACAAGTTTTTGTTTGAATATGTGTTTACAGTTCTTGAGTATGTACCAAGGAGTGGAATTGCTGAGTCATATGGTAATTCTGTGTTTAACTTTTTGAGGAGTCATCAGATTTTTCCACCGTGACCAAGCCATTTTATATTCCCACTATCAACACACCAAGTTTCCAATTTCTCTACATCCTCACCAGTACATACCATGTATCCCTGAAAATAAGACCAAGTCTTATATTAATTTTTGCTCCAACAATCTACATTTATTCATGTACAAAAATCTCCATTTATTCAAACAGTCATGTCTGGCTGACGATCTTAACTGGGGCTTATGTTTGGGAAGGGCTTATATTACGAGCATCCTGAAAAATCTTGCTAGGGCTTATTTTCTGGCTGGGTCTTATTTTTGGGGAAACAGTACTTTTTGTTTTGATTATAGTTAGCCTAGTGGAAGTGAAGTGTTACCTTGTGGTTTTGATTTGCATTTCCCTATTGATTAATATATCTTTGGAGAAATGTCTATTAAAGTCTTTTGCCCATTTTTAAATTGGGTTGTTTGCATTTTTATTGTTGAGTTATAAGAGTTCTTTATATATTTTAGATACAAGACCATTATCAGATACATGATTTGGAAATATTTTCTTCCATTTTGTAGCTTGTCTGTACATTTTCTTGATAATGTCCTGTCATTCACAAAAGTTTTAATTTATTTTTATGTGTACAATATTGTTAACTATACACAACAAATGTACAGATCTCTAGAACTTAATCATCTTGCATAACTGAAACTTTATACCTGTTTAATAGCAATTCCCCATTTCTCCCAGCTCCCAACCCTATATCACTATTCTAACTCTCTGCTATGTATTTGACGGTGTTAGATACCTGAAAAGAAAACCTTTTTTCCTTGACTCAGTACTTACAGAATATAGTTAAAATGTTTGGAGGTTTCCCCACACCAGGCAATTCTCTCAGACCAGCTAAGTGTCCTACAGTTTAACTCAACTCTGACACTATCTACCTAGAGATAGCATCAGATTTCACAAATTAAGGGCTCAGGCCCACAAGACTGCCCCCGCCTCACATGCCAATCTCAAAAGCCCAGGTTGTCACCTGTGCTTCTGACCATCCATAAATCAGAGGTTCCTACAACCCTGTCCTCAGGTTCAGTCATTTACTAGAATGGCTCACAGAACCAAGGAAAATTACTTACTAGATTACTGGTTTATTACAAAGGATATTAAAGGATGCGAATGAACAGCCAGATAAAGAGATACATAGGGTAAGGTCTGGAAGGAGCACAGGTGCTTGACCTCATAGAACTCAGGACGTATGGATGCCTTCTTCACCAACCTGGAAGCTCTCTGAACCTAATCATCTGCATGTCTTCTTTGGAGAAACATCTGTTCACATCCTTTGCCCATTTTCCAGTTGGGTTATTTGGGGTTTTGCTATATTTTTAAATACTATTTTCCTTCTAATTTGGAATATTAACCCTTTATCAGACATAGGATTTGCAAATATTTTCTTCCATTCCATAAGTTGTCTTTTACTTTGTTAATTGTATTCTTTGCTGTGCAGAGGCTTTTTAGTTGGATATAGCCCCACTTGTCTATTTTTGCTTTTGTTACCTGTGCTTTTGACAAGTTTTAATTTTGATGCAGCCCAAGATGGTTATTTTTTCTTTTGTTGGTTGTGCTTTTGGTGTTCTATCTGAGAATTCATTGGCAAATCCAAGGTGATGAAGATTTACCCCTATATTTTCTTTTCAGAGTTTTATAATTTTAGCTCTTATATTTAGGTCTTTCATCCATCTTGAGTTGATTTGTGTATATGGTGTGAGACAGGGATCGAACTTCTTTCTGTTACATGTGGATGTCCACTTTTCCCAGCACCATTTGGTGAAGAGACTGTTCTTTCCCCATTGAATGATCTTGGCACACTTGTAGAAAATCATTTAACCATAGATGTATATAGGTTTATTTCTGGACTCTTGATTCTTTTCCATTGATCTCTATGTCTATCCACTGCCAGTACCGCACTGTTTTGATCCCATTCCTGCAAAAGATGCTGATGGAATTTTTAAGTGTAATTTAATTTTATATTGTGTTAAAAAACAACAAAATTTACCATTCTAGCCATTTTTAACTATACAGTTCAGTAATATTAAGCATGTTCATCCTTGTTGTGAAACAGATCTCGAGAATTTTTTCTTCTTGCATGACTGAAACTCTATACCCATTAAACTACAACTCCCCTTTCTGCCCCTACCTCCAGGTCCTGGTAGCCATCATACTTTCTGTTTCTATGAATTTGTCTGCTTTAGATACCTCATATAAGTGGGATCATATACTTCTCTTTTTGTAATTGGCTTATTTCACTTAGCATAATGTCTTCAAGGTTCATCCATGTTGTAACTTGGGACAGGATTCATTCCTTTTTAAGGCTGAATAATATTCCATTGTGTGTATATATCACATTTTGTTTTGTGAATAGTACAGTGAACATTGGTGTGCAAATCTCTCTTCAAGTTCCCCCTTTCAATTCTTTTAGTAATATCTCCACAAATGGGATTGCTGGATCATATGGTAATTCTAGTTGTAAATTTTTGAGGAACCTCCATACTGTTTTCCATAGCAGCTGCACCATTTTATAATCCTATCAACATTACACAAGTGTTCTAATTTCTCCACATCCTTGTCAACACTAGTTATTTTCTGGTTTTTTGATAGTAGCCATCCTAATGGGTGTGCAGTGATACTTCACTGTAGTTTTGATTTGCATTTCCTTGGTGATTAGTGACACTGAGCACCTTTTCATCTGGCCATTTATGTATCACTTTATGTGAATAGAAATGTCTATGCACGTCTTATGCATTTTTAAGTTGGGTTATTTGATTTTTTTGTTGTTGAATTATAGGAGTTCTTAACATATTCTGGATGTTAACCCCTTTTCAGATGTATGATTTATATTTTCTCCCATTCCGTAGGTTGTCTTTTTGTTCTGTTGATTATATCCTTTGATACACAAAAGATTTTAAATTGAATGTAGTCCCATTGGTCTATTTTTGTTTTTGTTGCCTGTGAAGTTGATAGGCTTTTAGTAGAGATTGCATCGAATCTGTAGATTGCTTTTAGTTAGTTACCATCTTTTTTGTGTGTGTGTGGTATTATCATCTTAACAGTATTAAGTCTTCCAATTCATGAAAATGGGATGTCTTTCCATTTTTTTTTTAGGTCTTTTTAAATTTCTTCTAGCATTGTTTTGTCATTTCCAGTGTACAAGTCTTACACTTGCTTGGTTAAATTTAATCCTAAGTGTTTTATTCCTTTTGATGCTATTTTACATGGAATTATTTTCTTAATTTCATGTTTGGATTGTTCATTGCTAATATATAGAAATACAACTGATTTTTGTGTTGATTTTGTATCCTGTAACTTTGCTGAATTTATGAGCTTAATAGTCTTTTTTGTATGGATTCTTAAAGTGTGTGTGTGTTTTTTTCACATCATCTGCGAATAGAGATAATTTTACTTCTTCCCCTCTAAACCCTCTGTGTACTTTTCCTCTCGTTTGAAGCTTGCCCATGTTTTGAAAACTGTCACATTTTTATCAGTCATTAATCACATCAGAACAGTAAGAATTGCCTAGTAAAGTTGAACATGCACATAACCAGTGATTCCATTTCTAGCTATATACCTAGAGAAACACATGTACATGTAACCCAACAGACATGTATAAGAACATTCACAGCAGCATTCCTGTAATAGCAAAAAACTGGAGATGACCATAAAAGAATGGATATCCATAAGAGAATGGATACCTAATTTTATTTTCAGATAGTTGTATACTAAGTAGCAGTGAAAATGAATGAATTACATGGATAAAACAGTGTTGCATGAAAGAAATCATGGATGAATAACTGATTACATTTATATAAAATTCAAAAACAGACAAGACAATTTTTTTAGGGATAAATACATGCATATTTGATAAGAAAAGCAAGAGGATGATTAACACAAAATTCAATAGAGTAGCTATCTCTGGGAGAAGGATGCCAGAGAGGGGCACCCAGGAAGCTTCAAAGTTGCTAGAAATGTTAACTTCTTAAGCTGGGTCATGTATACATGGCATTGGTTTTATTATTCTTTTAAACTGTACATATACAGTATATTACTTATGTATGTATTGTATCATTTTATGTATAATATCTTTCAGAATAAAAAATTTAAAAAATGTTTTAAAAACTTTTTAACCTTTGGTTATCTCTGAAATAGTGACTCTCCTTATTTATTTATTTACTTATTTACTTATTTATTTATTGGGGAATAGTATGTTTTTCCAGGACCCATCAGCTCCAAGTTGAGTAGTTGTTTCATTCTAGTTTTGGGAGTAGTTATTTTATTCTAGTTGTGGAGGGCGCAACTCAGTGGCACATGTGGGGATCAAACAGGCAACTTTGGTGTTATGAGCACTGCGCTTTAACCAACTGAGCCAACCTGCCACCCCTGACTTTCTTCTTTTAGTCACCCATTGCACACAACTCCTAAGGTCTGTTTGACCTCCATGCAGCTGGGTTGGGTACCACTCCCAAGTGCCTCAATCATGGGTCACTTTAATCAGGGATGGAAAAAGAACACCATATGTATGGTATTTTGAAGACTAATGATAAGCAATATATAAAAATTTGCAAAAGTGACCCATCACTTTTACTATGTCTTAGATTCAAATACTGCCTTTTTATTATAAAAGAACTGAGGGATTTAAAAGCAGCTTATGGCTTTGGTAGTGTAGATCTGACATGTTCTCAGACACAAAGAGCCCTGTGCCTTGAATTTTCTAACACATTACCATGGCATCTACGCACAAGACTCTTGAAAATAATAAGTGATGCAAAAATAATAAATGATGTCATTTTTCAGGTTCTTTTTTCTTGTAAACTTTCCAATATTCTAAATGTTGAAGGTAGGTTAAGGATTTTTAAAGAACAGCTTTATATCTCACTCTAAATGCTAAACCATCCAGAATCAGAACTGAGGCAAATATATATGGACTAAGAATTTTATAAGACAAGAAATACCAAAGATTGCCAGCAAACCATCAGGGCTAGGAAAGAAGTGTGGAACCGATTCACCCTCACAGCCCTCAAAGGACCCAACCCTAGTGACACCTTGATCTCAA
>NW_017731442.1:1021274-1024446 GCF_001890085.2 Hipposideros armiger
TTGGTATTATCATTGCGCTCTTCCTGGATGAGGCAGATCAGTAGCTGGGCACTTGACAGCCGCTCACGGTGGCTCTTGTAGCTCACGCTGGCTGCCAGCCACTCACAGTAGTCTATGGCAGCCCACTGCAGCAGGGGCTGTAGCCTATGCCGTGGCCAGCGACTCACCGGCAGCCCAGCTCCAGGTTGAGCTGTTGTTCACCATCTTAGCTGTAGAGGGCAGTGTCACTGGCCCTCATGTGGGGTCTGAACCTGGGCCCTGCTGCTCAGAGCTGGCGTCCCAAGCCAGCTCTTAACCAACGCGCCACTCAGACAGCCCTGACGTGGACTTTTTTAATGGTCTGTTTTTGTCACTTGGTGTGCTGTCATACATAGTTCATAGCAAATGCAGCCTTCATTTGTCCATCAGTAACACATAAGCATTTACTGAAGGAATTTGATCAAGAATTGATAAATGTAAATCAAAACATTCAGATAACAATATTCAAGAAAGTCAGAATCTTTGAGAAAGCCGGGGGTGGGGGATGCTCAACATCAATGACCTTTTATTTAACTCAAAGAGAAATATAAAAAAAATGTACTACTCCATAGTAACACAATCAAAAAAGGAATTATTGCTTCTGTTTCTAACTCCTGGAACCACTGGTCATGTCCTCAGGTCTTGCCTTCATCCATTAACTTCACCCTATTGGGATTCGGTTCAATTCCATTTTACTTTATTCTGGGGATTCCAAATGAAAAAATTATTTTGAAATTTGAAATATGGGGCATTGCTCCTCAGTATGATGAGAATGAATGGTGTAACTGATTGTTGCTTGCTAACTGTTCCTAGCTATCTCAGTGGAAGATACAAAGCATGGGATATCACAAGTATTATTCCCCATTTCCCCTAGCCTGTTGGCATTTATTCAGTTGGTCTTGCCTAAGCAAGGTTACTATAAACTAGATGCCAGATTTTGCTCTACTGATCTTCAATATGAAAAAAATCATTTCATTTTCAGCTCAGTAGACATCCCCAGAAGCTGTTGTAGCAAGCAGGATGTTTTCACATGATAGCATACAGCTCAGGGAATGATTTGAGCCAAGAAAAGTGTTTCTTGTTGGTCTTGCACACTCAGAGAAGAATGTCTGGATTCATTCTTGACCATCCCCAGGCCTTATAATAACTGTCTTCCCAGAGATGATTCTTCAGTGGGACCTCATTTCCTAATGGTAAGAAACAGAAGTCACTTCTGTTGTTGCCTGCCTCTCAAAATCAATCTTTGCAAATCTTGCAGCCTGGGTTCTGGGTTTTTCTTGCAAGAGTTAAGAAACAAACTGTAGGCAATCCAAAAGATGTCATTGATTTCAAGTCTTCATTCAGGGCTATTTTAGTATAGAAGAGCTGCTGGCACATAAGGGCCTGCCCCGCTGCAAACCATCACCAACTAAATACTGGACAGTTTTATCTGAGCACCTCATTCTCCAGATGAAATGGATCTTCCTGAAGCTGGACTTGGAGAAGGAAGAACCGTTCCCTGGCACTTAAGTGGTAAGAGAGCTGGAATATCTTGGTAATACATTTTGCTGTGCAATGGTTCTTTCTCACATGGCCTTCTAGAGTTTGAAGGTCCTGCAATAGTTCAGGATAGGACTTGTGAAGAGGAACCCTGGTGTTGATGGAGAATGGTTTCCTTGAGCTGTGGTTTGTCGACAAATTTGAGGGAATAATGGGGATCTTTCCAAACAGCAGCCATTCGCGTAGAACGATCTTTTCCGTCTTGCACTTGCAGCTGCTCCAGTAGATGGCGCCTCGAACTCTTTTACTGCCTTAGTTAATACATTTCTTTAGATGACTAGTCTAAGTATTTTTTTTCCTCTGGGTTTTTTAATAATCTGGCATGTTGTTGATTCTTTTAATTCTCTTAGAAAAAGGTAAAACAGTTTTTATAGATCAAGAGATCATAAAATGCAAAAATAAACTGTTTTAGCAAGTCTTACTGCAATTTCATATGAAAGAAACCACAAATGAACTAAGCATGCAGAGAGGTACAGAACTGAGGAATAGAAAAGGGAGCTTTTCCTCAAAATTTCCTTTTTTCTTTTCTCTAGACACTTCCAGTGCTTTGTATTTTCAGAACTTCTGCAAAAGATTTTCTTTTGAGAAGAGAATCCACTCACTTTTTATTTGTAGACTGGACACATTGATAGACCTTATTAATTTCCCATAGGAAGTCATCACATGCAAGAAGCAGGCAAAACTCAGAAAAAAGATGCAGCCTTACTAGTCTTTAGGGAGGTTGCAGCACTCATGGGCAATTTAAATACTGTCTGGTAAGTGCTGGGGGAAACCTGGGGAGCTACAGAAGCAGCTAGGAGGGCTGCAAAGCTGAGAGAGAGGAGGGGGGGACGGGAGGGAGAGAGAGACAGAAGAGGGAGAGAGATATGAAGGAAATCTAAGAAGGAGCTGCAGGCTGCAGGGCTAGGGGAGGCCTGTTGATGGGGAAGACATCTAAGCTGAGAGCTGAAGGACCAGGAGCCAGCCAGGCAGGGGTGGATGGGAAAGAGGTATGGGGAAATGAGTGCCTGTTCCAGGGAGAGGAGTAGGGACAGTATTTGCAAAGGTCTTGGGGAAGAGAGCAAGGCCTAGTTCAGGGAAAGCTTATGATCAGTGTCTTGAGGGTACTTTAGAAAACTCCCTCAGGGGCTCTTAACCTTTCTTGTGACGTAGACCTGTTTGGCAGTCTGGTGAAGCCAATGGGTCCCTTCTCAAAATATTGTTTTAAAATGCATAAAATTAAATTTGTTGGACTACAAAGGCAACCAATTATGTTGGAATACAGCTATCAAAATATTTTTTAAATATTTGATATAATAATGCATGTGCTTCTTTATGGATGCATAACATTACAAGATGTAATGGCAAGTCTAATAACTACCATTATTTTGAAGTAGTGATGAGCATAAAACAATAACAGTAATGTAATATAAAAATATCCATGATTTCTATTGGTGACAAAATCACAGGTAAGGTTAATATTACTGTACTTTGTTGTTTACCATTATTAAAGGAAGTGCTTTCAATTAAAGATTAATGAAAATAACGATGCAATTTTTCCCCCCAAATAACCAATTGAATTTTATCCATGGTCCTTTGGGAGTGTGTGGAACTCGGATAGGAGCCCTTCCTAGTA
>NW_017731442.1:1024786-1047754 GCF_001890085.2 Hipposideros armiger
TTGGGCAAGTTTATTTTCCAGCGTCCTCATCTGTAAAATGGAGTAATAAAAATGTCTATCGTGATCACAGGGTTACGGCGAGTGGTGTATTTCATTGTGGTAAATGTAGATAAATAATGGACAAAGGTTGTTAAATGTGAGTCGAATGAATTTGCCTGATGACCTTTCAAGATTGGAATTTCTCTTCTTTATCTGCTTCTTATGTCTCCCACTCCGCTTAAATCCAAGAGAGGATTTAACATTCTTCTCTGGGAAGGTAGCCATGTTTCAGGTCTTCAGTCTCTGGCTTCTAGATAACGTACTACCAACGTTCCACATGTTGTCAACATCTTTTCAGTTTCCCACTGTATATTTTTCTTGAGCACCTGCAGCCTGCTGGGGACTGGACATTGTCTCGCGGTAGCTTTTGAAGTGAAACCTGTTATTTCATAGTAAGGCCAGTTATTAAAAACTCCGGGGTAAGAGTCCACAATAATTGAAGCCCCTCAATCAGGAGCTAGGTTACTTATTATGGAACAGATCAGCATTGACATATATGGGACTAGTAATAATCACAGAATTCTATGTATTGTTTACTTTATATAAAAATAAATTAAATCTGTTGATTCCCAGAAAACGCCCTTTTCTTTATCTGTCAGGTCAGAATGCTCCAAAAGCCGCTTTTTAAATATGTCAAACGAGATCGATGGTGCTAGAAGCTATTTCCACTTTGCAAATAAATTTACACTTAGTTGAGGCAAAAGTCACCTCCGACGAGGATGGGATTCGAACCCACGCGTGCAGAGCACAATGGATTAGCAGTCCATCGCCTTAACCACTCGGCCACCTCGTCCCTGAAGCTTACCCTTTCCTGGTAGCTATAGGGAGTAATACTAGGGGGATGTGACGCAATATTATGGAGGCCGCCATTTTGTACGGAAGCAAAAAGCCAATAGTTTTTATAGCAAGTAATCAAAAGAAGATGGCCGCTCCCATGTTATGTGGGAGTTGCAATGGGGGAAACAAGGAAAATTCGGTAGAAAATGAGAAACCTTGAAGAAAATAAAATTGGCATACAGGCTGGAAAGGAAGTTCGATTACAGAAGTCTTAGGAATAGGGGTGGTCTAGCTCCTAAGGGGCGGAGCCGACGCAGAGAGTGACTTTGCGCATGCGCATCATCTAGGCGGTTAGATTTGAATACTTCACGGAGGCAGTCTGGACGCTGCGAGGTGACGTCGAGCGGTGAGCTTCCTCTCTGAGGAGCGCGGACCCCAAACAAGTCTGAGGAGAATTTGTCAAGCAGAAGGCTGCGACGGGTAAAGAAAATGACCCTTTCGTTCTGGGCTCCTGGGCGGGAGGAGGCTTTAGGTTTTGTCTGAACGTCCAGCGGTGGGAGGTGGCTCCCTCAGCCCCCGAAAGCGCTGGGCCCAAGGTAGAAGCCTCTCCCTGGGTGCGCGGGGCACTCTTTCCTCAACGGGCCTGCACATTGTGCTCTTTCCTTCTCCCCAGCACTTTCCATCCACATCTGGGCCTCTCGGGCCGGCCTCGGCTTTCTGGTCCCTGACTCTCTCAGCGTCCGGATCCGCGGCGCCCCGCCCTCCTCCTCCTGTCCTGGCTCCGCGACTCTCTTCTCGCATCCTTGCCGCTCTTCCCTAAGGAACTCTCTCGGCTGTTTGTATTTCTGACTCAATCATCTCAGCTATAAATGAAGTGACAGTAGCAGTAAGTGATTTTAAACTTTCGGCTTGTGGTTTATTTACAATGTCTTGCAGGGCTGTAACTGCAGATGTAATAACATGAGCAAAGAAGCCAGTATTAGTACGCCACAAATAAGTTTTTAAAATCTTCCTTTGCCCATTGTTAGCTCAGAGTTAAAGTCCCTTTTCTTGCTTTTTATTTCAATAGAAAAAAACATTTTTTAATTGCCGATTGGGACTTTAAAGGTAAATTAATAGAGATATGACAGAGAAGACTAAATAAAGCAAAGCTTACTCTAGATGTTAAGATTGAAGTTTTCACTTCAGTTGAATTGGATCAATTGAATTCCTCAGAGATTTATTGCGTTCCTCCCTTGTACTGGGGCTGGGAGCAAATGATTCAGGGTCCTTACTCTAAAAAGAGTTTTCAGTCTAGAAAAGGAAATAATTAATATACACAAATAACTAAGACAATGTAAAGGATTATAGGACATTTTAAAGTGGCATGGGAACACACAGAAGGGAGAGCTTATTTGATACCTTTAACAATGGAGACTAAAGGAGGCTTCATGGAGAAAGCGGTGTTTGCGGTGTAACTTGAAGGGAAGAATGATTTACGGAGATAATAATATGTCGTAAGATTTTGCTAATTAGGTTCAAAGCAGTATCATTCATCTTGACTATGTGGGCAGCTGGAAATGTTACAAGATGACAAATCGATGAAAACTGAGTAAAACTGAAGTGTTAATATTAATGATGTTTGATGCTAAATAAGAGACTAGAAGATATTCTAGGTATTGATAGGATGGCTATCCAATAAAACTTTCAGTGATAATGGTGGTGCTCAGTACCCGTTATTAGTCACATGTGACTACTGAGCACCTGAAATGTGGCTAAAAAACTGAATTTTAAATGTTATTTTAATTAATTTACATTTAAATATCTACTGTATTGTACAGCACAGGCCTAGAGCCTATATCAGGGGACACTATGTATTAACTCGAGTTATTGGTGTGTAAATGCAGGAGTGAACCAAGAGCCAGAAAGTAAATATTTCAGGCTTTGCAGGCTACATCATCACTGGCATGGTCTCTGTCACATATTCTCTTTTTATTTGTTTTTTTTTTATTGTTTTCTACAACCCATTCAAAATGTAAAAAACAAGCCAAAAAAAAAAAACACTTGTAAGGGCCCATTTGGCCCAGTAGCCATAGTTTGCAGACCTCTGAGTTACTTAGACTAGTAGTTCCCAAACTTTCTTGGCTCGTGGTGCCCTTAGGTCAAAAGAAATACCTAACAGTTCCATTTATTAAGTAGTTTGGGCCAAACAACTTAAAAAGTTATTAAGTTGAAATAAATTTATGACCTGACCACATAGTAGCCATTTGAAAAAATAATATGTATACATTGAAGGAAAAGATAATATCTTTATTTTATTCTTAATAAATACAATTATTTACTAATTGGATATGCATGCCTGTTGAACACTGCACAACTTCTCAAATCTTGGAATCAGATTGGACTCTGCCTCCCTTATTTCCTGCGCCGCATTGATTAAAAGAACTGCTTTATATCATCTGCTGAAGATTCAGCTTGTCAGTAATATGTTAACACTAATGTAATGTGAATGGGTACTATTTTGAGCTAGTAGTTCACAATAGTACCTGACAGATATTGAAAATTGTTGTTTCTCTCAAACATTTAAAATATCCCAGGACACCTCTATGAGTATGCTGTAGCATCCCTGGGTTCCAGGTACAGTTTTGAAACCAATCAATAATCAAACTAATGTGGCAGTTATCAAGAGTTCAACCATAATAGCATTTTATAAATGAGGCTTAACATTGGGGATCTGGAGCCTCCTATTTCTGTTGAAGATGGAACTTACAGTTATGTAATAAACAGAATATTTTAAAAGACTAATAATTTTTGAATCTCATCAATTAAGTGTCAACTGGTCTGTAGATTAGACAGGAATGATTCTCAATGACTTTCAAACAGGGAAGATGTATAGGTGGTCCTAATTTGATAGTATTTAATATCTTTATCTGTGAATTTTGAGTATATCACTGAATTTGAAAATATTCCCATATGTGGAAATTACCATAAAGGTAACTTTAAAGAATTTCTTAATTACTGATTCAGCAAATGTTTATTGAGCTTTTATTTTTTACAAGGCACTGTGCTCGGTTCTCAGAATATAACAGTGAACATAAGAAGCACTAGCCCTTTTCTCACAGAGTTTACTGTTGGGGCAAGGGTAGTTTGGGAGATAACAGGAATAATTAATTTACATGACAGACTTAAATTACTGTGTGGAAATGCTACAAAAGAGACATACATAGTGCTACAAAGAGTGCTTTTCTTGGCTTTCTTGCCAAGAGAGAATATCAAATATAAATTCAGTGACTCAGGAAAGAGCTTTGTGTGTGCAGAAAGAAATGCTAGTGTGGCTAGCATAGTGAGTGAGGAAGACAGTGGTATGAGATGAAGTATGAAGTCTGAGAGGCAAACAAGGACCAGATTTTGTTGAGCTTTGTAGGTCCTGGTGAAGAGTTTATTTCAGTAGATGGGAAGCCACTGAAATAAGGAACTGTGTTAAGTATGATTTATATCTAAGAAGATAAGTGCCTAGTATATGGAGAAAGGAATGTAGAGGAGATAAGAGTGAAAAAGCAAGGAGGCCAGTGAAGTGAGTATTGCAGTATTCTATGTGAGAGATAACGATAGCTTGACCTATGGTGGTAGCTCTGAATATAGAAGTGAATAGATTTGGGATATATATTGGAAATAGAACTACTAAGACTTGATGATAGAAGTGGAAATAGCTGTCATATTTGTTTGATCTTAGAGGGAAAGTTTTCAAAGTTGCACAATTAAGTTGATGGTTGGTTTTTTAAATAGATACTATGTGTTAGATTAATGAATTTACTTTCTATTCCTAGTTTGCTAAGTTTTTCTTTTTTTTAAACATGAAAGGATGTTAAAGTTCAAACTTTTTTTTAATCTGTTGCGATGATCTTGTGATTTTTCCCTTTCAATCTGTTAGTATGATAAATAGTAAAATTAATTTTCTAATGTTAAACCAATTTTGCATTTCTGGAATAAAATCAATATGACAATGACATACTATATATACTTTTTACAAATTGCTGGCTTCCTTTTGCTATTTATTTAGGATTTTTATATTTATGGTAGTGAAATCTTTTCTTGTACTGTATTTTTCTGGGTGGAAGAACTCTGGAGGTGGTTGCAAGGAAATTTTAAATCCAAAATAATTAGCTTAACATAATGGAAGTGTTGATTTTGAGAAGGAGGAAATTGAAGCTGTTTTAAAAAACCAATCTTGTAAAATTAACTTCTTACATTGTGTGCAAAAGCTAAAATTTAAAAATATGATTCTAAGTAGATATGGGTGTTACCTGTGAACAGGAGGTAAGTGAAACCAGAAGAATGGAAAAGCAGACTGAGAAAATGATGGAGGACAAAAGGGAGAAGGTCAGACATCAAATCCTAGAAGATGCCTGTCATGTTATCTGTATTGGTAACTAGTTGAATAAATTGATACTAAAAAATAAGCAGACTTTTATTTCACTGTGAATTTCAGGTTCATTATGAAGAATCGTTCCCTACTTTGATTTTTGTTATGCATGATGAAAGCATGTAAAATAAGATATGTTTTTTGTTTTTTTGTTTTTAGTTGTTGCTAACAATCACATTGATTCTAACAATTTAAGGATATGGTATTAATTTAGTGTTGTGGTAGACATGCTGATATTGTTGAGTCAAATCTCTAGATGTTCTTTTTTTTTTTTTGAAATCTTTTTTTACTGAAATGGAATTTTTTCTTATCCAGGGGTAAGGGCCTAAAGGTAATGCAAAAAGTAAAACTTAGTACAGTTATGGGTAGGTAGGAGCTAAGACCAGTCAAAGAAGCATCAGACTATGCCTTTTATTTCACACTTTTTCCAAGACAAGCACTAATTGGGTGGAATTGTAAGCGTAATTAGCTGCACTGTTCAAAATGTTATTTTTCTGTCTTAAAATATTTTTGCTGAGTACTTATAGTTGAATTTTCATTAGGTAAATATGCATATTATGCAAATCCACTGTATTTTAATACTTAATTGACTTTATTTTGGGATTGAGCTATTTAATCCATCAACTCTTATAAACTAGGGCAAACTTTTATTTTAACCACTAGAGTCCATATCATCCCATTCAGTTAGTCACTGATTTTAAATATGAGGATTTTCCAGGAGTTTTGATTATAACAGTGCGTAGTTAAACTCAAAATTTTTCATGTCTTGTAGTCCCATAGGGTAGCTTTTCCTACTTTTTTTTTTCCTTTTTGTCTTCACCCAGAAAGAAATATTGAAGTCACAACCCTGTTCTTAATCTCTTCAGATTGTTCTTTCTCTTCCTTTTTTCTCACCTTTTCTAATATTGTATTTGTTACAGAAAAGGTTTTCTTCAAAAATGGATGGGATGTCTTCAGAGACTAATGAAGAAAAGTAAGTTCATGCAATGCAGCTAAAAATGTTAAACTCTTTATCAGAGAAAGATACTTTTTCAACTAATAAGAGCTATTGATAACTTCTGAAATGTTTCCTTTCTCTTCTAGAGAAAAGAAGTAAATGTTACCAAGTCATAGCCCTCCTTGCCATAGCTTATATAAACTCATCTAGAGTCAAAAGTGTGAGAGGCTTTAGAGACCACCTCCCATCTCTTCAATTTAAGGATGAGAAAATTGAGGCCAAAGGAAATGAAATGATTTGTCTAAAGTTGGTATCACAAACTGGTGGCTTGTTTACAATCAGACATAATTTTTTTCCTAAACTAAAAATGTTTTCCTAAACTAAAAATGTTTTTTAATTTTTGAATTAGTTGCTAAATTTCAAAATCTTAAGATTTCATATAAAAGTTAGATTTTCAGCTTCTCTTGAAAAATCGACTGTGGCAACACTGGGCTTATATTCTTGCTTGACAACAACTAATCTGAGTGAAGTAATGGCTATGACCTTTAGGCTAGGCAGGAACTCTTCATTATAGTCTCCACCTCACCCATTTTTTTTGCACTTACTAAATTATGTGTTTATCCTCCATAGGCATTTGAATTTTCAAAACCTTGTCTAAAAATCACACAGTAGTAAAACCAGAGCTAGAATCTCTTGATTTATAGCCCATTTATCTTATAAATGTACCTCTGTAAATATGCTAAATTTTGTTGTATTGATTATGTTTCAAGAGATAGTATTGTAGTATATAACATGTATTTTAAAACACTGACTTCCTAAATATTGAATTTAAAGTGTTATAAATTGTGGTAAGTGAAAGTGATGCCACGTGTTAAGCGAAAGTGATGACCAATTTAAAAGCATGTAAGGGATGCTACGATGATGGCTTTTGAAAATTCAGCCTTTTATCAATATGTATGTAAATTTTGTTTTCCTCTTTCAGGGACAATATAGAGAGACCTGTTAGAAGACGACGTTCTTCAGTAAGAAACACTTAATTTAAGTTAATTGTTAACCTTTTTTGTTTTGTTTTGTTTTTTTTTTAAAGATTTTATTGGGGAATTGGGGGAGGGGAACACTGCTGGGGAATATGGGGAAGGGGAACAGACAAGTTGCTGTCGTTTTGTTCTTCAGTCTAGTTGTGGAGGACGTCGCTTCACTGGCCCATGTTGGTATTATCATTGTGCTCTTCCCGGGTGAGGCAGATCGGTCGCCGGCCTCTGGACGGCCGCACACTGCGGCTGCTGGCTGCTCATGCTGGCTGCCAGCCACACACTGTAGCTTACGGCAGTCCACTGCAGCAGGGGCTACAGCCTACGCCGTCGCCAGCCACTCACGGCAGCCGTCGCCAGCCACTCACGGCAGCCGTCGCCAGCCACTCACGGCAGCCCAGCTCCAGGTTGAGCTGTTGTTCACCATCTTAGCTGTAGAGGGCAGTGTCACTGGCCCCCATGTGGGATCCAAACCGGGGCCCTGCTGCTCAGAGCTGGCGTCCCAAGCCAGCTCTTAACCAATGCGCCACTTGGCTGGCCCCCTGAACCAATCACTATTGCTGAGATATATCATGTCTTAGACCAGGGCTGTATATTTTACCCTAGGTTGGGACGGGGCTTCACCCAGACCATGGGATAAGAGTTGGCAAAATAATTAGGGGAGGTGGACAGGGAGGGAAGGGAATAGATACCAAATATTTAAACAAGCCACAAAGTATAGCACTGAACAGTATGAATTTGAGGAGTTTTAGAGGTTTTTACAGGAATTTTAGCATCTCTACCTCTCTATTCCTGGTATAATTTGAAATAAACTGGTAATTAATAAATAAGCCAGATTTTCTTGAATAATTCTCTTCTAGATTTTGAAACCCCCAAGGAGCCCTCTTCAGGACCTCAGAAGTGGGAACGAAATAGTTCAGGTAAGTTTTTAGTGCAAATGCTTTATAGATGACTATTTTCATTGATATTTTTAATAGACAGGAACTTTATTAGCCATATGAAGAGAAAACATTATAAATGATTCTCAGTTAAATATGTACAAGTAAGCATCCCATGGCCTTCTGGTTAAAATCCAAACACTGAGTAAGCTGGCGCTCGTGGTTTTTAACCCCTATTTACTTTCCAGCCTTTTTTCTTGCCACTTTGACACATTTATCTCACCATTCGGAATTGCTTACTATTCCCCAGACAAAACATGAACTGTCAAGCCTGCAAGTGTTTACATATGATGCTCCCTCTGCCTAGATGGCTAGTCCTTCATTTTTTTTTTTCTCCCAACATTTTATTAAAATGTTTTTTCAAACATGCTTAAAGGTAGAAAGACATTTCTAGTGAATGCTCATAAAGCCATCACCTAGATCAGCGGTTCTCAACCTGTGGGTCGCGACCCCTTTGGCGGTCGAACAACCCTTTCACAGGGGTCACCTAAAACAAAAAGATATTTACATTATGATTCATAACAGTAGCAAAATTACAGTTAGAGTAGCAACGAAAATTTATGGTCGGGGGTCACCACAACATGAAGAACTGTATTAAGGGGTTGTGGCATTAGGAAGGTTGAAAACCGCTGACCTAGATTCTACAATTAATATTTTATCATACTTTATCATAAATCTGTATTCCTCTTTATTTGGTAATTTCTATTTATCTTTTGAGACTCAGCTTTGGAATCATTTGTCTGAGAAAATCATCTCTCAATATTTTCTATCGTAATTATTTACTAAGGTCCATTCTAAATTGAGAGTTCCCTGAGGACAGGAACTTAACTGTATGTTTTCTAAATTTATTGTGCCTGGTACATAGTAGGCTTTCAGTACATTTTGTTGATTGATGCAATGCATATAGTTTTGGAGATCATATAATTCTGAGTGCTCTACTTTGGCCTTTCTATTTCTCAAATACATCGAGCTTTTTCCTGCGTGAGGGCCTCTGCACACATTCTGCCTAGAATGGTTTGTCTCGACCCAACTCTTTAGCTGACTACTAACTAATCCTTCAGGTTTCAACTTAAATATATTTTCTCAAAGAAATCTTTCCTGATTCTCAGGCTAAATTAGTTTTTTTATGTAATTTTCCTTCATACCACTCATCATACTTTAAGTTTTATATTTGTATGGATTTTTTGTTTTAGTATCTGTTTTAACCATGAATCCCCAGTAGAGTAGTAGAGTAGGGGCCATATATATTTTTTTTTAAGATTTTTATTGGGGAATTAGGGGAAGGGGAACAGACAAGTTGCTATCTTTTTGTTCTTCAGTCTAGTTGTGGAGGACGTTGCTTCACTGGCCCAAGTTGGCACCATCATTGCACTCTTCCCAGGCGAGGCAGATCAGTCGCCGGCATCTGGACGGCGGCTCACGGTGGCTTGAGGGCCGCTCATGCTGGCTGCTGGCTACACATGGTAGCCCATGGCTACCCACTGCAGCAGGGGCTGCAGCCTACGCCGTTGCCAGTGACTCACGGCAATCCAGCTCCAGGTCGAGCTGTTGTTCAGCATCTTAGCTGTAGAGGGCAGCGTCACTGGCACTCATATGTGGGATCTGAACCGGGACCCTCTGGCATCCCAAGCCAGTTCTTAACCAACGCACCACTTGGCTGGCCCTGTATTTTTTTAACCACTATTTTTCACACCAAGATCTGGTGTGTGTGTATATTTAAAAAAAAACTTTTAATGAATTTTGAATTATTTAAGTGACAGATTCATAGACTCAAAGGATTTTAAAACGAACAGGTCAACACCAGTAATCTTGAAACTAGCTTCTTCATTTTATAGATGAGAAATATGAGGTACAAAGAGGTTAAATGTTTTGTCTAAGCCCACACAACTAGTTAGTGGCTTCCAACTGGAGCTCAAATCTCCTAATTAAGCACTAAGCCCTTTTCTATATACCACACAAATTGGTTTTTCTTTTTCTATTAAGAAATATACTAATATTTGGATCTGAGAATACTGTTGAAGAGCAGTAGAAAGCCCCAGCCATTGAAGACTTGAAATATTCTAGCAATTTCCCTTCCTATCTCTTCTGACAGAACTAGTCAAAATTCGTTTACAAAGACTGCTGCAGTTCAAGAAAGAAGTGGATATAAATCCCTTTAGAGGAATGCAGACCTAGTCTGTGTAAGGAAGGCCACATTGTCTAGATCCACCATGCCTTCCAAGAATAGTGAGGAGAGTGGAATTTGCATTTTGAAGATCAGTACTGAGGGAAGTAACACAGCTGAAAAGTTGCTTGTCACATATGTCTTTTTATCCTTCATGCTGAATACTTCACTTTAGCCCTTTAGAGACTTAAGTACAGAAAGCTTTTATGGAATAAAAAGACATTGCATTAAAGTTGTTAAAAAGAAATATGTAAGTCTCTTTTAGTCCCAGTATTTACTATGTCAGTGTTATTGTCATATTAAGCTTGAGGCCACCTACAGCATCTGTTAGGGTCTTAACAGAGAAGATGAACATTCCTGATTCTTTGTTATAATAAGACTTATGTTCAGGTATTCAGAATTAACACAGTAAAATTCTTTGGATTTTGTTTGTTTCTCTGTCTTGCTTTTTGTGTTTGATATCTATGTGAGTAAAAATGTTTGTTCTTGTTAAGGAATATGAAGGAAAATAAAAATAGTATATTATAATGAAAGATGCTCAACACCACTAATCATTAGGGAAATGCAAATCAAAAGCACAATGAAATGTCACTTCATACTCATTAGAATGACTACTATCAAACAAATAGAAAATAACAAATGTTGGCTAGGATATGGAGTAATTGGAACCTTTGTGCACTGTTGTGGAAATGTAAAATGGTGCAGCTGCTATGGAAAACAGTATGTTGGTTCCTCAAAAAATTAAAATAGAATTACCATATGATCCTGCAATTCCACTTCTGGGTATGTATCCAAAAGACTGAAAACAGGATCTTGAAGAAATGTACACCTCTGTTCATAGCAGTAGTATGCACAGTAGTCAAAGGGCAGAAGCAACCCAGTGTCCATTGACTAATGAATGGATAAACAAAAAATGTGGTGTCAATGGAATATTATTCAGCCTTAAAAAAGAAGAAAATTATGGCATATATCACAGCATGGATGAACCTTGAGGCCATTATGCTAAGTGAAATAAAGCACGCACAAAAAGACAAACACTTTATGATTCCACTTATGAAGTACATAGAGTAGTCAAATTCATAGAGACAAAATCGAATGGTGGTTACAGAAAGGTTAGTGGGGAATGGGGAATTGTTTAATGGATATAGAGTTTCAACTTTGCAAGATGAAAAACAGTTTTGGAGATTGGTTGCATAACAATGCAGATGTACTTTACTGAACTGTACCCTTAAAAATGGTTAAGATGTTTGAGTATTTTAGGCTAAGTGAAATAAGCCAGTCACAGAAGGACAAATACTGAATAATTCCACTTATATGAGGTATCTAAAATAGTCAAACTCATAGAAGCAGACAGCAGAAGAGCAGCAGTTGCCAGGGGCAAAGAGGAGGAGAAAATGGAGAATTGCTAGTTAATGGATATAAAGTTTGTTATGCAAGATGAATATGTTCTAGGTATCTCTACAACGCTGTGCCTATAGTTAATAATATTGTATTATACCTTTAAAAAATCTGTTAAGATGGTAGATCTCTTGTAAAGTGTTTTACCACAAGAAAATAAAAATAAAACATTTTAAATCAAATATATGGTGATGAAAGGAGAACTGACTCTGGATGGTAAACACACAATGTGATATATAGGTGATGTATTGTACATCTGAAACCTATGTAACTTTACTAACAATTGTTGCCCAGTAAACTTTATAACTAAAAAAAATAAAAAATATTTTTAAAATGGTTAAGATGGTAAATTTTATTTGTTTATTTTACTACAGTTACATTTTCTTTTAAATCTTAAAAATAGTAGTAAGATAACCATTAACAGGCAACATATCACTTTCTTTGTCCCCAGTCTTTCATCTTAATAGCAAAATAACCATTCATTTAAAACAGACCAAAGGTAAGGGGCAATAATTACCTTCCTTAAATATATGTTGCTTGTGTCAGTATGCTTATTATAACTCATATTGAAAATTATATTCATGTTTGTTAAGTGCTTCTACACTGATATATTTTGGGGAATCAAATTAATAATAATCAAAATAATAATATTAAATTAATTCAGAATAAGACTTGATCTGTCTATAGTACTCTGGAGACCCAATTCACAGTGGTTACATTAACAATCATACCATATATTCTCTGCCCTTAGGAGCCCAGTGCTTTGAGAAATAGGAAAAGCTCTCGTCGAGTCAGCTTTGCAGATACTATAAAGTAAGTAGAAAGGAGAAATAATTTTAAAATTACAGGTAATGCTTTTTTGTGTGTCAAACCAAATATGTTGGTACTAACGGACTCTGATAACCTGTGTTTCAATAATCAGCATTAGAAAATTGTTATTTAAAAGGTGGTTATTCATCATTATGCTTAAAAGAGAAACATTGAAAGCATTCCCTCTAAAGTAAGGAACAAAATAACTAAGTTTTATCACTGTTATTTAACTTTGTATTGAACGTGCTAACCAACAACAAAAATAAACTAGAGAAAGAAATTGGAGTTATAAAAATTGAAAAGATGGGGTAAGTCTATTACGTTTTGCAAATTGCGTATTAGGAAAATCCAAGAATATCAATTGAAATACCTCTATAGACATATAATAAGTAGCAGGATATAAAATTCTCTACAGACATATAATAAGTAGCAGGATATAAAATTAACATATGGAAATCAATATATTTCCTATATATAAACAATAACCAGATAGAAGATAAATGTCTTTTCTATATTTTGTTACTGTAAATATGATAATATTTAATTATCATATTTTTAAAAAATACGATATAGGGCCAGCCATGTGGCATGTTGGTTAAGAGTTGGCTTGGGACGCCAGCTCAGAGCCCCAGGGCCCACGTTTGGATCCCACATTAGGGCCAGTGACGCTGTGCCCTCTACAGCTAAGATGATGAACAACAGCTCAACATGGAGCTGGGCTGCCATGAGTTTCTGGCGACGGCGTAGGCTGCAGTGGGGTTGCAGTAGGCTATTGTGAGCTACCGTGAGTGGCTGACAGCCGGCATGAGATGCCAAGAGCTGCCATGAGCGGCCATCCAGTGGCCGACGACTGATCTGCCTTACCTGGAAAGAGCACAATGATAATACCAACATAGGCCAGTGAAGCGACGTCCTCCGCAACCAGACTGAAGAACAAAAGGACAGCAACTTGTCTGTTGCGTCCCGCACAACATGAGCAGTGGGAGAACGAGAGGGGGCGGCGAAGGGTTAAGAAATAAAAGAAACAGCAGTCAAGAGTTAAATGAGTGTGGGGCCAAGGGTCTCCAGCCTCGTGGACTAAGAGCCCTGAATGGGGCCGACACACACCGCTTTTATTTCTCCACCTACCCGGAAGTAGCATTGTTCTCTCCACAGTCTGTGAGTCTCATTCCTGAGAACTTGCTCAAGCCAGATTACCCATGCCTGCAAGATGGTATTACCAAGAGTCCGCCCATGGCGATAAGACAGATGCTCTGCCTTCACACACCCTAAATGCATACACGCCAGGAAGATAAGATTATTACGCTGAGGACAAAAACTATCACACCATTAGGTCACTTCCCAAGCAGGTTGAGGGAAGGAATGTAGCTACAGAGGTAGAAAACCTCCAGTGTATTTGGAGGGCAAGTGAGGGCTCATGCCCACCTCCATCAGCCCCAAGATTTCTCCTGATGGCCTCCAACCGATCGTGCCTGTCTTAGGTTGTTCCTCCCACGAGGAATCTTACCCGTCATTGACTAACTGGCCATCCTTTGGAGCCAAACAGGGAGACGCAAGGTGTATGAGCAGTGTCCTCAAAAATGTCAGTTTAGGGTTAAGTGCGGGGGTGGGGGGAGGGGAACAGATGGCTGGACAGCTGCATAGCAACACTTGTCTGTTCCCCTTCCCTGATTCCCCAACGCTGTTACCCTCCCCCAATTCCCCAATAAAATCTTAAAAAAAAAAAAGAATAAAACATTACTGAAGGATACTAAAGAATAATGTACAAATGAAGACAACAACTTCTGAATAAAAAGATTCAACATCATAAAGAGATCACTTCTCCCTAAGTTAATTTATTAATTTAATATAATCCTTTTTTTTTTAAAGATTTTATTGGGGAATTGGGGGAGGGGAACAGTGTTGGGGAGTTGGGAGGGGACCGGCCAAGTTGTTGTTCTTAAGTCTTCGTTGTAGAGGGCACCAGTCGCCATCTGGCTTCCTGTCCGCAGCTTGTGGCCTCTAATCTCAAGGTGCTGTTTAATCTTAGTTGCATGTGGGCGTAGCCACCATCCCATGCAGGAGTTGAACCAGGAGCCTTGTTGTTAAGAGCTCACGCTCTATCTACTGAGCCATCCAGGCAGCAGCTCAGCTTAAGGTGCCGAGTTCAGTCTTAGTTGCGGGTGAGCATAGCTCACCACTGAACAGGCAATTTTGTTGTTAAACCCGCTAAGCCATCCTGCCACCTGTTGGCAGCTCAGCGACAGCTCAGCTCGGGCACAGCGTCACTGGCCCATGTGGGAATCCAACCAGCGGCCCTGTTGCTCAGAGCTCGTGCTCTTAAGCCAACTCTTAACCAACTAAGCCACTCGGCCGGCACTGGAATTCTTATATGTAGTATTTTCATGATTATTTTCTTGATGTTCAGTAGTATATTTGTATTTCCTAATTGATTCAAGAGTTGTTTAATAGAGAATTTAAAAATATCTAAGTGGTAAGGATATTTTGTTATCATTTACTTTTAGTTATGTAGTCAGAGAATGTTAATCTTACAGTATATTAATTTCTATTAAAGTTTTTTGGTAATCTTATATATGACCAATTTTTGAGAATGATCCATAGGTACTTGAAAAGAAGATAGATTTTGTATTTTAGAGTGTAGAGTTTGATACATATCAGTTATATCCACCTTGTACCTTATGTGATTTGGGTCTTCCATACTTTTACATAATTTTAGTCACTTTAATGTATCATGAATTAAAGAGAGAGGTAAATTGATAATGCATCCCACTGTATCTCTTTTTATATCTCCAATAGTTTTTCTTTATGAATGTTGATTCTGTGTTCATTGGCACATCATTGTTATATCTTTATTCGGAATTGTACTTTCTAGCATTATAAAATATTTATCTTTGTTTTGTTTATTGCTTTGTGACCCAAATTCTACCTAGACTGCTATTAAGACTTTTGTCTCGGCTATATTTTTGTTGTCATTTGCCTGGTATACATTTGTGTATTGTTGACCTGTATGAGCAATGATAAAATTAGATTGTTTACTCTCCCCCAACCCAATTTTAGTCAATAATATACCTTTGTACTATTAAATATGTTTAAACTTCAATTAAAACTTCATTGTTTTAAAGATGAAATATTGCCATTTGGGAGAACATGGATGATTTTGAGAGTATTATGCTAAGCGAAATGAGTCAGATGGTAAAGGACAAGAACCTTATGATTTCACTCGTGGGATTTAAAGCACATCAACAAACAAAACAAAAACAATCTCATAGTTACAGACAACAGAATGGTTAGTTACTAGAGGGAGAGAGGGTTGAGGGGAGGACAAAGAGGGTAAAGGGGTTCAAATATTTGGTGTTGGAATGAGACTAGACTTCTGATTGTGAGCACACAATAGAGTATACAGATGAATCATAAAGATGTACACCTGAAAAAAAAAACTTCATTGTTATATATGTTATCCTTTGACAGTTATAATAGATGAGATAATTAGAATACTTCTACCTCCCACCTGCCGATCATTCCCTTCCCAATTTTTTTAGTTGTATCATCTCTGTTTCTCTCAGTATTTGACATTAGGGTATAGGTTGCATTTGTTTGTCTTAGTTCTGTTATATATAATATTTACGTTTCCATCAGTTCCTTTGCTATAATTGCCCGAATTATCTCCTGGTTGGCTGAAATTTGTTCTCATTTCCTCAAGAAGGGCTCATTGAAACAATATTCCCTGAGTTGTTGGGTACTCAAAACTGTTATGTATAGCCTTTATATTTGAAGAAGAAGGCTTACCTGGATAGAGAACCTTCGGTTTATATTTTCTTTCCTTAAGGAACTTGCTAATGTGGTTCTGTTGCTTTTGGTGTCGAATGTTTCTATGAACAAGTCTGAGGAGTGCATGACTTTTTTCCCCCTCTCAAAATGATTGACAGGCTGCTTAACAGATTTTTTGTTTCTTTATCCTTGAGGTTTATTGACTTTACTAGGATACATCTCCATTTTGATTGTTTTAGGTCTTGAATCTTGAATTAACTTTTAAATGTTTTTCTCTATTTCATTATTTTAGATTTCTTTAGGGACTCAATAATTTATAAATACACATTATGTTTATATTCATTACTTCTGTATACACTATTTTCTCTGCTAATCCCTTTTAATTTCTTTCATTTTGTTCATTTTAAAAAATTTCTCTTATGTCCTTTACCATATTTTCCAAAATGTTTGTCCAATCTTGTATCCCTTCGTTTTGCCTTAATTCTGATTATATTTTTTCTTCTGCTGCTTCATGAGTTTAATCTGTTTCATTTCCTGCTGTCTTTTTATCTCTTCCTTGAGTTCTTGTATTTCAGCTTTCATTTCTGTTCTTCATAGATATGATTGCTTTGTTATGCTTTTTAAATCCATAGCCAACTGTGTGTGTACAATTTTCATCTGCTCTGGGACCACATTATTCTGATGACTCTTTTTTATGTTAATAAATTGTTATGGTTTTCTTCCTTTTAATCGTATGGTTTCTTTATAGATTTCTGGGCTTTTTACTCATCATTGAATGGGTCGGATTTTCCTCAACCAGTTATTTTCAAGACATTTCTGTAAAGGGTGGAAGGGGTATGGTGGTTTTCCAGGATAGCTATTTTTCTGTAAACAACGGCTCTCTTTTTTAGCTATCATAAAGACAGTCTATTTAATATCAGCTTCTTCAAATTTTATTTTCTGTATACTTCAGGTTGCTTCAACTTGGCTTTTGTAAGGTGAGCTCCTAGATCAATTTAACCTTGAATTTAAATATTTTAGGATGAGACCTTATTAATAAGTTTCATGTCCAGAAATCTTCCAAGCAAAGTCCTGTGCTTTGAACTGCATTGTTTCCCATTCCTCATTTGTTCCTCTCTGTGCCCCTAATTCTTTACCTTAACAAACTTTAAGATCACATAAATTAAAGAATTCCAATACCATAATTGTCATATAAAGCATGATTTTGCATTAGGATAAATGTACAGTTGCCCAGGATTTCAGTTGTGGGGCTATTGGGAACCTATTTTCTTCAATGTATGACATCTTTTGCTTACTCAGTTCCAAACAGTAGATGCCTTCTAAAATATAACATTTCTTTGAAGATTGATAGTAATTTTAATTGTTTTATAAAATTTTAAATTTATCTTTTATTTATAAATCAATTAATGTCTTCTTGACTAAACATGAATTGTCAATATTTCATATGTGTTGAGTTTTGGGGGGGGGAAAAAGATGTATGATAAGATTTGGTACAATCAGGGAAGACTAGCTATTGCCTGCCAGTAGACTTTCCTAGGTGGTATATTCTTTGGTAAAATTGTCACTCTCTTCCTTGATCTTGCCCTTGGTTTTGCAGACTCTATATTGTTTTCCTCTGTACTAAAAATGGGTCGCTGTCTCAGAGATGGGCTTGTACTGAACAAATTCATTAGACATGTGTATATAAATAAGTAGAATGCTACTACTAAAGATATGAGAAACAAATGAATTAGAACACTTGTTTAAGTAGATCATTCCTTATAGGCTCTCTACCTAAGAAAGTAAATTATAAGGTAAATATGGCTTGCTGATAATGGACTCTGAACTGTTAGTTATTAGAATGGTTTAGAATTTTTAATGGCACCAGACTATGAAACCTAATGAATTCATCTCCACAGTAGACACATACACACCTATTGCAAAGCCTTGAATGCTTCTCTCGGTATACTCCTTGAATAGGCTTGGCCAAGTTTTGGTTTAATAACTCATTTTATCCCCTTTATTTCAGATTGACTTTTCTTTCATATGTTTTCTATAAGTATATTTATATTAATGTAGAAATAACCATTTTTAACTTTCTGTTGGACATCTGATTGTTTCTTGTGCTGAGTTAGTTTTGTGTAAATTACCTTTAGTCTTTTAAGTTGCTTCCTTGGGATTATATTCTCCAAAGTGGAGTTGCTAGGCTCAAAGGGAGAGGCAGTTGTGTAGCCATTATTACATTTTTTTGTTATTGATTTTAATACCACTATTAATGTACATTTTTTTACCAATATACTATAAACGTTAGACTTTAGCACTTATTTTTAGCTAATTTAATTGATTATAATGTTTTCTCTTGCTTATTTTAATTTGTATTTTATTTGCCGTTACTATTTTTTCTATATTTCATTCATGCTTATTTTTTTTTCTCATTTTGAAATGTTTCATTTTTTATTTCCTCGTCTACTTAGCCAATATTGAAGAAAATATTTTAAAGGTTTTGTGTGATTGAGCACCTTAAATTTTGTGTTTATTAAAGCATTTGTCTTTCTGGGTACAGAAATAATTTTTGCAACAGATTATACCTTTGAAAGCTTTGAGAGAGAGAGAGAGAGAGAGAGAGAGAGAGAGAGAGAGAGAGAGAGGGAGGAACAACCATAATTAAGACAAATTTATAGAAAAATGGAGGAAAGAATTATTTTGCCCTTTTGGTTAGGTATTTTCATATGTTTGCTAAATACAAGGTGTGATAAAAAAATATGGTGACTGTTTAAAGTTAAAAAATATATATTACAGTAAAAGATGCATTGCCATTAATCCCCTCAAAATACTTCTCACTTTGAACACAATTATGCCATCATTCTTGCTGCTTTCTGAAGCAGTTCTGGAAGTCCTCTTTCAGAAGTGTCTTTAGTTGCGCTGTCGTGGCTAATTCGATGTCCTGATCCTGAATTGATTCAAAATGTTTACCTTTCATGGTCGCTTTGACTTTGGGGAAGAGCCAAAAGTCTCACGGTGCCAGATCTGGTGAATAAGGTGAATGAGGCCACACCATAATGTTTTTATTTGACAGAAATTGCCATATACCAGAAGCGATGTGTGTCACGGAATCTTTCTGTTGTGATCACAAAATACGGTGAATGTAGCTGCCGAGTGCCATCCAACGGAAAGGCAGGGATCTTCAATACAGGAAGTGGCGAGTTGCACCTTAGTAATAGTGTGTGACAAGTTTCAACTTGTTTGGTGCAGTCAGTCGGGTGTGAGCTATGGTTGAGAAAAGGTGTGTTTTAAAGTGTGCCGTAAATCATCCTCCATCATGACAATCCTCCATGTCACACATCATTTCTAGTATATGGCAATTTCTGTCAAATAAAAACATTATGGTGTGTCCTCATTCACCTTATTCACTGGACGTGACACCGTGCAACTTCTGGCTCTTCCCCAAAGGCAAATGATTCAGGACATCGAGGTGGCGCAACTAAACACACTCCCGAAAGAGGACTTCCAGAGCTGCTTCAGAAAGTGGCAAGAACGATGGGATAAGTGTGTTCCAAGTGAGGGGGAGTATTTTGAGGGGGATTAATGGCAATGTGTCTTTTACTGCAATACATTTTTTTAATTTAAACATTCACTGTGTTTGTTATTTGATCACACCTCGTAGTTCCCTTCCCCCTCCCACTGAATTATTTTCGTGTGAATCCCAGGTATATTTTATTAGTTATATCTTTAAAAAATACAAAAATATTTTTAAAGAACATATTCACTGGCCAGCCGAGTGGCACGTTGGTTAGGAGTTGGCTTGGGATGCCAGCTCTGAGCAGCAGGGCCTGGCTTCGAATCCCACATATGAGGGCCAGTGACGCTGTGCCCTCTACAGCTCAGATGGTGAATAACAGCTCTACCTGGAGCTGGGCTACCGTGAGTTGCCGGCGACAGCGTAGGCTGCAGTGGGGCTGGCTCACAGCGGGCGTGAGCTTTTGTGAGCCACTGTGAGCAGCTGTTCAATGGCCAGCGAGCAACTGCCTGACCCAGGAAGAGCACAGTGATAATACCAACATGGGCCAGTGAAGTGATGTCCTCCACAACTAGAATGAAAAACAAAAGGACAGCAATTTGTCTGTTCCCCTCCCCCAATTCCCCAATTTAAAAAAATCATTATAAAAAAACCCCAAAACATTCACAATGCTAATATCACATCTTTTTAAAAGTCAACAGAAATTCCATGATAAAAAAAATCTGGTCAATGTTCACATTTTTCTGATTGTCTCAATATTTTACCCCCAGATGATTTGTGTGACTCAGTATCCAAACAAATTTAAAACATTCCATTTGATTCATATATCTCTCAAATCTCTTAATCTGTCGGCTCTCCCTCCCTTTTTTCTTATTTATGTATTTATTTACGTACTTATTTACTTACTTACTGGGTTGTTTCTCCTATAGAGTGTCCCACATTCTGGATTTTGCTGATCGTATCCCCCATGGGATAATGTTTAATATGTTCCTCTACTCTAGATTTCCTTTCAATTGGTTGTTAGAGCTAGAAGGCTGGATTTGACTTAAATTTGATGTTTTGGACAAGAATATTTTATAGGTAGTGTCCCGTGTTTCTGTCAGATGGTACCTAATGTTCAGTTATTTCACTCTTTTTTTTTTTTAATTGGGGAATGGGGGGAGGGGAACAGCATTGGGGAATCGGGGAAGGGGAACAGACAAGTTGCTTTCCTTTTTTGTTCTTCATTCTAGTTGTGGAGGATGTTGCTTCACTGGCCCATGTTGGTATTATTGCACTCTTCCTGGGTGAGGCAGATCGGTCACTGGCCTCTGGACGACCGCTCATGGCAGCTCTTGGCAGCTCACACCAGCTGCCGGCCGGCTGCTCACGCTGGCTGTTGGCCACACACGGTAGCTTATGGCAGCCCACTGCAGCAGGGGCTGCAGCCTATGCTGTCGCCGGAGACTCATGGCAGCCCAGCTCCAAGTCAAGCTGTTGTTCACCATCTTAGCTGTAGAGGGCAGTGTCACTGGCCCTCATGTGGGATCTGAACTGGGGCAACTGCTACTCAGAGCTGGTATCCAAAGCCAGCTCTTAACCATGGTGCCACTCGGCCAGCCCCAGTTATTTCTCTTTTTTGTCATGTTAGCAGCCATTGATGATCATTGCTTAGATCCATTATTTCTTTAGAGTTTTTGCTAATTGATAATATTCTCATTCTGTCATTCTTTTTCATTTACTAACAGAACTTCCATTGAGAGGATTTTCCCATAACAGCTAATTTGTTTATATTATGGCTCATATGGAAAGGGCATGTTAAATGCTTAGGTCCCCCCCCTCCCAAGCATTTAGTATGAGTTCATTTCTAGTATGAGTTGGTATCCTAGAATCCTTCAGAGTTGATTACTGAGGTTTTTTTTCCCTAGTATCTTTATCTGAATCTCTAAATCTAAGTATCTATATCATGAACTTAGATATTTTTATGTATTTTAATAGTTGTAATTAGTTTTATTGATACTCAAATTATTCCACCTTTCACCCAGTGGAATCTCTTCAGATTAGTTTTTGAACTTTTGGCATAACTCCGGTAATCTTTGATAGCTTCTTTGCTTTATAGTATAACAAGATTTTCTTGTTCATTTTGTATATTATCTGCCCCAGACCTAGAATCAGCCATGCTTCCAAGGAGCGGCCTGATTCCTTCCAGTAGGAAATGACATTTAGAAACCACCATCTGGATGCTATAGGTTCTCCTCGTTATTGAGTTAGTCATTGTTTCTGGATCATTCTTATTGATGTGTATAGTTGTCTTTTTCTTCTGACTTGTTAAAGTTTTTTAAGCATTAGGAATATCAGCCCTTTTCCATCCACACTGCAATTTTTTTTAAGTGCTCTATTTTTTTCTGGTCTCTTTATAGGTTCATTTTATTGAATTTATCTAGAATTTATTTGGGTGTTAATGAGTAAGTTGCAACAACCAAGCTGATTTTTGTTATTGTTACTGCTTCTATTTTTAAATCCAAGCCCACATTTTCCATAAAGTTGGAAGGAGCAGATCAGATGTCATTTTTATTTTTTCGATTTTAAAAATATTTTCTCTTTCCTAGAAACAACATCTTAGAGCCCTTTTTCCCTCTTAGAGTTAAAAAACCTGACAATACGTGCTTCGAGGTACCTTTCTTTTGAATTATTTCTCAAAAAAACTCTGTCATCTCAATAATCATGTTGAAATGATCATTTTAATATAGGAAGATCACCTGTGTCATAATTGAAAGTGGGTTTATATATGTCATTTGATTTATTAATAGCTAATATTATTGAATATTTACAGTGTGACAGGCACTATGCTGCTATATGCACTTATTACTCATTGAATCCTAACAATCATACCTCATTTTATGGATAAGGAAACTGAAGCTTAGCTTAAGTAACTTGCTCAGGTTGCCATACCTATTAAGGGGTGTGGCTCAGACTTCGGACTGTTCCACATCAAGTTTTTTTGTTTTGGGGGGGTTTTTTTCCTATGCGGAAGTTGAACTGGCAACCTTGCTGTTAAGAGTGCATGTTCTACCCACTGAGTCGCCGGTGACGGTGTAGGCTGCAGTGGGGCTGGCTGGCAGCTGGCGTGAGCTTTCATGAGCCGCTGTGAGCAGCTGTCCGATGGCCGGCGAGCGACTGCCTGACCCGAGAAGAGCGCAATGATAATACCAACATGGGCCAGTGAAGC